>NC_135627.1:24130000-24485000 GCF_053574225.1 Canis aureus | reverse complement strand
TACTTATTAGACCAAAAAATTGAATCCATTAGCTTAGTTTCATATTGGGAGAATTATTAATATATGAAACACTAGATACAAATTCCAAAACATTTGCAGAATTATATTTTGAGGACATCAAAAATCTTAAAGATTATTTAGTGCTGCCATTTTGCTAAAGAGGAAAGAGATACTGGAGACATCTTTGAGTTGCCAAATTATAGATTTTTAGATTTTTTTAACAATATACAGAATTTTAATATAATTATTTTTCTCCATAAAAAAGAAACTGGAGACTGAACATGTTAAATAGCATATTATAGGTTACTCTGAAAATAATGTACAAACTTGGCCTAGAACATTTGGTCTATTTTGGCTTCTATCTTTACATTTATAGTGGGGTTGTTTTGAGAACAACTCTTTTATTACATTTTTCAAAAAGAAAAATACATATTATGAAATACTTTATAAAAATACTAAATATGAAATATTATAATATCTGAATGGATAATTTTAGAGAATTCTACATACTTGTTATTCATGAAAGACACACAGAGAGAGGCAGAGACGTAGGCAGAGGGAGAAGCAGGCTCCCCGCAGGGATCCTGATGCAGGATTCTATCCCGGGACCCTAGGATCATGCCCTGAGCCAAAGAGAGATGCTCAACCACTGAGCCACCCAGGTATCCCATATTTAGTATTTTTTAAACAATGTCCTGATAAAGACACTAGGAGATAATTTTTTGCATTTCCCTCAGGTTGGGTCATTGGATATAAGACATTTTAGATATTGATTTATTTGAATATAGAACTCATATTTTGCTATGTTCTACCCTGAGTTTATGTTGACTGATATGGCCAATCTCAGGCTGGCAGTCATGGAGATTTGCAGAATGTGGAGTATTTTTAAGTGATCAATACAAAGTAGGTAACTAAGCCAAGAAAAGAATACTGTTTGGTTGCATTATTATAAATAAGTAAAATTTAAAACACTTAATTTTAGCAAAGACTATATAAGTAGTTCTATAGTAGATGATTCTTTTAATTGTTTGTATTTATTTAAATGGCCTTGCTTATGCTGTTACAGGTAATCTGTGTGCTTAGGTGAGCTTTTTAAAAAAAGTGTTTATGTGTCCCAAGTTTTGGAATATTAAACTTTAAACCCTGAAAGCAAGAGCAGATATAGAGACAAATATGCAAAGCGCTATTCACACTTACAGTAATACTAACATATGATACATGTTGCACCCCTAAACATGGTCTTATAAATTATTTGGAGGTGATGACATAAGCATAATAAATCATGCTATAAATCACCATTTTTCAGACAATATTTAAGTGTTGTTAGTGTGAAGAAAAATTCGTGATATCTCTCATCTCATGAGTGGCATCTCATGAATAAGAAATGATTTAGAATGCTTAATCCTAAGTATTTCTCTTTTCTTTAAAGATTTTCTTGGTTTATTTGAGAGAGAGAGAGCAGAAGCAGGAGGAGGCTCAGAGAGAGGAGAACAGATTCCACGCTGAGCAAGGAGCCCAACATGGGGCTTAATCCCAGTACCCTCAGTCATCAAGTCACCAAGGTAGATGCGTGACTGACTCAGCCACCCAGGTGCCCAATCATAAGTATTTCTAAAGCAAACACATTAATTTACTAATCTAGAGTTAAATTTTGTAGCATCAATGAAAAACGTTAGAAAGTCTCTTAAATATTTACTCTTTGTGAAATTCACTGATCTCTACTTCACTTGCTCAAAGTATAGTGTGCTATGCTATGATGTGTGGATAATTCAGCAAACCCTTATCAAGTAAATTGATTTATTTTATTTTATTTATTTATTCATGAGAGAGAGAGAGAGAGAGAGAGGCAGAGACATAGGCAGAGGGAGAAGTCAGGCTTCATCCAAGAAGCCAAATGTGGGACTCGATCCTGGAACCCTGGGATCATGCTCTGAGCCAAAGGCAGATGCTCAACCACTGAGCCACCCAGACATCCCAAGTAAATTGGTTTTAAAGGGGATACATTCATTCAACAAAAGTTTTGGAGCTATTAACATGAACCAGGAGTTAATGTTGTGGCCACAGAAGTGTAGGAAAACTGTCTTTCTTGTCCTCATTGGACTTTACTGTAGAAAAGGCTCCCTCAGGAGTATCTTAATAGCCACTAAGCTTGGTCCCCCCAATAAATACTTCTCTTAACTAAATCCTCTGTTTTTATAGATGAGCATTTATACACAGATGAACTTGTGTATAATGCAATGTTAAATGCACTGTTAAAATAATGATGATGACGTCTGTTATTGATCTTTGCGTATCTCTGGAGGATTTCTAAAATTCAAGTAGGCAGTAGCAAATAAAGTCCACAGATTTTTTACATGAGGAGATTTATGATAAAAGGGTGTTTTTTAGGCATTTGCAATAACAAAACAATACTGTTGCCACCTCTAGAAATAAGGAAGCCAAGCAACTACTAGAATTGCTATAATACAAGGAGAAAAAGAATACAAGAAGGTACCCATTTTTATTATTTTATTTTATTTTATTTTATTTTATTTTATTTTATTTTATATTTTATTTTATTTTGGAGGGAGAGAAAGTGCACATTCTTGAGACTGGAGGTTGAGGGTAAGTAGTGTATACAGGGCAGAGGGAAAGAGAGAGAGAATCTTAAGCAGGCTCCATACCAAGCACAGAACCCTATGTGGGGCTTGATCTCATGACCTGAGATCATGACTTGAGCCAAAATCAAGAGTGGAATGCTTAACCAATTGAGCCACACAGGCACCCCAAGAAGGTATACTTTAAACCAAGGTAACATATAGTACCCTTGCATATGGATCCAGAAGAACTTGTTTTTATAAGATAATAGGAAGAATTTTATGATGTCATTGCATTTATATCCAAGTGCAGTGATGGACATTTGTAACCAGTAAAAAGTGAAAGAAAAATATGGACTGTTTATTGTAGTTGAAGAAATATAATAAACTAGAATATCAACATAGTCTATAATTCAAAGATATATGCTATTAATGCAGTTGAATGATACAAAGATAGGCAATTTAAATTGTAGGGGCAAATATTTTAGGTAAAAAAAAAAAAAAGGCCAGCAACAATAAAGCATACTTTGGGTCTCTTTAAACATTAAGTACAACCTCTAACCCATAAATTCATGTGTTACTTTTAGGAACCATAGATAATTTCAACCATCATGACTCAAAGGCCCCTTCATTCATTCTGTACCACTTTGTTATTAAGTTACTAAGAGGAAGAAATATATTAAACACGAAAGGAATATTGTTTAGCACAAACAATTTGAGATTTATACAAATGGAGAGAATAGTGAAGAACATTGTCTTTGAATATTCTTTTTAGAATGTTGTTTACCTTATTGGATGGATCAGGTCAAAGAAGTATTATTAAAAGAAAATTCAAATTAAAAATTTACCCAGAAGGAAGCTTGCCTTATTTTTCTTTCTCATTGTTTTTTTTTTTTTTTTTCATTTTCAGACCTGTTCTAGAGACTACTGAAGGAAACTCAGAGAAAAGGCTCTAATAGCACGGTTTCTAAGATACACACACATCAACAATTATCTTATACAATTATCTTATTAGAATATAAAATAAAAACTAGGCAATATTTATTGTATTTGGAGAAATATTATATGACTTGAAATACACAACATAGAACCATAGAATTTTAAACTGATATAGGGTAATAAACAAACAGAATTAATTACAGAATAAATACTGCTTCAATCAGATTCACTTAGGAAACATAAAGGGAATGGGTTAACATTTTGTTACTTTAATAGAATGATTAAACTGGTGAATTTTAATCATGTACTTTTTGTTCTATTTCAGTCTTTAGTAATTAACCATAATAATGGAGGAGAAATTGTGTAATTTAGGTCTTTCTTCCTGCTGAAATGATAGAGGGAAAATTAGGACACAAAGCTCTATGGCCAAGATCATAACGTCTCTACTAAATGGGATTGCCAAATAAAATAGAGGACATTCAGTTAAATTTGAATTTCAGATAAACAATTCCATTTTTTATTATAGGTATGTCCCAAATATTGTATGGAATATTTACAATAAAATCTTATTTGATGTTTATCTCAAATTCCAATTACCTTGCATCCCATATTTCTATTTGCTAAATACTGGAAACTTATTCCTGAAGTATCTAGGGCCTTATGTTTCAAATACATGCTTTTTATTTACACCAAACTAAAATAAATATACTGGCTCAGGATTTATGAATATGCCTTTATAATCATTGATCTATTCCTATTCCTAAAATGTCAAATTGGAAATAGAAAGGAGAAGGATTCCCAGGTTTTATCCTTAACATGGGAAAGAGAGATGAAATTATGCCTGAGGTATAAGTATTGGGAGCAACAGGAATATGGAATAATATAGTGAACATCATCAGCAGATATAAAATAGATGAAGAGGTACAGCTTTATACATAGACTGTGTGACATCTTTCCTGTGATCTTAATGAACAGAAAAAATATTTTCAACCACCCAGCCATTTTCTCTCAAAAGGACCACAACCTCTTTATTTATAATGAAATCACATTGGCCCCATGTCCTAATGCATAAAAATGAAAACACACATGCCATCAATGTGGCTATTAAGTAAAGGATTTCAGTGGAATTCATTTTGGCTTGTTTGTTTGTTTGTTATGAATGAACAAATAGGTCTTTGTATGCTGTATTGGCACAGCCAGAGATTACCCCTAAACCTTTTTTTGTTTGCAATACCTCCATTGTGAAGCCTGGAAGCTACAATTTGTTTGCATGTCTTTTTCATTTTGATTTTTTTTTTTCCTTTTACAGGTTACTTCACCACTAACAAGAACAATAATGACAGAGGAAAAGATAGCTTGAATGAGACTGCATGATTGCTTTTCCAACTAAAATGAGTAGAAAATGAAAACACTTTAAATGAAGTGTCTCGAATAAACATTTAATTTAGGATAAGACAGCAAACGCATATATACCACCGTATCAAATATTGAAAGAGCATTTATTGAAGAGTTGAAAGACTCATTTGTGGAAAAATAAATGTAGCTCTAAAAGTGAGCTGCTGAGAGTAAATATGTAAAACCACATTTAAGTGGCATGCAATTAACGTGAATTTATACTAAAAAAATGAAAAACATGATGAGATTTTGGGGAATTACATATTTGAACAAGAAACTATTTCGTTTTCATCAAACACAAGCCTAGCTGTGCAATGGATGTTCTTTAATGAGTTGTAGATTTCAAACAAACTGGAAGGTTATACATTCATACATTAGGAAAAGTAGATGCATTATTTTCTCAATGTCTTTTATGTCTTTTTTTAAATATCCCATTCTTATCCAGTCTACATGCTTAAATACCACTCTCTCTAGTCCTTATGACTTTATGTTTCTTGATTCTCCTTTCTTCTTTTCTAATTCCTGCTTTTTATTGTTTCCCCTCCTCCCTAATTCTCATGTTTTCTATAATTAATATTTGTTTCTGTTCCTTATCCTTGTTGATTATTTCATATCAATCTCACCTCACTTGATCTCCATATTTATTTTTAGCCACATAATTTACTTTTGCTATAACATCTAGATATTAAAACGTTTGTGTATCTACTCTAGGCTATGGCCCTAATAAGGAGACAGAAAAATTTATATTTTTTAGTATATAAAGAAATGGCATTGTTATAAAGTGCTTTGGTAGAGTGTGTTGTAAATCATAGAGCATTTAAAGAAGTTATATAATCAGTCACTCCTCACAGGGCTGGGGCAGCCGCTCTTCTGCCCAAGAGTCCTATCCCTGTGCTTTAATAAAACCACAATCCTGCACCAAAGACATCTCAAAACTTCTCTCTTAGTCGTCAGCTCCGGACCTCACCTATAATTCCAAAACTTTATCAGGAAGATTATTGAAAATGCTGATGTCATATCACATATGACTAGAATAACCTTCTAATAGTTACACTATGTAACAAACTATATCTAATTATATATAACTATATGTAAAATGATTCTGGTCACATATGTATATACACATCAAATTAAAATACATAATACTTTCCAATAAACTAAATAGCAAACACACTAGTAAGTGATAAGGTTGTCAAGACTTAAGTAATTTTTCCATCTTTTATTCGTGCTATTTTTATCAAACAGGGAGGAGGTGATTACCAACATATATTTTTATAGAATGAAAATGGAAGCTGTACTGATTGTTTCTAGAGCCAAAAGACATTAGCAAAATAGAAATTCCAAATGTTTTGCATTCTTTGCCAAATGTTTTCTTGGCCCATATCAGTTACATTATTTTCTGCTGGTTCAGCATTCAGAAGATTAATTAAAGAAATGGAATTAAAAATGATAAAGTGGCTTTAGTTTTCTGATGTGATGTTAAAAAGGGACCTGCAGCAATTGCTTGCCTAGTTTATAGAGTCCTCAGTCAAAATATGATTTATTTTATTCTTATATCTTCCTACAGAAATTTTTATATTTTGCATCCATGATTAAAATTCCTAAATCTTTTAAATTATCTTTAAATCCATGATCTATTTTCCAGTAGATTGCAATGGAATGCAAGTTACCCGTTAAAATAATTTCCATTTCTGATGATAAAATATAAATTAAACTCTAATTATGAACTTAGATGGAAAGATTATTCTGTCACTAAACTCACTGATTTATTCTTCATTCTTTCCAAACTTTAATCATCTCTGTATCAAGTAATGAAAACATAAACAAATCCTAGGGACTGAAGGACAAATTAATGGTAATCAGATTATCATCATACCATCCTTTAAAGACCACCTTATTTCACACCATTGTATGATCTTTCTACTCTGATTACTTAATTTTACACAGCTAAATTTTGTGATTGAGTTGCAGCAAATTTCATCTCACTTAAGTTTATTAAAGATTGCCTGGTTCATTTATTAAAACCCTTGCTAAAAAATAAAATAAAATAAATAATAATAAAATAAAATAAAATAAAATAAAACCCCTGCTAGCACACAGAACATCCTTTTCCCCATTGTGAATGTTTAGGAATCTGTGTTGAGGCTCCTTTTATGTTTCTTTTTATTTTAATAGAACTTGTTTTAACAGCACACTTAAACATATAACCATATAAAGTTAAGACTAGATTTTCTTTGAAAGGCTTAATATTAAATTGGAGATCTACTCCCTAATGACCTTAATAACAAAACCAATATAACCATGAACAAGTAATGTTTAGTTAAATTTACATCCTCAGACTCTATTAGGAAGGTCATGCCATCCACTGGCTTCTAAAGTTCAGTAGAAGTAAATTTGCTCTAGGAATACTCATAGCTGTGTGATCTGATGATGTCAAAGTTTGGAAAGAAAAAGAATCTCTCCAAAAGAAAGAGCATTCTTCAGTAGATCAGTCCATCGTCCAGCAAGATCTTTTGTCAAAATCTAATAGCACCAAAAACCACACTGTGGAAGAAGATGGTGATTGTTATGGTCTGAATGTTTTTGACTCCCACCAAATTCATACGTTGAAATTCTAATCCCCAGAGATAATGATGTAAGGAAACACCTTTGGGAGGTGCTTAGGTCATGAAGATGGAGATTTTGTGTGTAAGATCAATGTCCTTATAAAAAGAGCCCTCGCAGAGATCCTTCCCTCCTTCCCTCCTTCTGCCTGTGAAGGTCAGCAAGAAGGCATTGTGTATGAACCAGGAAGAGGATTCTCACCAGAATGAGACCATGCCGGCATCTTGATCTTGGACTTCTAGCTTCCAAAACTGGGAGAAATACATATCTGTTGTTATAAGCTACTCAATCTGTGGTATTTTATTACAGCAGCCAAATGGACCAAGACAGTGATATCTGGTCACACTTTACATTTTGAAAATGCTCACTTTTCAAAGAGTGTGTATATATTCCATTGTGTCACACTTATTTGCTCTTTCAGTACTTTTTGATATAGATGCTCATAAAAGGCAAAATAGATGATATCATCATTGATATAAATATAAAACAGTACTTTATAGATAGACAGATATCCAGCTTTGGTTCTTAACTTTCCCAACTAGTATCCTATATAAAGGGTGCCTGACCAACTGGGAGACACGCTCATGATGGAAACCCTCTGCTCTCTCCTCTCCTGCCTTCAGTGTCTGCATTCCTGTTGATGCTTCCTGTAGTGTTGCTACTCTCAATGGCACTGACTTTACCTTTCACATTGACAGGGTTCTGATCTATATCAGGCTTCTCTGCTGGTAGGTGGTAAGAAAATAGCTGAGGCAAAATCTTGGGACACAATAATCTGTAAACTGAAGTAGGAGATTTTCAGAATCACATGTAAAGGAGTTTTATTCTCTGTGTTGGCTTGTTAAAATAGACCCAAGGCAACTGCATGGTAGGATAAAGCTTTTATCTCTGTCATAGCAAAGAGACCCCTGCCAGCGTGGCATTGCTCTCCAGCCCAGCAGAGAGACTCTCTGTAAGCACTTACTCACAGAAATACTTTGATATTTTATTTTATATTTACCTTTTTTAATCAAAAAACTCACAAAATTACCACTACATCTTTACATCTGGAAAAATAATATTAGAGTGATCATTACTTTGTATTAGGGTGCAAGCATTATACTGCATTTGGCACAAATAAAAATTAGAAACGATCTGGAACCTCACATGCTGGCAAATGTGATCCTGCAGCATTAGCCCGTAACACTCCAGGACTGTGTACTTTCAGTGAAAACCAAGTATCAGAACTAGAAAATAATTTCCCAGGCATCTGTAAAAGGCAAAAACTACTTCTCAGAGCCTTCTAATTCAGGTCATTCACATTTAAATTGGGACATATGCAGACATTCCTTTGGATGTGAAAGCAAATCTCACCCACTTAGCCAGAAGCTGACCTGTAAATCTGAGGGTAGATATAGATTAGGAATCACTAGCATATAAAGAGATTAGATTCTAATCAGTAGAGACTCTTGCAGCTGCTATACTGCCATCTTCAAACCAGAATGAAGCCAAAAGTGATACTATCCAGGATTAAGATTCTCCAGACCTTCAGAGAGACTTTCGAGCCCAAGCAACCAATGGGCCTCCGTAGATCTCATTTTAAGGCACTTTGGGACAACAAAATATATTATACCATTATCTACAAATAACTTGATGATTTTCAAAGCCTTAAGTTGTTATGTTGTTATTGTTATCACACCTGAAGAAAAATAGCACAGAATATACAAACTAGCTACTTGATAGTCATTTCACAGACTCTAAAGTTACCTTTTCACTAGCACACCAGTGATTTCTAACTTACTAGATATGCTGAGCTAGTCAATATTGAATCTACCCACAGCCTACTTTTATTGGAACATTTTTATTTTCCAGAATATTGGGTTATAACAAGGTCTGTGACCTGCTTAAAGTCCTGTTGCTTTTTGCAGCAGAAGATAGTGATAATAACATGATACA
This sequence comes from Canis aureus, assembly GCF_053574225.1. Taxonomy (NCBI): domain Eukaryota; kingdom Metazoa; phylum Chordata; class Mammalia; order Carnivora; family Canidae; genus Canis; species Canis aureus. The sequence goes on along the minus strand of NC_135627.1, from coordinate 24,475,551 downwards.
GTTAAATCAACTAGGTACTTTTGTACTAAATCACCTGCATATAAACCATCCATATATCCTTTTGAATGTTCCCTTCAAGATATATCCAGAATCCTGATACTTTACCACCTCCAGTGCTCCCAAACTCATCAGAAACACAGTTGCTTCTTGCCTGTATTACAGGGACCTAGTTGCTCTCTGGTTCCATTTTTGCCATCCTCCATCTTCAATTCTCAACATGCAATAATATTAATCATTTTAAAACTTAAGCCAGATTACACTACTCTTCTGTTCAAATGCTCCAATGATTCCCATTTTCAAGTAGAGTTTAAACCAAAGAGTTTACAGTTAAACGCCTATGCAATTCTATGCAATCTGGCTTCTGACCTCATTTCCACTTTTCTCACTCTTAATTTTCTGTTCTAGCAACACTGTCTTCTTGATGTTTTAAATATTCTTTCCTAATATACTTTGCTTTCACAATTCCCTTGCCTAGAATCTTCTTCCCTCAGATAGTTGTATGACTAATTGTGGGTCTCTAAGGACTGAATTGTGCCCCTCTTAAATCCTTATGTTGAAGTTCTATCTACAAATGTGATTGTATTTGAAGATAGGGCTCTTAGGAGGTAATTAAGGTTAAGTTAGATGACTAGTGGTGGACTATAATTTGATAGAATTGGCGGTCTTATGAGAAGAATGAGAAAAAATAATCTCTCTCTCTCTCTTTCTCTTGTAAGGACACAGTAGAAGGTAGCCATCTGTAAGCCAGAAAGAGAGCTCTTCATCAGAAACCAAACCCTGCCAGACTTTGATTTTGAATTTTTTAATCTCCAGGACCGTGAGAAAATAGTTTAATTTTGTAAGCCATGCAATCTGTGGTAGTTTGTTATCGCAGACTGAGCTAATTCATAAATATGCATTGTGTGGGTGTTTGCAAATTTTGAGACATTGTCATCACCTGATCTTAACTTGGTAGCATTTTTGGACTGGTATTCAAATATTTCCTGGAAGCTTTGCCTGAGGACTTATATTTGAGATAGCATAGTATACCAGTTTCAGTCTATTATAAGTTGATATTCCATAACCATTATAATTAGGCTTTTTGGACTCTGAAAAAATCAATTATACTACCCAAAAGAAACTCACAAAATCCCTGAAGAATCTCATACAAATGAAAAGGAACACATTAGGGAGAATAGGATGGTGGTCCCAAGGAAAGGAGAGATAGAGGTTATAGTGCTAAAAGGGAACAGATACATAAAATAAAAAAGGCATCTGCACATATCAATAATAATAGAATGTCATACAATTTAGCTTTGATTATCTCTGTCCTGCTGTTAGACAACATATTTACATTTAGCATGCTGTTAAACATAAAGGGTTTGAATCATTTTAAGAAAAATTGTAAAACTTAATTAGTATCCTGATAAGCAATCATCATGAGCAATATCAATAAGAATGGCTTAATTAGTTCATCCATTTCTTCGCTTAATATGTTGATACTGTACTAAGATATTTGTGCTTCCTCACCCACCAAGAGCAATAGCATAGGAACACCCTTACACTATTTGACTCTTCTCTGGAGCCAATCACAATTATGACTTTAATTCTTGTTGATAATTGAGTCAAATATGAGGTGAGAAAGAAATAAAGGTAAAATACATTTCACTGCTATTTTTCATCATACAAAGTCATATACCCTATTTCTCCTGCCTCCCATATAATATGTTGGAAATATAAACAAAGATGAAAAGAAAAGAAGGTCATCTTTTTGTTTCTCTTTTCTTATCCCCTTGCATCCATCCTGTTCTCTACTCCTACCCTATTGAGCTCTCCTAAGCACCAATCTTTAAAGAGGTAATGAGGGCAAAAAGTGGAAATAATGTACAAATATAAGAAGATGAACAGATAGCAGAGCAGAGTGGGGTTCTGATTAGTTCCAATACTGCCTGCCAACTGATTCAAATCATATCTTCTCCTTGACCCTTATATTATTTAGGACAGTTAATGCCAGTTTTGTAATAAATAAGCCAAAAATCTCAGTGGCTTAATACAATAAGAGTTATTTCTCATTCATACAAAGTTCATTTCAGATGTTCTTGGTTGGGAAACTTATGGCTCTACACTAATAAGTAATTCAGCAATCTAGACTTTCTAATTTGTGATATCAGCTTTTATATGTGGACCCTAAAGACTCAAGGGAAGGTGAAAGAGTATAAGAAAAGTATATTGTGACCAATGTCATTTAATTTTGCATTCTATTGTCCAGAGCTGGTCTCATATGAATGTAAAAACAAAACCACTGCCCATCAACAGCTCTATAGGCAGGTCTACAACCCTTAGATGTCCTGCTAGCCCTCTGTCTCTGCCACACACCCCACCAGTAATTAGCATTTATCTCTATATCAAGTGCCTGTCCCCTTGTCCATTTTTTTCCAGTCTTTTCATCAATCTACAATTTATATATAAGCTAATAGTTCTTTATGAAACAGAACATGATCTTCAATGTTTGCATTGCATTGAAGAGGTATATTTGTAGAGTTCCAAGTTAGACTCTGAACACATTTCTTCAAATAACTATTGCTGAGTAAAATTATTTGGTTTTATGCTTTTATAAGGACAATAAAATACATCAGGGACATTATGGACCATTATGGACCAAATAGGATTTTTTAGAGTGGAATTATAACTAAATCATCTCATGTAACAATTATATGGAAAATGTTCCCAAGGAACATTTATATTTAATATTAAGTAAAGTATATAAATTGATGCCTGCACATAATAATATTTTTTGGAAGAGGATCTAAGTGGAATTAGGTAGGGACATAATGATCTTCTTATTATTGGTGCTAAGTAATGGCTGGCAGAACAGAAGTGATATGTATACACATGTTCTTTTATAGTGTGATTTTTTTTTAAAGATAATTCTTGTCTATGACTTTCCCTTTGGAAGAACAGACATTAGATTTTTTTTTTCCCCACAGAGATTGTGGTATTTTACCTTGATAATCCTAGGTCATAGCAAAGTGTTTGGCATATCCTTGGAACCCAAATGCTTGCTAATTTGAGTTCCACAGTTGAAAAGGGGATTTTGGTTTCTTCCAGCTCTGCAGAAAACAACTAAGAGCTATTGTCATTGGTTTTCATTGATATAATACAGAAAAGTATTCTGGATCCGTTTCTCTGAAGAAGTGTACAACCTAAAACAGGAAACTGATTCTGCAGCCAGTAAAATGAACATAGATATTATTTTAAGGGAGGTTCTTCAGAAAAGCAAAAATAAATTTTTCTGGAGTCATTTTATCAAGAGAAAGTTATAAATACAAATTTTTGGTTGTTATAGTAATGTAGAAAGGTATTATATTCATGTTATAAATAATAAGTAGGAATTAGCAGAAAAATATATGAGTTAGACTGTTTTTCATTTTTAAATATATTGTGGCTTTGGTATTTTCTATGTTTATTTCTTCTAATTTTATCTGATTAATTTATTGATAATTGTGTAAACTATTTCCTGTTCTTATAGGAAGAGTTTGATTTCATGCTAATCTACACTTTAAAAATTCTCTATGATAATTATTATCATATTATACTTCTGTTATATTGCTCATTATCCAGAGCTTGTTTTGTGAAACCTTGGAGACTGCCAGAAAAAAAAAAAAAATAGATGACTTCTGATCTCAAGAATGTAAGGATTAGTGACGGAGTAAAGAAAAAAAATACAGTATGATAAGACCTTGAATATACATATAACAGTTAAATTCAACATGGAGAAGATAGAAGTAATGTTGGAAAATGAGATAAAGTATTCCAAATGGAGAAAACCACATACAAAGACACTATGTCATAACTTAACCATATTATATAGTATTTTTATTATTGGTCTATTATTTGTCATTCTTAACCAATGAAACTAATTTGGAGCCAACAATATAGTTATTCATTTATGAAATCCTAGTGCTTCCATGTCTGGCTTTGATTTAAACTGTTGCTCAATAAAAGATTTAGGGCCTGTTGAACTGGCAAAAAAAAAGAAACAATCTGATCTATATTGATGTTTCCTCTTGATCTTCTGGTGGATGCTCTCAGGACTATGGTGGATTGTGTTGATAACAAGTGTTACAGAGAAGTTATATGTTTCTTGCCAAATGGTAAAGTAAGAAAATAATATAAAGTAAAAAATGAATTAAAATGTATCACTTATTGTGATATTTATTTTATAATAGGACTCATGAGTACAAATAGTATAAGAAATCTGAAGGAAATCAGGAACAAAAATTATAGAGCTATCAAGAATGTGTAGATATACAGTGTATGTACATATATGCACTTTTCATTAAAATTTTCTCTCATATTTGCTTAAAATCAACTCTCCTTTGGACTAGTTTTTCCTCTATTTCCATTTCTATTTGGGAAAATGTCCTCACCTTCTGTAATGCATGTATATTAGACTTTTTAGCATTTATCGAGCCCATTTGTTCTCTCACAATCCCACTTCAAATTCTCAAATGTAATAGTGTCATGATTAGATCGAATATACTTCCAAAGAACATTTAGTCACCCAGTCATTAGAGAATAAGGTCACACAGTACAAATATTGCTGGTGAGGAAACCCCCCACTATATGGAGAAAGCCGTACTCAGAAAATTAGAACTTAGTGATAAAAAAAACATTTTTATGATATTATATCCCTTGACTAATCAGTGAACAAATATTTTCCTCCAAATACATAATTCTGATAATTTTTTTCATCAAAATCTAACCATTTTCAGTAAAATGTCAAGAACATCCTCTCCATTTTTGGGAAGCAGCTTAAAATCTGGTCAAGCTATTGCATTCATAGTCATGATATGAAGCCCCTTTTCTTTGAGTCAATGACACTAAGGTGACTTCCATATTTTCATTAGCATATCCTTATTTTAATACAAATGTGAGATTTTTACTCGGCAAAATATGGACACTACTAATAATCCCCCAATTTAATCACTAAAATACATTAAAGGGATGCCTGGCTGGCTCAGCAGGAAGAGCATGAGACTTTTGATCTCTGGGTTGTGAGTTTGAGCCTTATTTTGGGTGTATTGATTATTTAAAAATAAAATCTTAACAAATAAATAAATGAAATGTAGCTTCCATTTAGAACTGAGAATGTGCCAAGAAATAAATTTCATATTATAGGTTGATCAATGGTCTGAAACATGTAATATTTCCTGTTTTAGGTAGAAAATGATACGCATGATAACATCAAGTACCAGGACATCTACTTGACTCCCTTGGACTGCAATTCTGTCACTGTGTACTTCTCGTTTTCATTTGGATGATCTCCCTAGCCCAGGAGTTTTTAAGGCCACCAGTGAGAAATTAATTAGGGATAAATTCTGTTTGTGTTTGTGGGGGGTGGGGAGGGGTCTGTAGAACACTTAGGGTGTGACATGGTGTCTTTATCTTGTTTTGAATCAGATGTCAAAAAAAACTCTGAGTTGTATTGGTTTTGATAATGGTTTGTTTTATTTTTCATTTCCATTTTTCTTTTGTTTAGTTGTTTTTCCTCATTTTCAACTAACTTAAACTGTGATTAATTATAAGGCAATTTTCTTTGGAGATAGGGGTCAATTTGTTAAAAGCCAATAAAACTACAATCACATATAGACACTAACTAATGTTTGTCCACCCAATTTCCAACTTATTTAAAGCAGAATCTGATTGGCCTAGCTTAGGTCAGATGCCCATCCATTTTTTTTCCATCAGCTATTTTCAGGAAGGGAGATTAGGCACCAGCATTGTGGTTGCTAGAGATTTAAGCTTTAAGCCAGTTGGATGCTTTCCATTAAAGAATGAATGGGGAGAAATTTCAGTATATAAATCTACTCAAAATTTCAATACTTTATCCACCAAACCAGTATAACTATTGATTAAATGTGTAATTGAAAAATGTAACTCTGCATCTCCAATGAAGAATTTAGCAAAAAAGCTACAACTCTTTATTTGATGATACCATTTTCTACTTTTTCATGTAAACAAGAAAAATCATTGGAAAATTACTGAGCACTCTGAAATATTACTGATGGTCTAAAAGGGACTTTCAATTTTCTTTGTGGAATCAGAGGAAAAATGGAAGAACTAAATTGATGGAGATGCTGACAATATGACTGAATTAGAAAGAAATCATGGCTGTTTGGGGACAACAGAGAAGAAAAAGTGTGGTAGAAGATTCTATCAAAAATATCAGTGTGATGTATTCTGCATCATTAGGACTTTTAAAGTTCAATCCTAAAGTAAGGAAAACTATTTATCTTCTTTTCTTACTTTTTTATTTGTCATTTCCTCTCCTCTCTATTTTTCTTTTCTCAAGAAAAAAGGTACTTCTGTTTATAGACAATATAGAGTTTAGACTATCTGAACCCAAAGTGCCCATTGTGGAAAGCTAAATATCTGACACCTATATTTTAGCCAATGAAAAATAAAATAGTGGTTTTGCCTCCTCCTTTTTTCTTCTTTGATGACCATGCACACTACAGATTGAACAATAACCCACCATACTTGCCATCAGTAAGTGCAGTTACTTAGTGCTAACTTTCATTATCCTTTGGCAATCTTTCCATTTATATATCAGGATAATAATATTAATTATATGTACTCTCCTACTTAATAAATGATATAATGGAATTGTGTAGGATTAGTAAAAACACTGAAACAGTTCTCAGGTGCCTGCCTGGCTCAGTTGGTGAAGTGACCCACTCTTGATCTCAGCTCGGGTCTTGATCTCATCTCAGGTCTTGATCTCAGGGTCAGAGAATTCAAGCTGTGCAATGGGATCCATACTAGGTGTGGAGCCTACTTAAAAAAAAAAAAAAAAAAAAAAGTGAGAAGCTTGGGTGGCTCAGTTGGTTAAAGTACTCAACTTTTTATTCTGGTTCAGGTCATGCTCTCAGGGTGGTGGGATCAAGCCCTGAGTGGGGCTTTGCATGCATGCTCTGCAGGCATGGAGCGTGCTTAAGAGTCTTTCTCTCCCTTTCCCTTTGCCTCTCCTCCTGCTCTCTCAAAAAAAAACCCCACAAAAAAACGAAAAACAAAATATATTGAGATGGTTCTATAGATACAATAAAAATGTTCCAGGATATACTGTCCAATAAGAAAAATGTAGTATGCTGTAATCTTTTTACATGTACATTTTAGTAATTTTTGTACATTAATATACATAGAACTATATATCATATTTAAACACTGTATGTCTCTGGGTGATGACATGATGCTTTTATAAACCTGTTTTATATGTGTTTCTCTCTCTCTGTATTTATGTGTAAATGAATACTTTTACTGTTGTAGTTATTTTACTGAGTGGGTTATGCTTTTTGAATCAATAAAATAATTTTTAAAAAATCAACAAGTTATAATTTTTATAAAAGTTGTGCAACTTTTCTGCAAAATATATTAGTAAAAGTACAGGGGTACTATTATATATTGGCAATAAAAATACAAAAAAATAAAAGTAGATGTTTAGTGATATGAAATTTTCATTATATTTATATGCTTGAGGTTATATTAAAGAATCATAGCACAGTGTGAATGAAATTCTTAAAAGCATAGCTACATAATTAATTTAGCACAATATGATGAATTACAATGTAAAATATTTCAAAATATATTATGAATAAAATACAACTTTGAGTATAAAATAATCATAAAAATCGTCTTTATGTGAATTGGTTTCCATTAATATATTGCTTCATCCTTCCAGAATAATAAACACATTAGACTGTGTATTTAGCTATTTCTCATTTTCCTTAGTGAGAATATGAGAACTTCACCTATTACCTTGTTACTTGCGAATATAGGCTATGTCATTTGGAATAACACTGGTGATTTATCTAGTCTGGCATTCTCTGTTCTAAAAATAATTTTGAAGATCATTCTCCCCTCTGTGCTTGTGAAGACAACATGGTTTAGAATTTACAAAAAAGGTTAGAGATTTATCTTAGGCAAGAGTATGCCAAATGCATATGACATTTATCCTCTCAAGCCAGATGGCAGTGGGATGGAATTTGGGTCTTTTTTTTTCCTTTATATATTATTCACAAGCTAATTCAATGTTCAAATGATAAAATCAGTAGCAACCATTGTGTAATCAGCCAGCTCTTTTAATTAAAGGAAGAATAGTTTCTAGTCAATATTATTAGCACATTATATTTTGTTTAATAGCTTTAATAGTATTAATAATTAAAACCTGAAAATAAATGTATAATTTATATATGCATATACATGTAAAAATGTACAGGTCACAAACAAATTTCCATATATATGTATATATAATTAATATTATTTAACTAAGGAGCTTTGAATCTGCTGATCACTTTCCTTCTTTTCTGCCTCTTTCCTAAAGAAAAATAGCCTTTTACTTCTAAATGTTTTGAAGTATTCCAGAAATGATGTGACTAACTGTAGAGACAGTTCTGACCCAGTAGTAATATCATTGAGCAGAGAAAGATACAGATATAATAAGAAAGGTGGCATCCTTAAAATTTAAATTGGCCTCGAATATAGGAAAGCCAGCTTGGGCTAAGTAGCCTGGCAGCCCAACTTTCCTGAGAAATGTGTATTTTTGCCATTATTATTTAGAGGACTCAAATGATTGATTAGTATAAAATATCTACTCTGCCAAATTCTTATTTTAAGGATTAGGTAATAATATAATACTTTTGTATAAGATTTGGTAATACTATACTTTAGAATAACAACAAACACACAGCATATACTTTTTCAATATTCAGTAATTCTATGAAATAAAGCATGGAATTTTCCCATTTTAAAGAAAATAAGAGTTTTAAAAGATTCCTCAGGGGGACACCTGAGTGGCTGATTGGTTGAGCGTCTGCCTTCGGCTCGGGTCGTGATCCTGGGGTCCTGGGATTGAGTCCTGCATCAGTTTTCCCACAGGGAGCCTGCTTCTCATTCTGCCTATGTCTCCACCTCTCTGTGTGTGTCTCTCATGAATAAATAAATTTTTTTTTAAATAATAAAATAAAACACTTCCTCAGGGACATGTATCTAGTTATTTGAATCATCAGGTTTGAACTCGGGCATTCTAGGTCCAGTTTGTATTGTCGCTGGTTATATATTGTAGCTTTTCAGTGATGAGGGAGTACATTAGCCCCTGCTTATCTGCAGGGAATAGGTTCTAAGACTCCCAGTGGATGCCTGAAATTGCAGATAAGACCAAACTCTAAAAATACTGTGATTTTTCTGTACATATAAACCTATGATAAAGTGTAATTTATATTTTTGTAATTTTAACTTTAATTTTATTTTTTTTACATTTTTAAATTTAAATTCAATTAGCCAACATATAGTCTAACACCCAGTGCTTCTCCAGTCAAGTGCCCTCCTCATTGCCTGTTACCCAGTTATCTCATCCTCCCCAATCACCTCCCCTTCCACAACCCTTTGTTTGTTTCCCAGAGTTAGTAGTCTCTCATGCTTTGTCTCTCTATTTTTTCCCATTGAGATCCCCCCCTTTCCAATATAATCCCTTTCATTATTTCTTATATTCCACATATGAGAAAAACCATATGATGATTGTCCTCTGATTGACTTATTTCACTCAGCATAATACCCTCCAGTTCCATCCACATCAAAGCAAATGGTGGGTATTTGTCTCTTCTAATGGCTGAGTAATATTCCATTATATATATATATATATATACACACATATATATACACATATATGTATATATATATTCCTTTATATATATGTAATATTCCATTATATATGTAACATCCATATATATATATATATATATATATATATATATACACATACATACACACACACACACACACCACATCTTCTTTATCCATTCATCTGTCGAAGAACGGTCTGGCTCCTTCCACAGTTTGGCTATTGTAGACATTGCTGCTGTAAACATTGGAGTGCAGGTGTCCCAGGCTTTCATTACATCAGTATCTTTGGGGTAAATACCCAATAGTGCAATTGCTGGGTCATAGGGTAGCAGCTCTATTTCTAACTTCTTGAGAAAACTCCACACTGTTTTCCAGAGTGGCTGTACCAGTTGCATTCCAACCAACAATGCAAGAGGGTTCCCCTTTCTCCACATCCTCTCCAACATTTGTTGTTTCCTGTCTTGTTAATTTTCCCCATTCTCACTGGTGTGAGGTGGTATCTCATTGTGGTTTTGATTTACATTTTCCTGATGGCAAGTGATTCAGAGCATTTTCTCGTGTGCATGTTGGCCATGTCTACGTCTTCTTTGGAGAAATTTCTGTTCATATCTTCTGCCCATTTCATGATTGGATTGTTTGTTTCTTGGGTGTTGAGTTTGATAAGTTCTTTGTAGATCTTGGATACTAGCCCTTTATCTGATATGTCATTTGCAAATATCTTCTCCCATTCTGTAGGTTGCCTTTTAGTTTGGTTGACTGTTTCTTTTTGCTGTGCAGAAGCTTTTTATCTTGATGAAGTCCCATTAGTTCATTTTTGCTTTTGTGTCCCTTGCCTTCACAGATGGAACTTGCAAGAAGTTGCTGTGGCCAAGTTCAAAAAGGGTGTTGCCTGTATTCTCCACTAGGATTTTGATGGACTCTTGTCTCACATTTAGATCTTTCATCCATTTTGAGTTTATCTTTGTGTATGGTGTAAGAGAATGTCTAGTTTCATTCTTCTGCATGTGGTTGTCCAATTTTCCCAATACCATTTACTGTAGAGGCTATCCTTTTCCCAGTGGATATTCTTTCTGCTTTGTCAAATATTAGTTGACCATAGAGTTGAGTGCCCATTTCTGGGTTCTCTATTCTGTTCCATTGATCTACGTGTCTGTTTTTATGCCAGTACCATACTGTCTTGATGATCACAGCATTGTAATACAGCTTGAAATCCAGCATTGTGATGCCCCTGGCATTGGTCTTCTTTTTCAATATTTCTCTGGCTATTCAGTGTCTTTTCTGATTTCATATAAGTCTTAAGATTATTTGTTCCAACTCTATGAAGAAAGTCCATGTTATTTTGATAGGGATTGCATTGAATGTGTAAATTGCCCTGGGTAGCATAGACATTTTCACAATATTTATTCTTCCAATCCATGAGCATGGGGTGTTTTTCCATCTCTTTACATCTTCTTCCATTTATTTCAGAAGCATTCAGTAGTTTTTAGGGTATAGATCCTTTACCTCTTTGGTTAGGTTTATTCCTAGGTATTTTATGGTTTGGGGTGCAATTGTAAATGGGATTAAGTCCTTAATTTCTCTTTATCAGTCTCATTGTTAGTGTATAAAAATGTCACTTATTTCTGGGCATTGATTTTGTATCCTGCCACATTGCTGAATTGCTGTATGAGTTCTAACAGTCTTGGGGTGGAGTCTTTTGGGTTTTCTATATGCAGTAACATGTCATTTGTGAAGAGGGAGAATTTTACTTCTTCTTTGCCAATTTGAATGCCTTTTAATTCTTTTTGTTGTCTGATTGCTGAGGCTAGGACTCCTAGTACTATGTTGAATAACAGTGGTGAGAGTGGACATCTATGTTGTGTTCCTGATATTAGGGGAAGTTCTCTCAACTTTTCCCCATTGAGAATGATATTTGCTGTGGGCTTTTCATAGATGGCTTTTAAGATATTGTAATAGTATCCTAACAAGATACTATTGGTTAGTATCTTGTTAGAATTTTTGCATCCGTGTTCATCAGGGATATTGATCTATTATTCTCCTTTTTGGTGGAGTCTTTTTCTGGTTTTGGAATTAAGGTGATGCTGGCCTCATAAACTGAGTTTGGAAGTATTCCCTCCCTTCTATCCTTCAAAACAGCTTTAGTAGAATAGGTATTATTTCTTCTTTAAACATTTGTTAGAATTCTCCTGGAAAGCCATTTGGCCCTGGACTTCTGTGTGTTGGGAGGTTTTTGATGACTGCTTCAATTTCCTTGCTGATTATTGGCCTCTTCAGGTTTTCTTTTTGTTCCTCTTCCAGTTTTAGTAATTTGTGGGTTTCCAGAATTGCATCCATTTTTTTTCTAGATTGCCTAATATGTTGGCATATAGCTGCTCATAATAAATTTTTTAAATCATTTGTATTTCCTTGGTATTGGTTGTGATATCTCCTCTTTTGTTCGTGATTTCATTAATTTGAGACTTTTCTCTTTTTTTTTAATAGGTCTGGCTAGGGGTTTGTGTATCTTATTAATTCTTTTGAAGAACCAGCTCCTGGTTTTGTTGATCTGTTCTACGGTCCTTCTGTTCTCTATTTCATTGAGTTCTGCTCTAATCTTTATCATCTCTCTTCTTCTGACTGATTTAGGCTTTATCTGCTATTCTTTCTCCAATTCCTTTAGGTGTAATTTATAAATTAAGTAAGAAAAACAACTACTAATAAAATATAAGTTATAACAACATAGTGTAATAAAAGTTATATGAATATGGCCTCTCTCTCTCAAAATATCTTACTATACTTTACTCAACCTATTTCTTGTGATGATATGATATGATAAAATGCTAACATGATGAAACACAGTGAAATGTATGACGTTGGCTCTCTCACATAGTGTTGGGCTATTAGTGACCCAATGATTCATCAGAAGTAGTATCATCTGCTCCCAGATTACAGTTGATCTGACTGCAGATAACAAAACTACAGAATACAGAAACACAAAAGAGGAAGCACTACTGTATTCCTTTAAGAAAAATACATTTTCAAAGGTAGAAGACATTATCATTAGTTATTGTGCCTTTGGGGAATCAGAGGACATTTGAGAGTTAAACATCCCCTTGGATACTAATGAAAATATTAACTTGTTTAAAATAGATCAAATTCTAACAATGCTAACCTGTAACACTGTGTGTATTGTGATATCTAAATGAAAGAGTCACTTCAAGAGAATAAGTTACTTCTAGAAAATTAGAAAGATACATTGGGAATGGGGAAATGGAGGTAAATGAAGGTGAATAGGATCTAGTTTACAATTCTGGAAGATGTGTTCAGACAAATTAGAGAAATTTCTACTTGTGATTCTCTGATTCTCTGCTATAGAAACTCAACACTTTAGATTGGATATTTGACGGAGGTCTTCGTCCTTTGAGGAAGTAAATCAACTCTTGTATATCATGTAAAGACAAATTCCATTTAAATTCAATTAAGTGGCAGTTATGGTTTTGAATATTATGCTCTTTTTACTTGACTGAATATTTTATTTTTATTTTATTTTATTTTTAATTGAATACATTTTAATTATTCACTGGATAAGCCATAGTCAGTCCAATGTATTAGAGAAAATGGAAGAATATATGTGTGCTAAGCCTAAAATTTTTCATATTATGAAAAATATACTCTTGCCTTGTTCATTTCTTCACCCACACAAAATGCCTGCATTCTTTACCTCATCTTCCACATTTAGGTGCTCCTAACCTTAATTTCTTCCCTTAATTTCATTTCTTACCAGAAGCATCAATCAGCCTCCTAAAATGGCACACCTGAGTATATGTGAAATCTAATAATAGTCTCTTCAATGCTTTGGTAATGATTCCTATTGGGAAAGATCAAGGAAGTTCTTTACTGGTAAGTAAACCCCTTCATTTTAATTACTTATTGAATTATATTATGTCAGTCTTTCCTACATAAACTGTGAATTTGCATGACTTGGAACTTATAAAAGTTCCTAGGTCTATAACAGACTATGTTTATAATAGCTTTGGTTCCATTAGCTCTCGATGTCATGTATAACCTCTGGATTAGATACTTTAAGGATTATAAACAAAATAAGAAATATAGTAGGATGAACATTAAAGGATGAAATTAATTTTAAGTGTATTAAGATCGTCCTGTTCACGAGACAAGCACATAGAAAATGTACTTACAGAAATGCAATTTCAGAAGAGAGATAATGGCAAAAAAAAAATATAAATTAGAATCATCAGCCTAAAGATTTTATCTCAAGTTAGAGAATTTACGTGATTATCTAGAGCTCACATCATATGTTTCTTTCTTTCTTTTTTTCTTTTTGAGAGGCCAATAAATAGTACTCCTTTGCCCTATCTAATTTATTAATAAACTGAGAAACAAAATAGGACAGTCACCAAATAAGACATCAAAAAACTAGATTGGAAGACACAGTTTGATTTTAGTGTCAACTGGGCCTGAGGTATCCCTAATTATACCAAACTCTACACAGGATACTCAGTCAAAGGGAATGCAGCATCTAGGGGGGAAAAAAAAAAGCACTTCTATGTTTTCTGTTTATTTTGTTTGGGGACAAGAAAAGAACAGACTGAATTCCCTGTGCATTGTTGTGTTAAATTAGCTTATTTCAGAAATATGGACCAATTGCTGTCATCTTCTCACCCAACATGATAATTAATCTCCTTTATGATAGTTAGAAAAAGATGAACAATAAACAAGGAGGAAATTAGAAACTTGGGGTAAGTAGTGTAGAATTCAAAGCCAGAAATCTCTATATTGGGTCAAAAGAGTGACTCAATTAAAGTACATTCCAAAATCACGCATTACTCAAGAATTGAAAGTTTCTCAAATAAGTTGCAGTCAAGTTGTCCAAGATGGTCTATTAAAATTCTGCAATGAAATCAAGTAACATCATAAGAAATACTGATTTTTTTTATTTTATTCATATACACTGTATATTAAGACATTTCCTAGAGGGAAAATATATGTCCACAAATAAAGCTGTCTTGTAGGATAAAGTTAAAAATATTTAATATAACTATTTTTCAAGTTAAGTCTGACATAAATTTATATTTGTCAAAAATCTCAAAATTTGAAATCATGTCAATTGCTTATACAGATTAGTTTTAGTTGAAAAAATTTTCAAACTTAGGTAGAATTAAGGATCATTCAGTAGCTTTAGACTTTGAGTGTCTTACCCAAAAGTTGTATTTCTTTAAGGAGTTCAAAAATTGAATTAGTTTGGTGTCTGATCTTTTATTTCCATCACATCAAATAGTTCAAAGAGTTGATAAAACACACAAGATTTTTTTTCAGTGTTGGTTTCTCTAAATCGTTTAAATCACCCTCTAAATAATTTATCCTAGACAAAATTATATTTTCAGAACAGTGTTACAAAAAAAATCTATTTCCTTCAATTTCTAACTGAAAACTGGCCAACTTTTCCCTTGGTTCATTTCTTTTGTGTAAGTAACTAAAGGCAATCAACATACCAACACATCACACTGTTTCATTTTTCTAACCCTCTCCCCCAGAGCTTCTGGCTAAGCAGAATTATAATAAGCATTTTGAGTTACTATCAGCCATAGTTTCAACAAAGACTTTGCCTCCCACTACCAACATCTCTTATTTGAGGTTTTGTTATGGCAGAAACTTTTTTAAGTTTTTTTAATTTATCCATATGGATAGCATCAATAAACAATGCTATACTGAGATGGAGATGACCATGAAGATTGGATGGAATGGTATTTAAGGAATCTGTGTTTCTGGGCTCTTCATTTTATCTATTTTGAAACTATCCTATTAAAATCTACAAGTTTGTTATCTCTATATATTCCCAATGAATTGAAAGTTTTAACAGGAAAATAGTGACTTTATCTCTAGTAATACTTTTTAAAATATTTTTTTTTACTCATGAGAGACACAGAGAGAGAGAGGCAGAGACATAGGCATATGGAGAAGCAGGCTTTCTTTGCGGAGCCTGATTCAAGACTCGATCCCAGGATCTGGGATCATGCCCTGAGCCAAAGGCACACATTCAAATGCTGAGCCACCCAGGCATCCCTCCAGTAATATTTTTATTTTAAAGCTCATTTTATTTATTATCTAGTGGGCGACCCATATGAATGTTGGTTTGTATCAGTACTATCTTGATGACTATTTTTCTGCTTTTTACTATTTAATTCTTTATGTCCTTATATTTTAAGTAGCTTTGTTATAAACAGCATATAATTTTGGTTGAGGTCAACAGGCATTCTCACATTCTATTTCAAAACTTTATTATGTAATGTCATTTATATTTATTTACAAGTTTATGATTTTACCTTGTGTTTTCTATTTGTCCAGATATTTCTTTTTTTTTCATTTTTTTTAAATTTTTATTTATTTATTTATGATAGTCACACACACACAGAGAGAGAGAGAGGCAGAGACACAGGCAGAGGGAGAGGCAGGCTCCATGCACCGGGAGCCCGACGTGGGATTCGATCCCGGGTCTCCAGAATCGTGCCCTGGGCCAAAGGCAGGCGCTAAACCACTGCGCCACCCAGGGATCCCTGTCCAGATATTTCTATACTTGTCTTGTCATAGAAGACCCAAAAACAAACCCCCAAAGAAGTTAAATTTACCCTAAACTATAACTAAGAAAGGCACAAACTGAGGGAAAATCAGAGCATCTTGCTATTTTCAAGAGAGAGTTGACCTTACTCTAAACAGACAATCTATAATGTTCTTTTGAACATAAGCAATTTCAGAGAAACCAACATCATATAAAGTCATTTAGTGATTATGACAGAATAGGACAAAAGATTGCCTTACAATAATGCCTGAGCATATACAGAACTGAAGAGAACAACTCCAAATATATGAACAGCAAATTTTGTTTTGTTTTGTTTCCTTTGACTTAGAAAAAGTACTTGGCAAAACCCTTTTTTCTCTTCCTTTAAATCTGTAGCTTTTTAAAGATTCCACATGTGAGTGTTACCAGGGAATAAGGAGCAGAGTTATAGAACAGATGTTCAGGGTACAAATTTGTAACAGCAGTGAATAAGTTCTAGAGAGCTAATACACAGTATAGTGAAATCAGACAATACTGTATTATAATCATCCAACTTGCTAGCTGATTAGAACTTGATTACTGCAATACCTAAAAGAAAAAGGTAATTATGTAACATGACAGAGGTGTTAATTATTGCTAAAATGGCAATTATATTACAATGTATAAATGTATCAAATTAACGTGTATATACTTTAAATGAGTACAATGTAACATGTCAAATATATTTCAATGTTAAATGTACACAACATTACATGTCAAATATAGTTCATTGTTAAATGTACAATGTTACATGTCAAATATATTTCAACCAAAATAAAAATACACAGGATTTTTGGCTTAGTGAATCAATCAATGGTTTTAGATGGGAGCCTGTGGGCCACTTTTCTCAGTTTTGGTGTCAAAACTGTTTTATCATTGTTTCTTTTACTTTTCCTGCTTTAGATGGATTCAAAAATTTTATTCCATCTTTTTTTCTTTAATTATTTTGGAATTTATGTTTTTACTTTTTGAATGATTCCTTCAGAAATGTGAATACACATGTGTTTAAAGTCTAAATTTTGTACATATTTTATCTTACAATTAGCACTTTTTAAACACATGCTATTATTGTTCAGAAAATTAGGACTAAATTTATTTTATTTTGGTCTACTTTATTTGTTGACCTCAGAAATTACCAGGGTCTCAAATTCTCTATTTTTACTTTTTAACTTTGTTTCCACTGTTAAAATATGTACTACTTTAAAGTAGGATTTTGTTTGTTTTATAATATGTTTTCTCCTTAGTACTTAGAACAATGCCTGAATCATAATAGGCACTCAAAAATACTTGAATAATTGAATAATGAGTGAGTAAACTCGTTGCCAAGTTGCCTTTACATAGTATTATAGAATGGGAATAAGACAGATCAAAATTTTGAAGAAAGATTACTAGCTTCTAACTTCTGGTGTTGGGTAAAGTAAAATTTGCCCCCACCCCCATTCTTTGGATAATGTAAGGACTTTCTCCTAAAATTTGGATGATTTGGGGCTTTAATACCACTGATCTAATGTTTTATATCAGTGTGGGTTTTTCTGGGTTTATCCATTGCTTGCCCTTTAGCAGAGAACAATTCAATCAAGAAACAAATATCTTAATTCTGGTAAGTAAAATACAATCCCTTGAAAACATCCTCCCTGTCATTTCTTCTATTCCTTGTTTCTGGAACACTTATTAACCATTATCTCTTCTCTCTATTTTCAATGTTGATGTAGTTTTGTTCTCTAATATTGAATATTTTCTCAACTTTATGTCCCAATACTTATCTTAATTTTTTTCATTACTACCATCATATTTATTTTCAATGATGTCTTTAAGTGTTCTCTGAATATTTTATTTTAATTAACCTTTAGAATAGATGGAATATCACTGCACTTTTTTGAAGGATACAAAGTAGACAGTAGTTGGATTTCTTTTAAAGATCTTTTCTATCTCCCTCATTGTCTGTTTCCACCATGTTTCTTCATTGTATTAATTAATCTTTCATATTAGAAAATTTCCTCAGTTGCTTAAGGATTCCCGATTCTCTGTGCATGGTCAAAATAAATAACCGGAAAATCCACCAAAAATCTCTGTGAGAGTAAGCAGGGTTATAGATTGAAACTTTTTTTTTTTTTTAGATTTTATTTATTTATTTGACACAGAGAGAGAGAGCACAAGAAGGGTCAGTGGGAGAAGCATGCTCCCCACTGAACAGGGAGCCCAATGGGTGGCTTGATCCCAGGACACCAGGATCAGGACCTGAACCAAACTGACTGAGCCACCCAGACACCCCAGCCTGGAACATTTCTATAGACATCCTGCTGGGTCTCTGACTAAAAACATTTATTCATTATCCCTCACTGATTTCCCAAAGAGAAATTGTGTATTGTTCTTCCTATGAGTCAGAATGAGGATATCTAACCCTCCTAGGGGGAGCTGAGCATACACTTAGTCCTCTCAGCTTTCAATGTGTAAGTTTCTAGTTATCTCTGTTTTCAGGATGGTTACTGCCATTAGCTGTGTTTAGTGCCTCCAACAAGATGCCTGTTGTTCAAACCTTCAGAGAGTAAATGTGCAGCCTAAGACACCAACTTAAGTCTAGGCTTTCTCTTGTCTGATATATCAGTTACCATTTGGGCATTTATCACCAATTCTAGCACTTCATGTTCTTCTTTTCTCCTGTTTCTTTGGCCTTGTGAATTTCATCCCCGTACCCATTCCCCTACTTTTTTTCCTCCTTTCTCTTACATTATTGGAGTTTCAGGAGACAGTAGATAAAATTTATGTATTAATTGGCTACATTTTACCAATAGTTTGCATCACTTATAATCAGGAAACAAAATTCTTACTTCCCTCTTTCATGCCTAAAAGAAGGCAGTGATCACTCAGAAGAAAATAGGTCACACAAAAGTTATATTTTAAAATCTGAGTTTAAAGAATTAAAGCTGCATATTATTATATGTTGTTTTACTTGAGCAGATAACACTTTCTTTTTTAGGCATTACAAATTTATGTAAATGTTTTATGCTTTCTTTAGTCAAGCACAACAAAAACAACAACAATCAATCAATACAACATGTAAACAAACGAAAAATGTTTAGCTTGGGTTAGTGTTAATAATATAACATGAAAACACAGAGGCTGATAGTTAAAAAAAATAATTCTAGAAAGTGATTTTTTATTTTTCCCACAGTAGCAAATGTGGGTCCTTCATTATAGATTTTCAGGGTATTCTCTTTCTTTCTACACAGAGAGTGAATTAAAGTCCACTTTATAGCACATTTTGTTACAGTACTGCCTTAGATAGCATGTCTTTTTGTAGATTGGCTTTCATTTTGGAATCAATCCCATTATTGCATTAATGACTAGGCAAAATTCAAAATTTTAATTCAGTGCCAAATCTTCTGTGTTAAATATAAGTTGGCAAATAATATTCTTTGTATATTGAGAACAGTTTCTAAAGTTAAATATGAAGGTCCTTAGGTAACTGTTTAAGAATTCATACTCTAAATAAGATCTGAACGTTGTTAACAATTATAAGAACTTGCTTATCAATGGCATCATCAGGAAACATTCTACCCTTTAACATCTATATCACATCAGGGCCAGATTGTATTTTTTCAATGTAGTCCAGTTTACTCTATGCGGCCTTATTCCACAATAACAACACTATGGAACAAAGAAGCCAGTGAAAGAAATAAAGAAAAAAGAAGTTAAGGAAATAAGGAAGGAAAATGAAAAGTTCCAATTTTATAGTTAATATGAACTTATATATTCTGAAGATAGCTCATATCAAAGTTCATTGACCTGAAGTCATTTGGATTTTGGTTTTGAAATGAGACTCTAGTTGGCAGAATATTTAGAATATGTCCTGGTTTATAAAAAATAAACTTAGGCTTACAAAAACGAGTCATCAGTCCAAGGTTATATGAGAAAACATGGCTAACTCCTACTAGAGTCAAACTTTTTAAATTGATGAGTCCAAGTTTTGGGGGGTGTTTTTGTTTTTTAGTAAAGTGTGAACAAGTTTTATTACATATTTTAATGTGGATAAAATACATAAAGGACAAGATATTCTTTTAGAACTTTGCATATTTCCCAACTTCCTAAATATCCACATTTACATGCTTAGCAGTTTGGTTTTTAATTATTTCAGCTTTAGTCACCAGCTTATCAAGCATTTAAAATAGGAAATGTTTTTATCTTTCAGAGAAGATAGAATTTTAATCAAAATTTCATTAAATCATATTCTGTATGTTTCCTTCTCAGAACATATCTGCATTATTGCCATTCTGGAGTAGCTTAAAAGGCCAGGTGAAAACAATTTCCTACTAGTTTAGTGACTAAATTTATTTGAATTTTTTTTTTAATAGCCTAAGGTGGCAGTGACACACCCAGGCTCAAGGAGAGGCTGCAGCCTTGGGTCATCACATCTTCTGATGTGGAAACAGCATCCTTAGGAATCAAAAAGAAGCAGCCCATCCATAGGTTCTGATTTCTGTGCATTTTCCATAGAGAAATCCTTTTACCAAATAGCTGTGGTTCAAAAGGGATTTGGGAACATACAGAACATTTGTTTTAACACAAGCCCTTACCCTGACACACTTGACTAGCTCTGGAGACTGAAGAGTCATCAAATGGAGGAACTTTGCAATGTGAGTTATTAGGAACAGCTTAAAGAACACTGAACACAGAAACCATTTTGGTTTTACTAAAGTGCCTGCTTAGCTCCAAAATACTTCCTATCATCTGGGTGAAAAATAGTTCAAAGTGAGTCAAGGAGAGGATAGCAAATAAACAAACACAAAGTAAAAGGCCAGTAAAGCAGTAAAGCATGCCCAAGATAGGCTGGATACAAAACCCATGATGTGTGCCAATGTGGTCCTCTGCATCTCAGTGAAAAAAATGTTTCATGTAGGTCAGCAATTCCATCAGTATTTCTATTTTCCTCTCATCACAAGCTACCTGACATAAATGCAATGGAGTCCATCAAACATTCTTGAAAAGGTAAAACTTCAAAAGAGACAACTGGCAAAAATTTTACAAAACTTTATTTTGCAGGTAGATTTAAAAGGCTGAACAGGGGGTGGAGGTAATCCTCCTGTGTTGCTTTGAAAAGCTTAAGCAGGTGAAGGAAAAACACTTCAGTCTGAGACAAAAATGGAATCATTGCTGCTATCTTGTATATTTAATGTCTTCTCCAGTACAAATCATTTATTCACTTTGGTTACTTCTGAAGTTCATTGTTTTGGATTTAAAGAGAAAATGAGAGTAAATGAGAGAAAGATGTTTTATTTCTTCTTCTTTTTTTTTTTTTTTTTTTTTTTTTGCTGTCTCGCATATATATGATGTGTGAAATTATTAGGCTTTTCAAAAACTACTTCCTTTTTCCACCATCTGACTGATACAAAATATTGATGCCAGTGTTTGCATTGACTTAATTAATCAAACCATTTATCTTCAATTACCATTTGTTTTTTTAATGAAGTATTGAAATTTGTAGATATCAAAGATAAGTAACAATGACACCCATTCCTAAAGACTCTTATTGCCAAGCAACAAGCACAGATGTTTTCATTATAAACTTTTGTGACATTATATAATGTACTATGATACTTATTACCTATGGAATTTTCTGGGTGTTTGTTCTAGATTGGTAAAATATGTTATAGTAGAATTATTATAAATGCCAAATCTACTTCATTTTGAAGATTAGGGGGGAAAATCATGTTTTTTCAATCAATCAGCTATTAATTATCCCCTATTAGCATGTGTCTATTTTGTAATACATTATTACAATCATGTCTTGGAAAAGCTCATTTTAAATATGTATTATTTTAGGAAGAATCTTTTGTTCTTAGAGACACTTTCAGTAAATCTTCAATGGGGGTAATATATTTTGCCTATCTTATAATTCTTTAATTATCCTTAGATAAAAGGAAAAAATATCATTTTCCCTTGTGTTTTTCTTTACTTTTGTTGCTATTATTGATTGTATTTTTTTCTCTTTTTTTGGCATGCTATGTTATAGCTTTAGGCATGGTGACCCTTGTTAATTTAAAAAAAAATACTCTTTTGTGAGTCAGGTAGCTCAGATGAAGTGACTCAAGGAGGTGAAAAATGTTCATATTTTGTTTGATGTTTTTGAAATTTTCTATGTCTAGATGGTTTGCCCAAGGATATATTTTCCCACTTTCAGTAAGTTGTTTTGCCACACCTGACAACTGATTCCTCAGACATATTCCCTTTATACTGCTTTTTGGAAATGCTTTGCCAAGTTAACTTGAGGCTTGATAAACCTCTTACATTTTTTTTAAACCAATCACCTTTCAATTGGATTTTGTTTTAGGAAAAAAAAAAGATCACTTGATATATTTCAGAACTAATCAAGCAAAAATTCTGTAATTCCTTCATGACCATGTGAATTCACTAAACAAATCATTTCATTTGGAAAAACAAGTGATAAATAATAAATTTCCTTCTTTCTTTCTTTCTTTCTTTCTTTCAAATTTACCCTTAAGAAATCTAAATTAATTATCATTTAAGTTTTTAAACTTCTGAAAAGCATATTTTCTGTTGTAAGAGCATGTTTTCTGTACTGTGCCTTTTTACAACTATAATACATTTTTATTGTATAGGAGAAAGTATAACCTTTATTTACTGCCTACTCTGTGGCAGGAACAATGAATGATTTAAAATATATATTCTTATTAAATCTGAAGGACATTTTGCAATATAGTAAGCCTATTTAATAATTAAGAATTGAGGTATTAAACATATAAGCCAATATTTTAAAGTTGTAGATTTAGTAAATATCACTTATAAATTTTATTTGAAGTTTACATAATTGTCAAAAGTATGTTATTTTCTTGACTTCAAATTGTTATTGGTGTAGTGCAACCTATATAATACTGAGCATAAAATGTATATAAGAACATTTCCTGAGCTCCAAGACTCAATGGGAGACAGATGCTTAGTGATGATAAAGAGAAGTAGTGTCATGGTTTGTGATGAGCTGCCTTTCTTAGCTTTGATAAAAATGAGAAACCAACTCCTCTCATTACAATTTCATTTAAATATTTTCTTCTTATGCTAAATCACCACAAAGACTACATATACATAAAAATCAAGTAGTCACAGAAAAGAAAACATTTGAATGAAGCAAAGTCCAATTTTCAAGGAAATGAGCAGTCATTCTAGGGATAGTAAATAAAACAGGTACACCACAGAGTCTCATTTTTCATAGATTTTGTGTTTGTATTTTCACATATTTTGTATTTGAACACCCCTTTTCACTAAAATTTTTGTGTGACCACACGGATTAATACTCACAGTGCTATTTTAGTCATTTGGGGACATATGAAGAGTAGTAAAAAATTTGATCATTCAACACTTTTGTTTCCAGCTTTTGTCAAACAAGATGTTGCCCTGCCTTCTTGTTTTAGTTCTTATACTACAAACAAGTAAGTGTCCTTTTCCTGTCAATTTTTTTCCCATCTTTGTTTCTCTTGTTGATGACTTCACCTTTAAAATGTCTCCCAAGCATAGTGCAGAAATACTGTCTAGTGTACCTAAGTGTAAGAAGGTTCTCATATAGTTTATGTATAAAATACATATGCTAGATGAGCTGTTTTTCAGGCATGAGTTCTAGTGCTGTGGCTTAAGTTCCGTGTTAATAAATCAACTATATATTAAATAAGATGTCTTTAAAAGAAACACACACAAAACAAAGTTAGGTGTTGATTTGTTGACAAAAAAAAAAGTGTTATAACCTGAACCTAATCCTGGATTTATCCTAGAAACAATGGTTCAGTATTTCCTAATTCAGTTTTTGTGGTGACTTCATAGAACTATTCGGAATAACAAAATCGACTACAATTAGCATTTTTCCAGATCAGAGTGAGTGAATCTAGGTTTAAATGTGCTGATAAGGACTAGAAATTTGAGATTATGCTTTATCCCAGTCCCAAAGCAAGTACATTCTATCAGTTGTAACAGTCTAGAGAAAGAAAACACCATCCTAATGAAAAGGAAAGATTTAAAGATCAGCAGAACACGAATAATACAAATTCTAATGCAGGTCCATGACACATAATGATATCCTGACATTATTATTTGCAAATTATCCTCCTTATTATTTTCTTTCTCCCTCATTCTCTATCCTTGCACTCCATCTCACGGTATCAGTACTCATCAGAACTTTTTGATTACTCCTTTATAATTATTTATCTTTTCTTCATACTTTTTTCTCTTACTGGATATAAACTAGATTCTGTTATTTCACACAGATTATTGACATAGAGACTTACCCTAAATATTCAGTTAAAAATCATTCCTCATCCCATCTCATATTGTTATTGAAGGTAAGAAATTTAAGCTCCCTGAATATGATTTTTTGAGGCCATATACAGAAATCTAATATGTGCACAACTATATATTTGTAAAATGCCACCTTGTTTATATTATTCATTTGGTAAGAAACCTCTATGATTTACCCCTGGATGAAGAATGATCCCCAAAACTATTGAACAGTTTGTCAAGGGCAAAACAAATTTTGTCCTTGGTGATAATGAAACAGATTTTCCTAGTGTTTGCTTACACTGTACAGAAACACCTGTGTTGTTTCATGGTGGGATGCATGGAAGCCATAATTACCTGGAGGGGGGACCTATGCTCCATTGACAGAAATTAAATAATTCCAACTATATTTTAATATCAAGGGCCAGAAACACTTTGTCAAAAAAAAAAAAAAACAGTTTGGATAATCTGCTTATAAAACTTAAACTAGAACAACTGAGTCAAAGTTTAAATATCAGTCCTTCATCAAGATATTTCATAATTTGGGGATCCCTGGGTGGCTCAGCAGTTTAGTGCATCTGCCTTTGGCCCAGAGCGTGATCTTGGGGATCCGGGATCAAGTCCCACGTTGGGCTCCCTGCATGGAGCCTTCTTCTCCCTCTGCCTGTGTCTCTGCCTCTGTGTGTGTGTGTGTGTGTGTGTGTGTGTGTGTCTCATGAATAAATAAATAAAATCTTTTAAAAAAGATATTTCATAATTTATCTCATACCTCTCATCTCTGCCTCCTGAAAATTGAATCACTGCAGTTGAAAAACACATGCTGTCATAAGGTTCATATAAACCCCAAACTAAACACAAGCATAAGTGAAATATATTCAAAGCCTGCTTCCCATTGGCACTGATTAGGCTGTTTGTCCATTTTTTCCCAAAGAGAGAGACACTGAATATTTTGATTATTTATGACAGTCACATCTTACATGAACTAATATAATTTATTTCCATTTAATCTTTCAAGTAGCTCAGTGAAACTTTTATTCATTTTAAAGATTTAGAAACTCAGGTTTAAAGGCATTTAGTGACTTAGCTGGTAAGAAGCAAATTTATGATTAAACTTAGCTTCATTGCTTCCACAGATCATGATTTACTAGCTGCTTTTCCAAATCAGAAGGTAATAATATGTTTTGAAGCCCAATTGCATAATGAAAACCATATGATCCCAGATAACACCATAGATTGTCATCTATGTGTCATGAAAGGCATGTATTTAAAATTGAACTTCTCTAACTCTTTGCTTTCAGAACTGGGCATTATTATATGATTAAAAGTGTGACTTACATTGAATACTAAGATTTATTTTTCTTTATAATAGACAAACAAAACACGAGAGCAAAGTGTTCTGCATATATATGCATATGTATTTATGTTATGGGTTTTTAAAAATATTTATAATCTTTCATGAATCCCTGAAATATTACTCAATTGTTTGGTAATGTCAAAGTTATGATATCTTTCTATGCTGACTTCAATTTTCAGTTAAAACATTGAGTAATTAAGATCCTGATTTTTAAAAAGGAAATACTTTTATGTAATAAATAACTCATGCAAACAAAATATAGAAAACAATGAAGATCAGATATATTGTTATTCTGAGTATATTTCAGACATAAATTGTTTCTCCGGGATGAATGTCTATTTGTAAAGAAAAACATGAAATGAGAAATATTTCTAATTACATTATTGGTTAGCACATGGACAATACATAAACAGTAATTATAAGTCAGGGTAGAAAAATATGCAAAAAATCGCCATGGCTTTTGGTCATAGTTACTCAACATATTTTAAATATTTTTTTTTCTTCTTTCAAAATTATTTGTTTACATGTATATAAATTCTTATTAATATGCTTTATATTTAAACCATCTAGATTTCGGAGCAGAAATTTGTATTCATTTCATATTTTTACTTGATTCAAGCTGACATTTCTTAAATATACATTTAATTTAGTGTTATTTGATAAATCACTATTTCCGCTATGTCTTTTATCACATAATCTGATGCCAATATCCATATCCATTTTTCCCAAATTAAAGTCCTTTTTTTTTTTAATGTTTATTTATTTATGATAGTCACAGAGAGAGAGAGAGAGAAGGCAGAGACGCAGGCAGAGGGAGAAGCAGGCTCCACGCACCGGGAGCCTGACGTGGGATTCAATCCCGGGTCTCCAGGATCGCGCCCTGGGCCAAAGGCAGGCGCCAAACTGCTGTGCCACCCAGGGTTCCCTAAAGTCCTTTTTATTATTTTATCAGGTTTCTTCTCTATTCAACATGACAAGGGTATAGCAGTTATTATTCACTCTTTGACCATTGGACCCAACTTCTGTAATAGTTTTTATAATCTGGTCTCAGAAATCATATGGCAGCTTATCTTTTAGTGGAGGCAGTCACAAAGGTCCACTTAGATTCATGAGAAGGCATAGATTCTTCTGATAGGAGTGTGGTAAATTCTTAAAGTACATGTGCAATGGGGAATACAGCCATTTTTGGAAAATGCATTCTGCTGCTGCAGCTGTTTTCTTACTAAGTGGGATCTCAGAGATCAGCTATAATTGAATATGGGTGTCACAAGTGTAGTGGTTTTCCTGGTTTTTTTGTAAGCTTAATTTTTTTTTTTTTTGGCATGGTTCTTTGTTACTAGCTGTTGGGTCATAGTGTTTTTTCTCTTTGCTTTCTTAGAATTTTTCTTCTTTGTAGGCCTGTAATTTTCAAACGTTGTTTCCTAGTGAATTAAAATAGAAGTTACTACATGTTTGAAAATTTAATATGATTATTTGAAAAATATTCGCAAGGTATAACTCCCTACAATTCTACTGTTATATGTTATTTAACTAATTTAGCCTCAAACTTTTGAAAGATTTTGCTGCATTTAGTATAATCCATATTCCACTACAATTTTTTCTTTAAATTATGTTCTTTTAGCAAGTGTGGCTACATTGTATACTAAAAATGTATGATTATTGATATTAAATATACCTGAGTATATCACCCAACCAATCTTTTTTTTTTTTAATTTCCTCTTTGCTTTTTTTTAATTTTTATTTATTTATGATAGTCAGAGAGAGAGAGAGAGACAGAGACAGAGACACAGGCAGAGGGAGAAGCAGGCTCCGTGCACCGGGAGCCCGACGTGGGACTCGATCCCGGGTCTCCAGGATCACGCCCTGGGCCAAAGGCAGGCGCTAAACCTCTGCGCCACCCAGGGATCCCCCAACCAATCTTTTAAATTGATGAATTATTAATATAAAGTACTAATAGATTGAACTAGATGCCAAATGTTGCCTACCTGGTTAGTGGCAGAAAAAAAAGCCATTAATAAAACACCTATTTTGATATACATTTGGTGCTGCATGCTGTGAACATAAATAATGTATAAAGTATTCTTCTTTTCTTCTTCTCTCTCTCCCTCCATCTTTCTCTCTCTTCCTTCATTTTATCTTCCTTGTCTATAAGATTTTTTAACATTTTTAATGAAAAAAAATAAGCAATCATAAATATAATTTTCTATGAATAAAATATAGGCGATGATTTATAAATAACTGGATTTTTCCTCCCAATTTAGCTGTTGATTAAATTCTCATTTATATAATTTGTGGGTGTATGAAATTTGAGTCATTCATACATACAGTTATAATAATAAAACTTTAACTAAAAATGTTAAATTTAACAAAAGCAATTGTACTTAAAAATATATAACTCTCTATCTATACATCTCTGAGAGAAATTGCTTATCAATTCTTCCTTTGCAGATTGTAGTTGAAGAAGATAATACAAATCAGATAATGTATTTCCTTCTAGTTTTGTTGGTGGAACAAAATACTTAAGACAAGTCTACTGTGATGCATTGAAAGTGCAGAGCTTGTGCAATTTTAGATAAGCTAGTCATGAGCTATTTGGTAATTACATTATATTAACCATCTCTTCTTGGTTCTATTCAGAGTGTTGCACAAAACTGACTAAATAGAAGGATTAGTTCACTGTTTGCAGAAGGATAGACTATTGTTTGGAAACTTGAATCACTAAAAAACCCAAATATTTGGACAAACAATAAATGCACAAGAGACTTCACAAAATTTATGTACAAGATTTATTTACCTAATAATTCTATTCATGATTTTTATTTATAAAATTTCCAAACCAATATATTCTTAAGCAAACCTGTTTGAACAATTACAAATGGATGTTTTATATTCTTTATGCTTAAGCCCTAAGGATTATAGAAAGATGTAATTTTTTTTCTTCTTAAGGTATGAATTGTGTGATTGTGGTAAGGCATAGTTACAATTATTGGCAAGATAAAGCTACATAGGAAGATTAAAGTTTTAGGAGAGTCACTTATTTCTCTGAATCTTTGTTTTCTCATCTATAAAATGAGGATAATAAACATAACTATTTCACAGTGCTACTGGAAGCAAATTTATAATCACAATGCCTAATATTTAATAATCTCTTAAAAAGTGGTTTATATTCTAAGCCATACTATTGTTGTCAAAACTGAAAGCTATTTAATCCAAAGCAAATTTAGCAAAACAATGCAATTTTTCTGTAAGAGGCAGAGAAGATAACCATCCAATGATGAGGGTTGAGTGGGGTATTAAACTATCACCGCCTGAAGCCATATCATTTTATATTAAACACAAATATTTGTAATGATAACGATTATAATTATTTGGCCTAAGAGTGAACCAAAATTGCCTTTAATCTAGAAATGAAACCTTTTTCAAAGATTATTCCCTATCCACTATGGTCCCTGGACATATTGTATGTATTACATATTGGAGAACAAAAATAAAGAAGAAAGATTGAAAAGGAACAAAGATAAGATGATTGTTCTTATGTATAATTAGAAACCACACTGGTTCAGGAAGGAACAGACTGACATACAGAGATGTAAGAAGAATATACTCAATAACTTTTCATTCCAGGAAAATCAGTAGCTGAATTCTTTTTTCTCACTGTATGGAAAGTTTTTCAACTTATCCAGTTGACTGCAGTCTTGAAAACAATGGAACTACATGGGCTCTATTTTTCTACTTGTAAAGAAAAGCAGACTTAAGTTATTCTAGCATAAACACTTTTTGACCGACAGCTTATTGCTCTCCATTGGCTCAATGAAAGGGTAAAATAATGGATAGTATGTTCAGTTTATGAAACAATGGAAATTATATAAGTAGCAATGTATTTCAAACCTTTGTATTTATGAATCAACTGGAGATGTTGCTAAAATGCAGTAGGTTTGGTTTAGTACCTGAAAATGTGCATTACTCACAAGTCCCCAGGTGATACATATGCTACAGGTTTGTGAACCAAAATTTTGGTCAGCAAGAGCTTAGGAAAGAGTATCAAAAAAGAATCACATTAGTCTGAGCTCCAGTACTCTTTTCAAACTCAAATCCTTCGAATATACACATTTTTATTTGATTCACATCTTCTTTTTTTTAATCATTCATGCATCTTTTTAGTTTTTGTATTTCCTGATTAAAAAAATGTGTGGCCTAAGGTTGGTAATTTCCTGGATAATTCTTCCTAAAGGAAATAGTGAGTAAACCAACAAGTCGCCAAGTGCATTAGCCAATGTATATTTTAGAGCAAAAGATACATGTAGTTACCTCAAACACATTTTGCAATAAGCAGAACATTATATAATAAATAGAGTTACTTGCAGCATTTTAAAATAATTCAAAAACACGTTTCCAGTCTATTTCCTGAAGAAGCTAGAGATAATCTATGTAATGAATGCTTAGTCATGGTTTCCAGACATTTCAATTCTAGGTCTTCTGCCAAATAGGCAATTGACAGTGGGATTGTTTGGGCATTATTTTTTCTTATTTTAAGATGAAGAAGCCTAGGCTTAAAGGGATAAAATCACTTGTCCAAGTTCCCAAAACTAGCAAAAACAAAGTCAGCATTCAAAAATAGATCGGCTAATTCCAAGTACCTTATTCTTTGGACAAATGTGCCTGAGATTATTGGAAAGACTTCTGATGCATTGTTGCATCAAATTAGACATTTGTAGCTTCCAATCTGAATTCTGTGAGGAATTTGGGGTCAAAGTTTGTGCTTGTTTTAGGTATTTTTTCTAAAGTTTTATCTTCTGACATAATTCTTTATTTCTCTTTATTTTTGACTATTTGGATAATATATTTTATTCTTCGCCAATGTATTTTAACCTTATATAATTTTTATTGCATCCTGTATCAAATTTTATAAATCTAATATTGGTCAGTAAATATTTGTCTTAAATTTTGTTCTCACAAGCCATATATAATAATTTATGATCTCTTTTTTTTTACTACCCATAATAGATCAGTATTGACAAAGATAACTCTTGATTTCAAACCAAATGAAACCTTAAAATAAATTAATTTTCTTTATATTTTATAATACATTAAACATTTTGGGGACATTTAAAGAAAATCACAATTTTTTCTAGGAATATTTTATTCCTCTTATACAATATGTGTTTCACGAATCTCAAAGTAACATAATATTTTGCTTCCTTTTATATCACATTATACAGTAACTGATTAGAAATATGAATACTAAAAATTTACCTATTTACCAGTGTTAACCATAATGGATTTTCCCCATTTCACATTGTAAAGAGATTTATGCTGTGAGAAAGAAATGCTTCAATGCAGTATGACTCTATTTCTCTTAAAGAGTCAAACTTAAATGTGCAGTCAGAAAAAAAAAAAAAAAAGAAACTGTAGTTATCAGCAAAGCCAAAACCATTCAGAGTTCACCCGTTTTTACATAATAATTGGAGTCATGACCTTAGCATAGAATAAGAGATAAATATATTGACTTTCATCCATAGAAAATGCTGGCTTCTAATATAGAATATTTCTAAGTAAGTATTGGCTATCTTTAAACGCTTGCCTTTCTCTATCAGTGACATTAGCCCTGCTAGAAGTCTTCCCTAATGTGGTCTAATTGACAGTCTGAATGTGAGGCCGAGACACCTCACCGCCCCTTATGCTAACCATCCGGGCCTCTGTCCCTGGACAGAGAACAGTTGACGGTTTCAATTATGCCAGGGTCAGAAGTTCATTGGCTCGTTACTTTTCAAATGCTCATGATCATATTTCCAAAAGTTCATTTTTATCATTTCATATGGAATGTCATCACTTACATAAAAGTAAGGCAAGAGAGTACTCGGTCTTTTTATGAAGCTAAAAATCTCCATAGAAACCATGAATTTGATGGATTTAAGCATCTGGAAATGCAGGAATCATGTGTTATCATCTGATATTTGAGGAAGCCCATATAGAGTTATATTTGAATAGGAAAACATATTTTAGCAGAAGTACATTCTTTTTTTTAAAGATTTTATTTATTTATTCATGAGACAGAGAGAGAGAGAGAGAGAGGCAGAGACACAGGCAGAGGGAGAAGCAGGCTCCATGCAGGAAGCTCGGCGAGGGACTCGATCCCGGGTCTCCAGGATCAGACCCTGGACTCAGCTCTAAACCACTGAGCCACCCGGGCTGCCTGAAGTACATTTATTTTTAAAGTTTCCATCTCATTTGTGTATCTATGGATACAAAAAGTAATGTTTAATAAGGTAGCTTTTTAAATGGTGACAAAATAATTTTAGATTTACAGAAATAAAGATGCTTTAAATATTTTTATATTTGTAGATATATATAAATTAAGTTCTAAAATGAAAAATTTAAGCAGAAAGTTTGAAAAGTCTGTAAGAAATATTTTTCAAAAGCCATAATATGTTCCTTATACTTTACCTTTTTTGTTCAATTATATTGGCAATCATTATTAAAAAAAAATAAGTATTGGTTTCCTTAGTTATTGCTGGTAGATGGTAGAAGAAATAGCAAGTCTGTAAATGGTGAGGGAAGTGGATTACTTATTTTGTATGATGAATTCTTTATAAAACACAAATTGAGTAGCTTCTAGTTGAACATATATTACAGTCTAAATTTAGAGTGCCATCTAGTGATGAATAAAAGTTTCATCATTAAAGAATTCAAGAAATATTAATGTTTGGATAATGTTAACTTCAACGTAGAATAGATTCATTCCATTGTTAATATGGTCAATATGATTAAGACTCTTCAGTATGAATCTAGCAGACAACACGATAATTTAAGAAACTTTATAAGAACTTTCAAACTTGAAAAGATTTAGAACTCTTTCCACATGTCTAAACTTAGTAACAGAAAAGTTATTTTTATGTAAATAAAAACTAAATAAGATACACCAACATTTGCCTTAAAACGTTTGCTGTTAATTAACACTAACTGACCATATTCAGGGTCTTTTTGGTACACAAATGGTCCTCAACAAATTCTTTTTTGATGGATTAAATCATAACAAATGAACAAATATTTCAAAACACATTGTTTAAAATGTCAGTTTATAAAATAGTAACAACAGTTTTAAAAATACAACTCCTCTTTTACAAAATTTGACAGCTTTGTATATTTTCTCCTTATTTTGAGTGACTAAGTACTTTTTCTAGGGTATGAAAATATGCATTGTCTTTGAGATTAAATATTAATAATTCTTGAAAAGAAAAACAGGGTAAACAAATAAAGAGGGTTAGCAAGAAAAGAAATAAAGGAAGAAAGAATGAAAAAAGAAAGATAGAAATGAGAACAAAAGAAAGATCAAGGAAGAGAGAGCAGGAAAAGACGAGGAGGGGAAGACAACTTTATCATGCTATGTGCCAGCTATTGTAACAAATGCTATATCACATATCACTCCGTTTCTTTCCACATCACAAAACTCATTTAAGTATGAAGGCAACTAAAATGTAGTCAGGTCAAGTAACTTTTTCACCTGCTTTACATGTTTATTTATTTCATTTAATTTTATTGTTCTTTGAAAATAAGGGTTGCATAATGCCCATAGTCAAAATCTGTACCATGAATATCAGTTAAAGAATTCAAGAAATATTAATTTTGCAAGTTTTACTCATTTAGAGGTCTAGATTCAGTTCCAGATTTGCATTCCGGTCTTGAGTTTATTATTTATTTTTCATGGGATTTTACCAAAGCATTGGTAAAGGTGACAGCTTTCAACCACGTGTCCATTTGTCCACCTTAGATTTAGTTTATAATGTTAATTTAGTATTTAAGCCCATTCCCTGTGGTCTGGGTGACCCCATGTTGCTTAATTATGATTTTTGTCTGTCAACAAACAGAATGATCCTTTTGCTATAGATTAAAATAATTAAGCCAATCAAAGAAACAAAAAAGCATGTGAACCATCCTGAAAAGTGTCAGGACTGATTTTCCTTCAAGTTACTTAAAGCTCTTCTTGTCATAAATGTCCTCCCTTTAAAATCACTCTGGTTACTATACAGTGAAAAAGCAACAGGTTTCAGAGGATTTCACAGGTCTCAAAGACTCAGTGGCCCCTTAATCTAACCTGACTCAGTAACTGTATCCTAAATCAATATGCTGCCACAATCACTGATATTAATGCTCTCCTATTATGCTCATTCATGGATTCTAACCAATATTAGGAGTGATTTTTCCTCAACAGGTTACTATTTTTCAAAACAAGTAACATGGGATTCATATCCCAAATGAAAGAATAAGCTTCTCTACTATTTTTAAAGAGTTCCTTAATCTGACCAAGTTAATGAAAGAATAATATAGTTGATGCTTTAGGGGCACTTTCTTGAATGGTACTGATATGAGATCTATTTTATGCCAGAAAAATGGTTTCAACTCCTATCAGGCCAAATAGCATTGTTCTAATTTAGTATCAAACTCAGTGTGATGATATTTCTGTGGAGATTTGCCAATAACCTGCTGTCATCATAGGAGTGACTTTGGCTCAGGCATTTAGTCAGTGAGCAAGTCACAGGGGACATTCCAAAATGAGCAAGGCAGTCTCTGCCTTCAAGGATATGGAGAATTTTCTGTACAGTATTACTTTATTCATTCCACCTTGAGAAAAAGAAATAAAAAAGGAAGGTCATGCTAAACATGTTTTGTTTTAGAATGCACTGTTTTCAGGAAATAAATTAGGGAAAACTTTTTACTTGTCAGTAAAAGCTGGCCTTGAGCAAATATTCTCTAGCAAAAGTTGATATTTGTTTTTCAGTTCCCATTTCTAACTCCACTTTATTTTTGGAAATCACTGCTTCCCAATTTGTGTAACTTTGATAGAGTTGTAAATCTAGCTGCCCATCCTACATGCAGAATCCTAGGGGAGTTCCTAGAAGGTCCCTTTATCTGATCAGTTTTTCCTAATCCCTTCTTCCACTGTCAAACTATAATTCATGTTTAGTTAATTTGATGCCCTTTTTAAGGATCTTAAATTTTTACAGTGCAACCATGGACAGAGGAAAATGTCCTGAGATCATGGTTCCCAAATAAGAAACTCTGAGCAAGCTTTTGGTCTCAACTGTATTAACATGATTCCTTGCTAATCACACAGAGCCAACATGAGGATTGAGATTTGGGAATGATGTTTTGTATTTCATTATTAATCACAAATGTTCACCAGAGCCCATAAAACCTCATTTTGAATAATCTGTGGCTTGCTCATAAAGTAGCAATGCATCTTCTAAGGGAAGGGAATGGGCATTAACATAAAATAATTTCAGATAGGTAGTCTTAAGAATTTCCTGCCAAATATTTCTGACTTCCAGACTCCAGAAAGACAGTATGACTGCACTCAGTTCCTTTAGAGTTGAATGGGGCCTTGTGGCTAAATAAGACTGAGTGTGAGCAGAAGAGATAAGTGCCATTTTTGGTCAACAATATTTAACTGCTAATGCAAGATCCTTCAGGACATTCTTTGCCTCTCACACAGTAACCAGCAAAACTAAAAGTGGTAGCTATTCTGTCCCACAGTTCCTTCAGGGACTATGTTGAACAGTGATCCCTGATATTCCATGACAGGTGTATAGCCTGAACAGAAGTAAGCTTTTATCATTTTGGCTACTGAGATTTGGGGATTCATATTTCAACATCGTAACATTACATAGGATACTCTGACAAATACAATTAGCTATCTTCACTGTTCAAGTATATGTCAAGGGCTCAGCTGAGCTGGAGAGAAAGAACGGAGCTGTCAGCTATCAATTAAAATGATAAGCCAAAATGAGAGTAGTGGTCAAGCCTTTAATCACTTACTGTGATAGTATAAATAAGAAATTAAGAGAATGCACTGAGTTCCTCTGTCCCATTTTCCCTCAATTGAGGATTAGCTGGATCAACCCAGTTATGGGTATGGTATCACTGCTGAGGGAGCCTCTAACAAAAGGCTCCCAGGGTTTTATGAATCCAGGTGCCGGGGGAAAGACAGTAGATGGCTAGGAGTAGAAAAATACTGAGAATTGAGTCAGAATGGAGAAAAATGTTTTCATATTTTCCTCTCCTTCTCCCTATTAGGACGTCTCCACAAAAGTACCTGAGGAAAGCCTTGTCCAAAGGACCTAGATAAGGAGGCTTCTGAATGAAGGCAATTGGATGAGGAAGGTGGTATGCCTAAGAGCAAGGCCTGCCTGGTGGTTCTGAGCCCCTTACTAAAATTCCTTTAGAGACTGCAATATAAAACACAAATTGAGTAGCTTCTAGTTGAACATATATTACAGTCTAAATTTAGAGGGCACTTGCTGTGCACTAAGTATGTTGTCACGAGGGCAGATTTCCTGTATGAAGCTGTCAGATAAAGACTTTGTAATTTCCTGTGGTCAAGCCTGAAACATCACACATGATTTTTTTGTCCAGGAGCTGGACGCCATACTGTAGACTCAGAACATCAAGAATATATCTGCTTTGACACTAGAGGTAGAAGATTGCTGGTGATTGATTGATTGGTTGATTTTTTTTTTTATTGGTTTCTTTCAGTTATCTATGATTGCAAAACAAACTGTCCCAGAACCTAGTGGCTTAAGCAACTATTTTTATTTGTTCACAATTGTAGGATAAGCAAATTAGAAAGGGCTAAGTTGAGCTCTTTTGGTATCATATGGACAGCTGTGACAGGTTGCCCTTCTAAGAAGCCTCTTCATTCGTTTATCTGTGGCCTCAGTATTTGTTAGTCTCTCTCTTTCTCTTTCTCTGAGTCTCTTTCCACAGTTAATCCCATGGTTTTATGGAATCTCATCTTCCAGAGTCTTTCCATGTGACTAGGGTTTCTCACAAATAAATTGTTCCAGGGTACATTACATTTCTTCTATGGTGGCTGGCTTCCAAGAGGCAGGAAGTAGGAGCTAACAGGTCAGATAAGGAGCACACCTAGATAGCACCACATCACTCCTGCCTTGTTTTGTTTTGTTTTGTTTTGTTTTTTTGTTTTGTTAGTGAGGTCATAAAACCCACTCAGTTTTAAGTGAGTAGGGAATTAAATTCTACTTCTTGCTGGAAGAGTGGCAAATCACACTGAAGTAGCACATATGGAATGGGAGATATTGTTGTGGTTATCTTTGGAAAACAAATCTGCCATATAGCCCATGTTGGTAAGTTTAGGAAGACTGGAATACAAACTAGCTCAAAGAACTTCTGTAGCAAGGTATTTATATGTCCTAAGGGTAAAGAATATATACAAATTACTTCAATGCAACATATACAGGTATGTTATGCAAGAAGGAAGAGGATAAAATATTTATTGTAAAAGGACAATATTTATTTCTAAGGAAGGCTTTATATTAGATTTTATTGCTGCTGTAAGAAATTTTCACAACCTTAGTGACCTAGAGGCCAATGCCTATTTTTTTTTATCTTACAGATCTGTAGGTCTGAAATACTAGTGGGTTTAGCTGGTTTCTCTGCTCCATGTCTTAAAACGTCAAAATCAAGGTAATCAAAGGTCTGGGTTTAGTGAAGGATTCTTTTCAAGCTCATTCATGTTGTTGACTGAATTAAGTTTTTTGGAGTTGGTCAGACTGAAGTCCCTGTTTCTTTGTTGGCTGTTAGTTGGGGGCCATTTTTTGATCCTAGAGGCTTCTCTTACTCCTTATGCTTTCCATGTGGATGCCTCCAGCAACAGAGTTGAGTCATTGTTATGCTACCAATGCCGCTTTTTTATTCTGTGTCATAGCTCTCTAAATTCAGGTGGAATGTGTTTAGCTTCTAAGGGCTCATGTGAATATAGTGCACCCACCCAGATAATCCAGAATAATCTCACTATTGTATCATTTGCAAATTTAACCACATTTTTAATACCCCTTTTAGCATGTAACATAACACAGACTGCAGAAATTGGGGCATGAGCATATTTAGAGGGATTTTCCGTCTACTACAGATTAACAAAAAATCTATTTTTTGACAGATGAAGAGGATATTTCAGAGCCACAGAAGGTGAAGATACAGCAGAATGTGGACTGTCTTGAATTTATGCTAAAAAGTTTAAATCTGCTTCTACTCGAGTTAATATCAGTAATACTGGGGGAGACAATAATACAATCTTTGTGTTTTTAAGAGGTAGATTTGGTGCAGATGTGAAAGAATCTTTAGATGCAGGTAGCTGGTTCAAGGTTTTTAAATTCCAGGAAGAGACAATAATGTTCTATATTGTGGCTTACTCATAGGACTGAGAATAGAAAAAGAATTTCAAGGGAGGGTTAGGAATGAAAGTATTTTGCAATCAGCATTTTCTCTTATAAAAGGGGCTTTATTGATTTTTAAAGTTTTTGTAAGTTTATTTAGAAACATGAGGGTGTTTTTTTTTTTCAAAATTGGGGAGAACATCGAAAATATTACTTTTGTTGGAAATACAATGATTTTGAGATGTGTTTACCTTAAGGAGATATTCTTGAGGTAACTAGATGTATTCACAGGTTAAGAATTCAAGAGAGATAAGAATATACAGACTGTTTTCTTTTAAATAATAGAAATAATAATTATGTTGATATTTGGTGGACCCATGTTTTCTAAAAGTCTATAAGGAAAATTTAGGAAACATCATGTATCTTGTTTTAGTCCGTTTGGGCTGCTATAAGAAAAAAATCACAGACTAGGCAGTTTATAAACATCAGAAATTTATTTCTCAGTTCTAGAGGCTAGGAAGTCCATGATTAGGGTGGCAGCATGATCTGGTGAGAGTCCTTTCCCTAATTTCACTGTGACCTCACAAGATGGAAGAAGCAAGGAAGAATTGTGGAATCTTTTTTTTTTTTTTTAAGCACTTATCCCTTATGAGTACTCCACTGTTGTGATTTAATTACTTCCCAATGGACTCCATCACTTTAGGATTTCAACTTATGAATTTTGAGGGGACACAAACATTCAAATCATACTACACCTTTTTCCCTAACATGCCCTAAGTGGCATGCTAAGTACTTTTCCTTATAATAATTGTTTTGATTTGGTTTGGTTGGTTTTAATAATGCTTGAACAAAAACATGTCTTGAAGTTTTTATAATTTATCTTTTTGGCATTTAAAGCTCCATCTTAATTGACAAGATTTTGACTATGAAATCGAAAATGTCCCTAGATGACTTATTTTGCTGCATAAAAGAAACTTGTTGTTTATTAGAATTGATCCCCAAATGGAATGAATAATGTTAAAATGCCTACGTGGGATAAGGTTAGATCTTCAGTACAGTTTGGGAGGTAAGTAAAATATCAAGAATTAAAATAAACTTTGATATTTATACTTAGTAACACACACAAACACACACACACGGACATGCTACTATTTGAATTTCAAATTGTGAAGAGGTAATGAAAAGTCACAGAATTAATGGTACAAATACAGTTATGTGGACAATAAAATTTTGCAGTGGTAAAATTCTTTTAACCCTTATTGCCTATCAAACTGTTCTCTGACATCACAGTTACTCAGCATAAATGCTCAAAAATAAATGTTCTAACCCAGGCTATTGAACTTATGTAACTAATAATGTTTCCATGTCCCATTACTCTGCTTGTCTGTTTCCACATTTGTGTAACAATTATGGGTTAGTTAAGCTTTTCTACAAGACTTTCTCTTTGAGAAGAGTATAATGCATAAAAAAATGATCTATGTCTAAGACTTAATATATAGTATGTATATAATATATATTTCATATTATATATTTTTTTTCTTGAACAACGTGGGTTTAAACTGCACGGTCCACTTATAAGTGATTTTTTAAAATATGGTATAGTTCTATAAATGAATTTTCTCTTCCTTAGTTTTTTTTAAACATAGCATTTTCTTTTCTCTAGCTTGTTTCATAAGAATATAGTATATAATTCCTATAACATACAAAATATATGTTAATTGACTGTTAATGTTATCATTAAAGCTTTTGGCTAATAAGAGACTATTAGTAGTTAAGTTTCAGGAGAGTTAAAAGTTATACAGGAATTTTTGACTATAGGGAGTGTTATATGTATCTATCTACCTATCTACCTAGCTACCTACCTATCATCTATCTCTCACCAATCTATATAAAGCAAGATTTGAGCCATTATTGGACAATTTTACCCTAGAAAACAGATAAAATATAACTATCATGGGAATTTTTTCATAGTGGGGACATTTGATTTTCTTTATTCCTGTTTAGTTTGGTAAATTCTCACATTATTTGAACATATTTGCTTTCTTTCTGATTTTTGGATGTTTTTGTTTTAGAAAATTACTATTTTGCCATGTGAAAAATTTCAGAAGAAATATTATGAAGCTTATAAACAACATTAAGTTACTTTATATACTTGCAAGTGTCTGAAAGTTAAATTAGTATTTACAAAATTGGGACTGAATAGATAAAGCCATTAGGGACCCAGAAAAAAAATAATGTGGGCATAAGCCCATCATTATTGATAATAGTCCTTGTTAAATGTCTCTAAATCTTAAGAGTCCCTGGAACAGACCTTCGATTTGGTCTACACCTGGGTTTTTTCATAAAAATACTGTAATATGTGAATATTGACTAATAGCAATGTGCTGGACACATTGTATGATTTTCTTATTTCTGATATTCACATAATGCTGCCTAATTTTGATAGGTTTTCAATTATTGACCAAATATAGACTGATTGAAAATACACCTTCAAAATTTTCCTACATTTTATTCTACAACATTAGGCTTTACTTTTACTTTTTGCCTCATTCTCTGAAAAAAGGGGGGAATAAAAATCAGATGACTTCTATCTCATAATAAAGGGGATTTTCCAACAAAAAGATCTAAAATTTATAAATATTTATACACTCAACAGAGCAGCACCCAAATACATGAAACAATTAATTAAAAAACATAAAGGAATTTAATTTATAATAACAATTCTAATAGAGGACTTTAATATCCCACTTACAGCAATGGAAAGGTCATCTAGATAGAAAATAAACAAGAAAACAATGGCTTTGAATGACACATTGGACCAGATGGACTTAACAGATACATTCAGAACATTCCATCCTAAAACAGTAGAATACACATTCTTTTCAAGTGCACATGGGATATTCTTCAGAGTATCACATATTAGCTCACAAATCAGAACTTAACAAATACAAAAAGACTGAAAGCATACCATGCAATAAATATGAAACTAAAATTCAACCACAAGAAAAAATTTAGGAAGACTACAAATACATGGAGATTAAATAGCATGGTACTAAATGATGGAAGACCTCAAATACATGGAGATTAAATAGCATGGTACTAAACAATGGATGGGTGAACCAGGAAATCAAAGTTGAAATTTAAAAAAAAAAAAAAGGAAACAAATGAAGATGGTCCAGAACTTTTGGGATGCAACAAAAGTGGTCCCAAGAAAGAAGTATATACACTACGGGTCTATCTCAAGCAAGAATATCTCAAAAAATTGTTTTAAAAATCTCAAATAAAAAGTCTAATCTTAAAATAGTTAGAAAAGGAATAACAAATGAAGCCTAAAGCCAGCAGAAGGAAGGGGATAAAGATTAGAGTAGAAATAAATAATACAGAAACTAAAACACAAAAACAAAAATTTTAAAAAAACCAATAGAACAGATCAATGAAACCTGAAACTCATTCTTTGAAAAAATTAGTAAAATTGATAAGCCTCTATCCAGACTTATCAAAAAGAAAAGAAAAGGGACCTAATTAAATAAAAATCACAAATGAGAGGATAAATAGCAACCAACACCACAGAAATGCAAGCAATTATAAGAGAATATTATGAAAAACTATATGCCAACAAATTGGACAACTAGAATAAATGGATAAATTCCTAGAACATATAAATTATCAAAACTGAAACAAGGAGAAATGGAAAACTCTAACAGACCAATGACCAGCAAAGAAATTGAATTATTAATCAAAACTCTCCTAATAAGCAAAAGACTAGAGTCAGATGGCCTCACGGGCAAATTCTACAACACATTTAAGGAAGAGTTAATACTTATTCTTTTCAAACTAATCCAAAAAATAGAAAAGGAAGGAAAACTTCCAAACTCATTCTATCAGGCTAGCATTACCCTGATACCAAAACCAGATAAAGACTCCACTAAAAGGAGAATTACAGACCAATATCCAGGATGAACATGGATGCAATAATTCTCAAAAAAACACTAGCAAACCAAATCCAACAATACATTAAAAAAAGTATCACTCACTGAAATCAAAGGGATTTATTCCTGGGTTGCAAGTATGCTTCAGTATTCATAAGTCAATCAACATGATGCACCACATTAATAAAAGAAAAATATAAGAACTATGTAATCATTTCAATAGATGCAGAAAAAAGCAGTTGATAAAGTACAACATTCCATCATGAAAAAATCCCTCAATACTGGAGGAGAGGTGAGTAGGGGAATGGAATAATTGGGTGATGGGCATTAAGGAAGGCACTTGATGTAATGAGCACTTGGTTTTATATGCAACTGATGAATCACTATATTCTACCCCTGAAACTAATAATACACTATATGTTAACCGAATTGATTTAAATTTAAAATAAATAAATAAAACAAAACAAAGTAAGTTTAGAGGGAGCATTCTTCCACACAATAAAGGCAATATATGAAAAACCCACAACTAATATCATCCTTAATGGGAAAAACTGAGAGCTTTTCTACTATAATCAGGAACAAGACAAGGATGTCCACTCTCACCACTGTTATTTAACATAGTACTAGAAGTACTAGCCACAGCAATCAGACAACAAAAAGAAATGAAAAGCATCCAAATCAGCAAAGAAGTCAATCTTCCATTATTTGCAGCTTATATTGATAGTCTGTATAGAAAACCCAAAAGACTCCACTAAAAAATTGCTAAAACTGATACCCAAATTCAGTGAAGGGTCAAGATATAAAATCAATGTAAAGAGATCTTTTGCACCATAATGAAGCAAGAGAAAGAGAAATCAAGGACTCAATCTTATTTATAATTGTACCAGAAACCATAAGATGCCTAGGAACAAACCTAACCAAAGAAGTGAAAGATCTGTAGTATGAAAACTATAAATAATCACTGATGAGGGGCACCTCAGTGGCTCAATCAGTTGAACATCAGACTTTGGTTTCTGCTCAGGTCATGAGCTCAGGGTTGTGAGAAGCAGCTCTGTGTCGGGTTCTGGCAGTAACAAGGAGTCTGTTTAGAGATTCTCTCCCTCTAAGTTGGCCACCCCCCTTTTCTTTTTCTCTAAAATGTAATTAATTAATTAATTACTTACTAAGTAAGTAAATAAATAATCTTTAAAAAAGAACACTAATGAAAGAAATTGAAGAT
Source organism: Canis aureus (assembly GCF_053574225.1). NCBI lineage: Eukaryota > Metazoa > Chordata > Mammalia > Carnivora > Canidae > Canis > Canis aureus. The sequence continues at coordinate 24,432,347 of NC_135627.1, read as the reverse complement.
GACACAAAGAAGTGGAAAGACATCCCATGCTCATGGATTGGAAGAGCAAATATTGTTAAAATATCTATAATCCCCAAAGCAATCTACACATTTAATGCAATCCGTATCAAAACACCACCAGAATTTTTCACAGAGCTAGAAAACAACAATCCTAAAATTTGTATGAAACCACAAAAGACCCTGAATAACCAAAGCAACCTTGAAAAAGAAAAGCACAGCTGGAGGCATCACAATTCCAGACTTCAAGTCATATTACAAATCTGTAGTAATCAAAACATTATACTATGGCACTATAATAGATATACAGATCAATAGAACAGAATAGAAAACCCAGATATGAACTCACAGTTATATGGTTAATTAATATTTGACAAGGCAGGAAAGACTATCCAGTGGGTAAAAGACAGTGTCTTCAACCAATGGCATTGGGAAAACTGCTTAGTCACAGGCAAAAGAATGAAACTGGACCACTTTCTTATGCCATACACAAAAATAAATTCAAAGTAGATTAAAGACCTAAATCTGAGACATGAAACCATTCAAATCCTAGGGAACATAGGCAACAACCTCTTTGGCATTGGCCATAGCAACTTCTTACTAGATATGACTCCTGAGACAAGGGAAATAGAAACAGAAGTAAACTATTAGAGCTTCATCGAAATAAAAGGCTTCTGCAGGGTGAAGGAAACAATAAACAAAACTAAAAAACAACCTATGAGATAGAAGATATTTGCAAATATGATAAAGGGTTAGTATACAAAATATATAAAGAATTTATAAACCTCAACACCCAAAAAACAAATAATCCAGTTAAAAAATGGGCAGAAGACATGAATAAACATATTTTCAAAGAAGACATGATGATGGCCAACAGACACATGAAAAGATGCTGAACATTACTCATCATCAGGGAAATGCAAATCAAAACTACAATGAAATACCACCTTACATCTGTCAGAATGGCTAAAATTAACAACATAGGAAACAACAGGTGTTGGCAAGGATGTGGAGAAAGGGAAACCCTCCTGTACTGTTGGTGGGAATGCAAACTGGTGAAGCCACTCTGAAAAATGTTCCTCAAAAAGTTAAAAATAGAACTACACTATGACCCAGCAATTGCACTACTAGGTATTTACCTAAAGAATGCAAGAATACTAATTCAAAAAGATACATGCACCTCAATACTTACAGTAGAATTATCTACTATAGCCAAATTATAGAAAGAGCCCAAGTGTCCATCAACTGATGAATGGATAAAGAAAATGTAGCATATATATGCAACAGAATATTACTGAGCCATAAGGAGAACAAAATCTTGCTGTTTGCAACAAAATGGCTGGAGAAACTATAATATTAAGCGAAATAAGTGAGTCAAAGACAAATTACAACTGATTTCACTCATATATGGAGTTTAAGAAATAAAACAAATGAGTAAAGGGGAAAAAGAAAGAGAGAGAGAGAGGCTAAGCTATGGAAAACAAACTGATGGTTACCAGTGGAAAGGTGGGTGAGTGCATAGGTTAAATAGGTGATGGGGATTAAGGAGTATACCTGTGATGAGCACTTGTATGGAAGTGTTGAATCACTATATTATATACCTGACACTAATATGACACTGTATTTTGACTAGAATAAATATAAACTTAAAAAATACAGGTGCCTGGTAAGCACCTGGTAATCAGGTAATCCTGCTTTCGTCTCTCATTCTTTAAACTGCACTTATTCACTATTTTTATAATCTCCTGAAAAAAGAGAGGTAACAGAGACAAAAATTAGTTGCATCACACTGATGTATTCATGTCACACTTGACATGTGACAGTTTATTTGATTTACTAATGGACACAAACAATGACATCAAAATACAGAGTATAAGAATTATTGGCAATATTGGCCATTATTTATACTGAACAAAAATGTTTAGAAGTTTGGGGAAAAAATCAATATCTTACTTGGAATTCAGTGGAATACATTAAATCTCTTTTTGTTTATTTTGGCAGTAAAAGTAAATTGCAGAGTAAAGAAAAAAACCCCGCAGTCAAACACTAATCTACTTGCTATCTAAACTTATACATATGCATATACACAGGCGCACAAATCAGTCACACATGTAAGATATCTAATGATTTTCTGTTGCTTAAAAGCTAGAATCTTATTTAATTCATAGAACATTAGAGCTGGGCAAACCTTAAACATTACATCATTTGAGCCTGTCTTTTTATTGCCAAGGTCATAGAGTGAAAGTGCTTAAAATGAGAGTCAATTCGTCTTCCAAGTCCAGTTTCCATTTTGCTGTAACACTTTGTCCCATCTATCTAGAAATCCCAGAAAGAATATAATAAAAGCACATTTCTAAAACCCCGAGATCATTTTAAGGGATAATGCCTTCTTCTACCTTCATGTTCCAGAAGCTTGTTATTCGATTTTTGATCCTCAACATATTAGAGGCTTTGCTAAAGGCTCTTTCCTGTGCTGAATCATCCAATATAAAAAAGTTTCTACATTTAGTGCATGAAAAGGTGAGAATGAGTTTGGAAACTTACATGCATCTGAGGAGAGTGACAGTTATTTGTTTAATATTTTTATTATAGACAAATTTATCTTAAAGGCTTTTATTTTCTATTGGTATTCCTAGACTAGGAACTACCAGTACTAATTGCTGAATTATGTGGTATAGGAAAGCCAATGATAAACAAGAGCAGTTCCATTTAGAGTATTATACTTAAAAAAAAAGTCTGATATAAGTCCATAAGGCTTTTAAATTATTCCATGATGTATATTGAAGTTAAGAAATTTAACTATGTTAGATGAACTCCATTTTCCATCATCCTATGATTCATTATTCATTCACTCATTAGTTTATTCAACACATATTTTTGAGTGCCTTTTATGTGTATGAACTTTTTTTTTTTTTAATTTATTTATTTACGATAGTCACACTCTTGGGAGTCACACTCCCAAGAGAGAGAGAGAGAGGCAGAGACACAGGCAGAGGGAGAAGCAGGCTCCATGCACCGGGAGCCCGATGTGGGATTCGATCCCGGGTCTCCAGGATCGCGCCCTGGGCCAAAGGCAGGCACCAAACCGCTGCGCCACCCAGGGATCCCTGTGTATGAACTTTTATGAGTCATTTTATCTATTGAATAAAACAACTGAACTCTTTCTGACTGAGGATTCTTAGACACTCAAACCTGTAGTTTTCATAAACTGAACAAGAGCTATAAATCTTTAAACGAAATGTGATTTGGGTCAATTTATTTTTTTTTCCAAAAGAGTACTCCATCTGACATAGGTAAATGAGTGTCATTTCCAAGTAATTGTACTAGTTTAGGGGACACAGAGTACAGCAATTAAAAATGAAGGCTCTAGATCTAATCTGCCTGGGTTCAAGGTCCAGGTCTTCCATACACTAGCTGTGTGACCTTGGCCAAGTTACCAATTTCTTAATTCTTAGTTGCTAATATGAAGGTTAAGATCATAATATTGAGTTAATTGATATAAAGACAATCAGATAAGAACCTTGCACACATACATATTAAGGTCCAAATTAGACACAACCACATTATAAATAGAAAAGGTCTCAGGGATTTCAAGGAAGAAACCATAAAGGAAGAATTTAGGGGATCTGGGTGGCTCAGTTGGTTAAGCCTCTGACTCTTGATTTTGGCTCAAGTCATGATCTTTGGGGTTGTGAGATCAAGTCCTGTGTTGGGCTGGGCACTCAGTGTGGAGTCTGCTTAATACTCTCTTTCCTTCTGCCCTTCTCTCAATTAATTCTCTCTCTCTCTCTCTCTCTCTCTCTCTCTCTCATTTATTTTTAAATCTTTAAAAAATAATTGTAGGATTAGGGGAGAAGAAACAGACTGACTTAGCACAACATTGAAAGAGACTCACTTTGGCACATAGTAATTCTTAGCTAACTACTGTATGCTCAGAAAAAGATGTCAAGAATACAGTCAAATACTCATGTGTAAAGCACTCAGAGGAATAGAGATTGTAAGTTTAAGATGCAAAAAGAAAAATGAGAAGAAACTGTCAAAGAAGCACCAAGATAATGAGGGCAAACAAAGAGAGTACAGACAAACAAGGGTCTAGAGTTCCGCAGTGCTGATAAAACCATAGAATGATACAGTTATACAAGGATAGAAATGCTTTTCATTAAATTTAGAACCTAGGAGGCTTATAATTTCTTTACAGAGAATATTTTGAATTCAGGCACAGAGAAAGAAATTAAATTGTTGCATTTTAAAATGTCAGTAATGAGATCCAGGAAAAGACTCAAAATAAGACATTTTCTGTAATTTGAATGAAAAGTGAAGGAGAAAGAATTTGAGGGTCAGAAGCATAGAGACATGTGTTCTATATTGTTGTCCTTGTTGTTACTGAAATGGGTACATACATGACAAATTGAGAGAGGATGAGAATTTAATAGAGATAGAAGTCTTTTCATGGAGCAATGTTCATGAGGAAATGGGTAATAACACTATCAAAAGCACATGCATCTAGAATAGGCTAATGGACAGAGGGGGTGACATCCCAAAGCAGATAATTTCAAACTTCTGGATTTATTCTCTTTCATGCTTCACATAATTATTGCTTCATAGATAAAATTCAGGATGCCTAGTGGCTCAGCGGTTGAGCATCTGTCTTTGGCTAAGGTCTTGATCCCAGAGTCCCGGGATCGAGTCCGGTATCAGGCTCCTACAGGGAACTGGCTTCTCCCTCTGCCTATGTCTCTGCCTCTCTCTGTGTCTCTCATGAATAAATAAGTAAGTCTTTAAAAATAGACAAAATTCAATTCCAATGAGGCTGTAAATCCTTCAGATTCTCATTCTTCTTCTATGGAGACATTAAATGTCTTGCCCAAAGCCTTATTTGTGCTTTGGGATTTCATTTAACTTTTGAGAAAATAGTGCCCTAACCATCTAGGTAATTTTTAAAAATTGCTTCAATATAACCAGTTTTCCTCCATCTTAATGTTATGCATCACCTGATTTTTTCTTGTTTTATCTCTCCATGACAAAGAAAAAATAATTGGACATTACTAAATGCTCTAAATAAAAAGTGATAGAGACCTAAAGCAGTCCAAAGATAAACATTGAATGCATGTTCATTGGAAGTATTTTTGAAATCGTTTCCAGTAAGCAAAATGGCTAAATATTCTCTCTCTTTCTCTTTTTTTTAATTTATTTTATTTTTTTTAATTTATTTATGATAGTCACAGAGAGAGAGGGAGAGGCAGAGACACAGGAGGAGGGAGAAGCAGGCTCCATGCCGGGAGCCTGACGTGGGACTCGATCCTGGGACTCCAGGATCGCGCCCTGGGCCAAAGGCAGGCGCCAAACCGCTGCGCCACCCAGGGTTCCCTCTCTCTCTTTCTCTTAAAAACAATTCCAGAAGACAAACCATATGACAAGCCTGGAATGTCTCAAGTAACAGTCTTAGAACTTCTCTATCAACATTCAATTTAGTTAACGTACTGCTACTTGCCTTAAACTTACAATACAGGTTTCAGAGTCCATCTTCATGGGAAACCAGCTCACACTAATGGGTTCCAGCTTGATCTTTCATGAGCTCCCCCACTTTATATCCAACTGTCTTTCTTGACTTGCCTGCCCTCTCTGCTTTTATTTCCAGCATCATACTTTATTAGAAGAGTTCTAGGGACTACTTAATTAGCACCCCAAATTGCTTAAAGCTCAAGTTCCTATAACCAAAAATAAAGGAATAAATGAATGAATGAAGTCTATATGTGTATATATGCAATACAATATATATCATGCTAATTGTTTTGCTTCTCTAACAAAGCCTTGATTGATGAATCCAGTTTTTATCTCGAGCATAAATTCTCCTCTGTAATCTATACTGATACACAAACTGCCTATTGCAATAACCACTTTAAATTTACCACACTTCATTTTTTAAAATTAATTATTTTAGAGAAACAGAGTGAGTAAGCACAGAAAGGGGACCCTGAGATCACGACCTGAGCTGAAACCAAGAGTTGGTCATCCAACCAATTGAAATACCCAGGCAGCCTTATCATACTTTAAATTTATCAAACTTGAAGCAAAACTTCTGAATTCCATTCCAAAAGTACTATTTCACATACATGCTCATATGAATAAACAGATATTACAGCCTGTTCAGTTGCTCAGATTGGGAACATCTTCTATATTGCTCTTTTTCTTACATTCACTATCCACCTATGACTTTTCTAAGAAATAAAATCTGAAGCTCATTCAGTAAGTTATTTCTCTTTATATGCTAATGGAACAATATATTAATTAATGTAATCCATAAATTTTGACTACAGAATGATCTTGTTTCCAATTGTATTTTTAAAACAATAAGACATAATAGTTCTCTTTACTATTTTAAAATCTAATTGTAGAAGAAAAGATCCAAATAAGAACAACAGCAACAACTATGGATCTTTGGAAGGCTGATGATGAGTCACCTTAATTACAGATGAAGGAGAAACACAAGAAGAAAAGATGGGAAAGAAAATAAAAAGAAGAACCATATTTGGGCACATTGACATAGAGCTGAATGAAAACAGGCTGGAGATTTAGAGGAGCATATTGTGGATTTTGAGATAAATTTTAAAGAACAAATATGGTTTAGATGAAAAGAAAGAGTGGGGATAGGCATACCATTCTAAAGTCCTCAGAAAAAAAAAAGTGCAAGAATAGCAAGTACTGCCAAATGTTTGCTAGTATGCAAGGTTAAGTGATTAAGTTGATATAACAGTAAAATCAAGGTGCTAAAGAGTACTTCAGTTCACGATGACCTCTAGTTACCACCTAATTTGTCATTAAGTTGATATTATTTTAGAGGGAATTATATATTAAAGGTTATTTCATTATTTATTTTATTATTATTATTATTTTAAAGATTTTATCTATTTACTCATGAGAGACACAGAGAGAGAGGCAGAGACACAGGCAGAGGGAGAAGCAGGCTCCATGCAGGGAGCCCAACGTGGGACTCGATCCCGGGACTCCAGGATCACACCCTGGGTCGAAGGCACCCGGGCTCCCCTATTTCATTATTTATTTTAAATGAGCTTTTTAAAATCAGTATATATATATATTTTAATTTTTGACAGTACTGCTTTTCAGGATATTATGGGGTATATTACTACATTGAAGATAATGTTTACATAATCATTCCAGATAGATTCAACATGATTATTTGGTTGATATATTTTAGATGTTCAGGGAATGGATATTTAAACAAAATAGAAAAGATTTTGAAGTTTATAAATTAATAGATTAGGCCTTTGTAATCATATAAAGGATCAGCTAAACTGATAAATTGGCTGAGAAAAAAAAGTATTTATATGTAAAGTTGTTGATATTTCAGTATGTTCACTAAAGAATTATTTTTAAAAATCACAATAAAACTTTAGAAAAGCATGCTTCTATAAATTAGAAAGCTGAATACAAATAGTAAAGTATTCAAAAAAAACTTTCTTTCATGCATACAGTTTCATTGATCCAAAGTTCACAAATTTGTAAGAAAATAGCTTGAGTTTTCCTAAATCTTATATTCATATTTGATGAAAGCAAAGATTTGCGATGGTTCCATTGGAGGAAAGAGATATCAGGTAGAAGACTTCTGGGACATAACCTGAACTTCCTATGAACAAATGAAGTATTTGTATATAGTGACTTTATGATCTTAGATTTCATTAAATGCTCAGTTTTCTGACCAGAATTAGTAAGAACTTTTATTTCTATTTGAGGTTTCAAAGCTGGTTTAGTGCACCTTCACAAAAATGTCCCAAATTAAGCTAGCAAAACTGTAGATAATATATATGACTGAGTAGACAGAGCCTTCCTGGCCAGGAGAAAGCTGGGCTTTCATAAAATATATGTTGTTAAAAATCCCCCCCTAAAAAAAAAAAAAAAAATCCCCCCAAAATTACTTATTTTTTATGTATGTTTGTGAGAAATATATTATCCATTCAAAATTTTATTTGTGAATTCATGCTTGACTAAATGATTAGTAATTATTATATTTTTAGTTAATAAATTTGTTTTTATTAGTAAATGGATTTTTAAAATAGGGATGGGGTTGAGATAAGAAAGAAGATGTGCAATTTAACAATAATTTACAAGCAAATGAGCTACCATTAACAACAGAATTAGAAAAGTGCCTTAATAATCTAAATAAAATGTCAGACTACAACTTTTCATGTTAGTAATGGGGGATGGTGAGAAGGAAGAAAACAGCAGTACAGTAGTGAAAAAGAAAGATAGAAGATAGAAGACTTATACTGTTGGTACTTAATATATGCCAAATATTTTATGCATATAAATCATTTCTTATTATTTATTACATTGATCTTTAAGTGCATATGTACAGTGGGACCTCTAAGTCAGTATGGCAAGAAAGCTATATAACAGTAGAGCTTAAGTCTAAACCTTGATTTGTTTGATGGAACTGTAATATGCTGAAGGATACTCAAAGAAGACATTAAAGGATCCTTCAAAGAAAATGAAAACAGGGGTACCTGGGTGGACCAGTGGTTCAGCATCTGCCTTTGGTTCAGGGCGTGATCCCAGGGTCCTGGGATAGAGTCCTGCATCGGGCTCCCTACAGGGAGCCTGCTTCTCCCTCTGCCTATGTAACTGCCTCTCTCTCTGTGTCTCTCATGAATCAATAAATATTTTTTTTTAAAAAAGAAAATGAAAACAAAATATATTCTTAATAAATTGGGAGATCAGAACCAAAACCATAAAGAAAGAAGAACAAAAGAGCATCTTCCTTCATTTTGTCCTATGCAATATACTTACAACATATAGACTGGACTAAAAATCATTAAAATGTTAAATTTAAACTTTTGTGCATAAAACATACATATATAAAATATATGTGTGTGTATGAGACAGACTAAAGCAGGATGACTGACATTTTCAATATTTCAACATTTTCTAAACATTTGTAATGAATTTAACAACATAATATTTGCAAAAATCTTTAAACAGCAGAAATCTTTAAACTAGTGTGTTTAGTGTGTTTTCTGTTTTACTAGGCAGCTCTTTCTAAATGTGCAATTAATATGCTATTTGTATATAGCTGAATACATTATTGTGAATCCTCTCAACTAGGTACTTCATACACAACGATAAAGGCTATAAGTCCCACTCAGACACTTAAAAAAAAAATGTTTGTTCCTTCCTATATTTATCTATGGGTTCTCTTTTTCACCTGCAATATCCCCTGTGCTCTGACTGATATTTCAGCCTCACACTATTTAAAATTGCACTTTGGCAAAGGGTCAAATTTGGGAAAATTAAAAGTTGAGTAATAGTCACCTGAAGTAGTATTTCCCTTCAAAAAAATTTATGAAATTTTTATTATTGCAACTTAAACTCTTTAAATGTATGTTTCTGAATTTTTATGTAACTTTTAAGAGAGGAAAAAAGAACACATTGTTCAGATTTGGGACATGATATCACTATAGAATTACTGTAAGAAATCTGACAAAAAAAAAGAGGCTTAAATCTGAAGGTATCTCTCAAGGGAAATATATCTGAAAGAAGTTAGGCCATGACAGTATTAGCAAATTTTTGCCATTTACTGTGTTCTACTTAGCTATCCACACATTCTACATTCTTGACTCATTTTACCTTTATTTTGGAAATACAGACATGCAAACAAAGATGAGTTTGTAAATTCCTCAAATAAGTCACAAATTTAACAAATGTTGGAAATCGGATTAACATCTAACCTCTAACGTATATATACTGTAATAGTTGCCTTTCAATGGGAATATGGTCACCAAGCCTATATATAGTATTATCCAAGTTGAAGATAATACTATCTTCCTATTTCTTCATTCTCCCTACCGCCACTCTTCCCAATCCCTGTTTTCCTGTTTTTATTTTGTCTTTCCAATTCACTGTAGGTCGAACAGCAATTAAAACTGTAGTGCAGAGTTATAATCTTCTGATTTCTGCTTTTAGAGTAACTAGAACTGTGAAAGTTTCCACTCTAATGAATACTTTAGTACAAGTCATAATGAAATGGAAAATAAAAGTCCTGTAAAGATACTGATTTCTCCCAATGAACATAAATTGTGGCAGGAAATAACGGGACATTGTCATTGTCTATATTGTCAATATCTAAATGGGGAGGAGTGTTTAAGTAAAAACAAGGCCAGTCTTTGTTATGTCTTCCACATGGCAAATTGCCATTACTTTTAGGTTTTGAAGTTCAGACAGGTAACAACCTGCTCTCCATTTAGGTAATTTAGTCCTTGTAAAAGGAAGATTGGCAGAAAGGGAAGAAAGTGAAGTACTCTGTTTATCCAAAGAAAAATAGATCCTGGGCATTAAGTGCACAATCTTCTATCATGTTATCCTGACAAGACACTTTTCTTTATACATAGAAAGAATCATTTACAGGACAAAGGGTAATTGAGATATTGACCTTAACCACTCCTTGATCTTAGAAACCTGTCCACTTGGTATACAATGCCAAGGCAGCTGTTGCTACTTTATCGTCCTTCCAAAAAAAAAAAAAAAAAAAAAAAAGTCCCTTCAAATTGTCAGAGATTGAATGTCTACACAATATAACATTTATAAATACATACTTAAATTCTGAACTAGCAATGATGACTGGCTTTTAACACATTTAGCAGATGTTGGAAATGAAGTAAAAGCAACATGGGGTTGCTACTTATGAAAAAGTTTCTTAAATCATTATCAAGTGATCTCTGATTCTTTTACTGTTTTTTTTTTTTATCACAAGGTAACAAAGGAGTGCAATTCTAGCATCATGTGGAAGTCCTTAAGAATAATTTAAAGATTGTTAGCCACTATAATACCACCATATAAAATTTTGTTTGCAACCCTGGATTAAAAGAAAAACATTCTATGGTATTTAAAATAGATTGCTCCCTCATTAAGTATATATTAGCTTAGAAAGAACAAAAACATACGAATTTATTATTTAAATATTAGACATGTGTCCATTTCTAAAAGACATGGATTTAAATTTGAGTTAATAGCTTGAGAGCATTCTTTAAAAAATCAGAAAAGAAAGCTATTTATAACAAAGATAGCATTCTAAGACCTTAATTATTTATGCAATATTTACAAGAAGATCAAATAAACTGTGTGTGTGTATCTATGTTTCGGTGGGTCTGGGAAAAGTGATTAATATAACTGTGGTTGTGGCTAATAAAATGGCAAAGGAAAACTATTGATTGAGCATTTACACCATGTGCTAAGAACTTGAATGGAATTTAATGTAGTTTGTTTATCCCTATTAAATCCTCACAGAAGACCAATGGGGGACTGCTTATTACCTGACTTTTATTAATAAGAAAATTGAGTCTGAAATATTAAATATATTTTCACACTTCACAGATCACTGAAATTGAAAACAAGAGACTCTCACTTGTAAGCCTATATTTCTTCTCTGGTCATGTATTATTGTTTAAGTTATAGATCTTTCATACCACTACTTAAGTCATATTCCTACATCATTTTTTCACTGGTCCAAATATTTGAGATAATATACTGTTAAGAAAACTGATGAAATTGTATTTCAATCCCATTTCCCTTACTGTAAAATGGAAGTAATTATCCATAACCTGCCAATATCATATGTCTCTTTAACAAGAACTATGATAACAGTTTGAGAAAGTGTATTTTACAAATTCTAAAATGATAGAAAGTGCAAGATATCATATGTAAATTGTTTCTATTCATATGTTGTAATATTTGAAATTATTTTTATTCCTTAACAGAATTACACAAATGCAATGTTGTGTGACTTGTGTTCCTGATTCATATTCATTCAAATCTTCTATGAGTAAGACATTACTTACAACAGAATAATAATAAATAAAAGGTATAAAGGATAAAATGGCTATTTGGTATTATCAACAAATATTAAACATTTTGAATGTATTATTTAGAATATATATCTTTAACTTACATTCCAATATGGCAAAATCAGCATAAAGATGATGGTTTTTTTTCTGCCTTTTCCCAGTATATGAGTATTTTTAGGCATGATATTTCTCTTTACTATTAGACTTCTATGTTATTGGATATAAGGAAAGGAGTTTTATTTATTTATTTTTAGTTTATTTTTTATTTATTTGAGAGAGAGTGTGGGGGAGAGCAGAGGGAAAGAGACTCCAAAGCCAACTCCATGCTGAGAGCAGAGCCTGAGACAAGGCTCAATCTCACAATTCTGAGATCATGACCTGAACTGAAACTAGAGTCCATCACTCAACTGACTCCACCACCCAGGCACCCCTCATGAAGGTGCATTTTAAATCTTACTTTTGCAAAGGATAAAACTCAAAAGTGTTTTGTTGATAGTATTTCTTACTCTACAAAGCCAAGTAGCATATTTCAGATAGCATATGAATTTTTGGCATCCCAGCTTCACACACAGCTTGTGACTTGTACTTCATTAGCCCAATATATTTTGAATATTTATGATTTATATTTTCTTTCTTCTCAGTTTTTGACTTATGTCCTGAAAAGTTGGTAACCATGTAATAATAATAATAATAATAATAAAATGAATGGGGTTGTTTTGGGTTGCTTTATATCCATTATTTTAGGGGGAGGGGAACTATGTGTAATCAGATGATGAAGATTATTCTGTTGTGACTATATTTTATACCTGCTTAAATCTGAGTCAATTTCTATGTTTAGAGATTAAAAAAATTAATGGAGAGATGTTGGTGAAATTCTGATAGGAGATAATGGCTTATAGCTGATGGAACTAGTATGGCTGTGTATTTTGGTGTAGACCTTTATGTGGAGGGCCACAAGTGATAAAATTTTGCAAACTGTCAGAAATAAATTCATCCTTCCTATCTCTCCATAGAAGTTATCAATGTTTGAGTTCTAAGAATACTTAGAAGTTTTTGTAACATCAGTAAAAATAGGCTGTGCATGAACTGTGCATGAATGCTAATATGCTAATAATGGACATCAGCAACAAGGAGGCTTCCAAAATAACTTTGTCACCAGTAGACACAAATAAGTAGAGTCAAAATGGGTGGGGGGGGGGGGAAGAAAGCAAACATTAAAGTGACACGGTTTGTTTTGGTTTGATTTTGTTTTTGAGCATCCATGAGATATTTCATTGGGAACTCTCATAAGAATGGAAAGAACACAATGAAGGATGTGTAATTCTCAGCAATAAAGTTCCAGAGGCCACCATAATTTGGGCACAAAAAGGGCAGGACATATGGCCTGGGTTTGTAGTCATAAGCTTGGGCATTCTAGCTAAAATTGCAATGATAAAAGAAATTATTGAGGCACTATTCCTAGTATTCAACATACACTTCCTGTTTTCCATCCTGACATTAATCATGTGATAGATATTACTATCACTGTTTTACAGATGAAAAATTTGAAATTCAAAGATGTTAAATAACTTTTCCAAGGTAATATAGCAAATGGATGGTAGTCAAGATTAAAATCAGTTGCTCTTACTCTAAACATCCTTTCAGTCAGCATTGCTCTAAAATTTGGACTCAATTGGTGCATTTTAACACACGAAAAGAACTTGTTTTATACATCAGTAAATACAGACTAAAACTGACAAGATGGAGTCTGAAACTGAAATAAAGTAGAATATGAAAATAATATTTATATATATCCTCTATCATTAGAAACTATGTTCGATCAACTAAATTTAAAAAAAAAGATTTTCACTTGTAGCTGTAATCAGTTTATATTTTGTTGTCCAGAACTATATCATACTCCTACTTACAAAGGAAAAGATGTATGTGAAATGCACTTTATTCCATGTAGCCACATTGGGAACTAGTACTCTCTCCTATATATTTAGTGCAAATGAAAAGTGGCAGGGGAGAGATATATGATAGATAGATAGATAGATAGATAGATAGATAGATAGATGATAGATAGATAGATAGATAGATAGATAGATAGATAGATACTGATAGATTCAGGAGCTATGGAGTATGACTACTTAATTAAAATATAGAGTTAAAAATAAATCAATAGATTAAGCAAAAAAAGTCATTATTTTTCTCTTATTAAGTTGCACATTTTCTATTTTTCTTGTTGCTATTGTTTGCTTTTTAGTTAAATTGTTGCTTGTTTGTTTAGATTATTCACTATTGGCTGAAGTTTAAGGACTAGTATTTCATATATTGTTGAAGAGAAGATGAATTGGTACAAGCATTGTCAATAAGGGAATTTGACAGTGTATGTCAAAAGCATAATTTATTCTGCATGGAATACAATTTCCATGGGGATAGAAACCCTGGCAGTATTGTGGCAGTGATCTGAGATGAATGCCAGCTCTTAATACAGACATACACTAAATATTGTTAGAATGAATTAGCTAAATACCCCTAATTCCAGTAATTGTGATACTAGGAAAGCATTTTAAAGAATAAAGCAGCTTAAAAAAAAAAGAATAAAGCAGCTTTGCATAAAATATATGTAAAAGAGTGCTAAATTTGACCTCTCCAAAACTAAAAATGGAAACAATATAGATGTCTTAAAATACCAGAATGACTAAATTATATTTTCTTTATACAACGGGATAGTAGACATTTATTAAAAACAGTAATAATTATGAATATAGGGAAATGCTCATGATAAATGAAATAGTTGCCAAATATTATACATAATAGGAGAATAAAGTGATAACAGCACACCATTTTACTGTTAATATAAAGCAAATGTCTATTGGGTGTTAAATAATATTCTCAAATTAATTTCAGACATCTTCAAGCCTATGAGGTCACTATTACTATTAAAATGTTAATTAATTATTTTTTGTCTCACATCAGCCCTATGAGATCAATACTATTTAATTCTCCTGGAAACTGGACCACAGGAAGCTTAATGACCTTGCTCTAGAATGCACATTAAAGTCTGGCAAAGAGGGTTTGAAGCCAGGGAATCAAGCTCCTGAGCCATTCATCTTAAACCTTCTATTCTATGCCTGAAGCCATATGCATTATAACATATTTGAATTTAATTTTGTGTGCCCAATTATAATATTTATTTATTTTCTTATAGTGAACACAATCAGAAAGCTTAAATAAAGAGGAAATGAAAAATTTTAAAAAAAGGAATAACGTAACGTAAAGACATTTGGGGGAGAAGACGAATAAATTGCACAACAGATTTCAAATGTCAAGGAATCAATACAATTACTAATATTAATACAGTCTGAGGCTGAGAGTGGTGAAGTATCGAGGGCATTCTCTCAAGGAGCTGAGGAGGAACATGAGAGGAGCTGTGGAGGACCATTGCTACTTTTGTGAGCTCTTATTCTATGGTTAATGTTTCAAGCTGTGATTTCCTTGACACTGTTTTTTTCCTTTCCATAGCCCAATAAAGAGCAGCTGACAAGATCAGAACTTAATAATTTATGTTTGATTTTAATGTAATTTTAAAAATAAAGTATGTAATTCATTCAAGGGTAAAAATATTTAAAATGCCCTGGTATATAAAAATAGAGAAAATGTTGAGAAATATATTTATTATGTTCACTGAAACTTTATTTAAATGTTGCCACATCAGAATGCAAAAATATTTGATTGGATGTCCTTAATGCCCTCTGGAGTCAATTTTTAAAAATCAAATTAAATGTTCTTTATATTTTATATTTCCCTGAGTTGTCATTATATTACACTAAAATTTAATTTATAAAGATACTTTGTATATAAATATAGACAAATTTTATATAAAATGTTGCATATTAAAAATTAGAAATCTAAATAACATTTATGAATGTTTCTATTAAAAACAGATTCATTTTCAATACTGATATTTTTCAGAGTCATTTTGCAACCCAACTCAGTGTTTTGTTAATATTACATTCTTATTTAGAAATCAAATTTCAACAAAGTATACTGTATTTGGCAATAAAATACTTATGATTAAAAAAAATCAGTTGCTCTGAAATTGGGATATTATTTGTATTTATTTCAGTTGTCACAGATACACCTTATTAGAGATTCTTTCCAAATGAAATACATGGAACTGTCTTTACGTTTCATAATAATTTAAGTGACAGGGACACCTGGGTGGCTCAGTGGTTGAGTGTTTGCCTATGGCTCAGGGCATGATCCTAGAGTCCCAGGATCGAGTGCAGCATCGGGCTCCCTGCATGGAGCCTGCTTCTCTCCCTGCCTGTGTCTCTGCCTCTCTCTCTGTGTGTCTCTCATGAATAAATAAATAAAATCTTTAAAATAAATACATACATACATACATACATAATTTAAATGACAGTAAAAAGCAAAATCCTCTTAATCTGTAACTTAAATAATGTCTCAGAGTTTACATTGGATGTAACAGAAAGGCAAGGTATTTCAGCAACTGAGAGGCATTTCCAGGCTTCATATATGTACATAAATTTTATATATAATAATTATTCAGATATTAACACACACATATATGAGTGACAGAACTAAACCTGAAAATATATCTCTCTATAAATTTTACATCTACTTATCTATTATCTATGTAGATAGATAAATATATATATATATTCGTCAAAGTCTTTTAAAGTCCCTGAAAATGTTATAGTTATTTCTACTCCTCCAGTGCAATGAACAGGAAGAAAAGCCATTCTCAGCTATTAGGTGGTTGAAAAGAGCACTTTGTTCAAATCTCAGTGGGGGAATGTGAAATTCTTTAATATCTAAGTTTGTAACAGCAAAGCAGCTTCAAATCTTCACAACAGTAACTGAGAACACAGAAGTTGAGTGTCTTTGTACTCTAAAATTATCAATAACAATATAAGAAAGATTTAAAATTAAAGGAGGAATTCTTACTCTATTGAGACAGAGAATAACCTAGAATCAACATAATAAGAAAATAAATAGGCCTTTGAAAGAAAAAAAAAGTGACGTTTTTCCTGATGCTATGTAGATAGAGTTCATGTTAGAGAATTTGCATTGTGATCACAATTTTTTTAGTTTAAATTTTGCTGCAAACAGTCATATGACAAAATAAGTTAATACATAGGTTAATACAACAGTATTCCTTTATTCATTCATTACTTAAAATGTATTTAGTTGTTTACAGGATGTTACAATAGTAAAAATTCCTTTTTTGGAATACTTATAATTTGCACTTAGTGAATAAGTGCAAGTACCAATCTTCTTGATCTTGGGACATCTTTACAATTTAAAAAATATTAGAAATTAAAAATTAAGATATTTCAAAATACTTTCTTATCAATTTATTTCTTAATAATAATTACAATAAGACTCCATTATATATTAATGCATTCGATTGAAAACAATATTATCCAAAATAAGTAATGAGAAGGATAGCATTACTTTTCACCTTAATAGAAAAGAGCTGAACTCTCATTTCTATTCCTGCATTCAATCTCTTATAGTAAGTTTTTCTGCTCAAAGAATATAAAGAAAAGTTGGCCTTACACAAAAATGATGTTGGAAAATATTAGAAGTATTTTAATAATCTTTCTTCAGATAATTGTGGCTGTTTTTGATACTATATTCCAACTTGACAAGTGGTAGCTTCTTAAAGACCAATATCATGTAGAATCTGAATCCATATCAATAAATCTTTTATACTTTAGTATTGTAAAATTCATTAGCTTATCTTTGAATGGATATTTTACTTATGTATGATTTTGTATCATATTGTTCAATGAATTATACAGATCTTCCCAATATTGACACATTTTATTTTTCATATTAAAAAGAAATTATAATTGTTAATATCTCCATCCTCATCAGAAAACCTCAGTGTTGGAAAGCAAGTTTTGGCAATTCTAATAGTTGCTTGAAACTGACATCTTTTTTTTTTTTTTTTTTTTTACTGTGTGTAATGATGAAGAAAGATGACAATTGGTATAGTTTGGTGATAAGAAACCAGAAGTGTTATTCACTATTGCTTTTGCATCAACAGTATAAGGTTCATACAATTATTCCAAGATAAAAACGACAACTCAAAAAGGGTTATTCAGCACTTTGTATATTTCAATACTACTTGTGTGTTTTTTTTTTTCCATAAACATTTCCATAAACTATCTTCTATGATGGTTAAGTGCACTTATTTTGGACTAATACAGGTAAATACTTATAACCACATCTGTATATTAGTGCATTTGTAAGTCAAAAGTACATCCTGAAAATAAGATGTTAATTCAGTCTCATGTTTTCAGCTAAATCATTAATTTGAAGATTTACTCTATAGTTTAAAGATATACTGACATGCCTTTTTTTTACTTTTCATTTAGCAGGCATTCACCAATGTCAACTGCACAAAGCCTTTTCAATTTCTTAGTCATCATGGACCCTTATCCAACCAATGAAATATCAAAATTTACCAAGCAGGAGGCTATGACTTTTTCAAATGACTTTCAGCTCAATATGAGACCATGTTTACCTTTAAAATATTCAGGATTTTTTTCTTTAAACTCAGAGTTATTAAAAATAATAAACTCAGAGTTATTGGTTTCAAAATGAAGCCACATTTTTACTGACACATACTACTATTTAAAATGTCTGTGGTATACAAAACAATGAGTCAAATGATTAACATAAAGCTGAGAGAAAGATGGTCTTTGTCATATTTTCCTTTCTTAGTTACAGCTGACCCAGTTTATTTGGACTAGTTTCCTTGTTCATGAGTCAGAGTACTCACTGAAATGTCAAATTCATCTTTTTCAGCAGCTATAATCATAGATGATGAAGCTGTGGGTTGAGACAACATGTTGACTCTTCCTTTTTTAGGCCAACATTCTAGCATTAACCATAAGAAAAATATATTGTAAACAAATTTTATTTTATTTCGGAGACAAAATATTTTTATTCTAAAATACATTTCAAATGAAATTTAAGCATTTGGAAAGGTTTTTAGGTAACATTTTGAAAAAGACAAATTCAAAACAGGAATCTGAAATGTGCTTAGTCATGTTTCCACATATTTACATTTACATGGTTACTCAACTATTTTGAGAAATTTCTAGCAACTTGCGATCTGCATTCTTTGTCTCGCCTTTTTCTAATAATATTTTACTCTTTCTATACTGTCTTATTTTTGAATGATTGAGATATTTTGGTGTTATTTTACCTTCCTTCTGATTCATTTATTGTTTGTTCTATTGTAGTTTAGATATTCGAAAAGAATCACTGGACCTTTTTCCCTCACTGGACTTTCTAGCATATACTCACAAAAGGCTTTTATTTAAACCAAAGTGATGGTTGTGGCAAGAGGAAGAGAGTGCAGGCAAGCACTGAAGACTAAGAAAAAGAACTGTAGAAGCTCTCAGGAAAGTGTAGGTTTGGGCAGATGTTACAGCTAGGTTCATTAAAGCAGTTAGGGCAGCAGCAAACCATTAGTAATGAAAGTGATCATCAGGGGATGTTTGGACCTTCAGTAGCAAATCATAGATAGATCCCAATGCCCTTATCTTGGCCAATAGTTAAAAACTGGACATCCAGACATCCTCACAGTTGAAAATAAGACTTTATCAGTCCATTTGTAAATAAACTCTCTATTTGCGTATGACTTGTTTAATTTGTTAATAGCTAACCTACTTTGTCCTTTCTATCTAATAGTATATAAACAATATCATCATTCTACTCTTGAAAAAATATTTTTCTTTTTTATTATAGCCTTATCCCCCATGTGTTTGGCACCATCACTGTTTTTTTTTTTTTTGTCATAGTAATTGCGATTTCATTTAATATAATATTTGGTTAACTATTTCTACAGTATATTTTCCATTCTATGATAGGTAAGCCATTTTCAAAAAATCAATTCTTCTTGAAATTATTCTTTTCTTCATTAAAAAAATTCTCCAGAAAATGCTGTTTTCACTCCAGTTTCTGTTGTTACAGTAAATTTTGTAAGTATTTCTAGAGAAATACGACAGAATAAGACCTTTTCTACTCGACTATAAGGTATATTTATTATCTTTATGAAGGTGTGGATATAAAAAAACATATCAGATATTTCTCCTATGCTTCTGATTTGTAAAGAAAAGCATTCATTTTATGCCTGATTAAACTGCCATTTAAAAATCAAAATTGTTTTCTACTTTTTTCCTACTTGTGAGTTTACTTAAACATCTACATTCATGCTTGAAACTTTTGAAATTCTAATTCATTATAATTCCCACCTTAATTTCCATTGTTATTCCAGGTTAATGTTTGATACAACATACTTTGTTTCATCAGTTATCTGCAAATACATCAAACTTGATTATATTTATTTACCTTAGTCAACTAGCCACTACTTGTATCTTCACACTGGTCATTTGTCAGATAATGGTATAACTAAAATCATTCAGAAATACTCATGTATAATCTTCTTTACATATAGATATGGTAAATAATTTAAAATATGATTTTTCAAGATTTGCCTTAGATTTAGTAAAACAAGTGGCCACAGATGTGTGTTATTTATGAAGTGCCAAAGCATTATAATAATCTTACTTTTATCTACATTATAAGCACATATCAATAAACTATGGAGCATAGTATTACCTGAAAACATTTCCGTTAGCTTGACATGGGCAGTAGGTACTTTCATGTGAAAGCTTTCTCCTTTCTCTTAGGCAATTAAAAAAATAAATAAATGGTGGAACTGTCAGGGCATATCTTGGATGGTTTGAATAGACTTGAACATGAGATACTCTTCTAAATTTTGTGCTCAGATAAATTAAATGTCAATAATTAATTTGAGTAAAAAATTTAAAAATCAAAATCATTGTATGACCAAGATCATACAATGAGCAGTTGACTAGAACTCAGGGGAACAAAAACACAGGTTGGGCTGTAAATTAATCAAAAGGCTTATGTGACTCTAAAACGTGGAAACTAGAGAGGACCTCTCATAACATCTTTGTGAAATGTATAGGTGATGGTAGGGTAATAATAATCTAGCCTTAGTTCCTTTTAAAAATCATTGAACTCTACTAATCATAGGGCCTTTGAGCTTTTCTGGCTATAGGAATTCACTGACTAAGTAGAATATATTTAACAAATATTCACTATTTAACTATGAGCCAGATAAAATTTCATAATTAAAACTGAAGTATGTAAAATTATAAATTTATTTTTCTAAAACATTATCTCATGTTCTAATCTTCTGATTCCAGTAATGAAGTTAATCATTGAAATATATCAATGAATTGAATAATTTTTCATTCATATGTTGTTTTAGCCTAATAAATATAGGATTATATCTATCTTCTACATATTATTACCCTTGTAACTTCTAATTTCCGGGTGGCATAATGTCTTATGTAGTATCCAGATTTTGGTGGGGAATAAGTAATAGGAATTTACTTGGTCTATTCATTTGCAACTGTTTTCAGAAATACACTTTACCTCATCTTGTTATTCATCATAAGCCCCTACCTTTGTTGCATTCTGATGAGAAGTGTTTATACTCATGAAACTTCTAGTCACCTAAGTAATTTAGATTATTTCAAGCACTAAAGTATTTTTCAGGCCCTCTTGATCATTATCAGATAGTTCTTTACAAATATTCAGATCAAAGGAGGGAATAATGCAAACTGAAATTGTCTCCAAAATTCTTTTGGGGTTGTTCCTAAGACACTTAGTTGGGGAGGGTTTCTTAAGCCTTATGCTTAAGTCTTATTCTGAAGTGCTTATTCTTACCACCATTTCTGCATTAAAGCTAGTTTACCATTCTCATATAGTGGATTTCCTTATGGATTTCATTGAGTTTAACCCCATCAGAAAGGGGTTACACTATAGGTAATCTTTAACAAGATTGCAGAGTCTAGGAGGTGCAGTTATCCTCTATTCTTGTTCATACTTCTTTTCTATGGCCAAAATATTAAGCTTGGGGTCCTTCAAAGCTTAGTCCTTTATTTTTTAAATGGCAGACCCTTGAAAATTAATTCCTTCATGTTGAGGTTGTTATCTCTGCCTTAATTGTAAAAATCTAATTTGAAACACAAAGCTAATTTTTCTGTTGTCTCTCAATTCATGAAATCCTCCCTTTACCTCATATTTTGGAAGTCAGTGACTGTTGCTGAACTAATTGCAGGAAGATGAAGGGGTGGGGATAGATTTTTGTTTTAGAGGTCCAAGTTTCATCTATTTTCATAATTAAAGTATTTTAATTTTAGGTACAATAAGTTATATAATTAAGATAGGTATCTTGGATATCTGCAGTTGAGATAGGTATTCTGGATGACACTTTCAAGGAAGTTCACTTAATCCAACTTAATGAAATCTATATCTTTCCTATACTGGCAAAAACATTGGCAGCACATATTGAGGCACATTTTTCTGGACCCGACTGTGCCAGTTTGAGTAGACATGGCACACATGAGAACTCTGGCCAAATTTCCTGGGATAGCTCCAGTAGAGCTGCTGGTGCTCCAGTGGAGCTACTGGTGACCCATCCTGCTCTCTCAGATGCAGTGAGGCAAAAGGTGGTCCAAATTTTATTATAGCATATTTCTTTTTTTTTTTAATTTTTTATTTTATTTTATTTATGATAGGCACACAGTGAGAGAGAGAGAGAGAGAGAGGCAGAGACACAGGCAGAGGGAGAAGCAGGCTCCATGCACCGGGAGCCCGATGTGGGATTCGATCCCAGGTCTCCAGGATCGCGCCCTGGGCCAAAGACAGGCGCTAAACCGCTGCGCCACCCAGGGATCCCTATTATAGCATACTTCTAATTGCACAAATTTTCTTATTTTTTTCAACTTAGCATAACACATATGCAGAGAATTTTGTATATTTCAAGTGTACATATAAAAATCCAAGCGAGTAAATGAGTATATCAAAAGCTGCCTGCATACCAAAGTTAACCACTATTATGATTTCCAAAATAGTAATCCAAATGCTCTTGTTTATGTCTGAGATTTATTTGAAATTTAATTTATGTTAAATTAATTGTATTAATTAATTAATTAATTATTAATTAGGTAGTCCTTCAGATTTTTCTTCTTTAGCATTGAAAAATACTACAGAATTTACCAAAAAGAAGTTACCAGAACTAAGTGAGTTTAGCAAGTTTGTAGGACACAAGGTTAATCTACAAAAATGCCTATGTATCCACCTTCATTCTTAAAAAGTATTTTTATGGAGTATATAATTCTGACAAACACATTTTTCAGTAGTATTCTGAACCAGTGGAGAGGATCCAAATAAACTACCAAGGCAGGAAGATATGCTTTATCATTGACAATATTTAGAAATGCCAGTGCATGATAATAATAGAAGGGAAAGCTGTCTCTACTCAGTTTCATTAGATATTTAAATTAAATACAAACAGTGAACCTACCTATTGCCTATGCTTGAGACAAAACTCCCTCTTGGGTGTTCCACTGGGTTTTCCATTATTACAAGGATATCATTCAATTTATTTCCAGCTTCCAAACTTTTTGCATAAATGTCAATTGCTATTCTTAATTATAAAGTATGATTATTTCTTCTTTGAAGATAAAATAAATCATTTCCCCATATTACTGGATGCTTTATGGATCTCCCTATATATTTGTTTTTAATGTGTGTCAATTACATTTTATATTTTCATTTTTCTCAGGTTTTGTGAGGGTTTGAAAATGTACAATTGATGTATTTCATGACTTTTTCTAGGTGTTCTCATTTTTTTCTTTATTCTGGCCTACCTTCAATTTGCCAATTTTTCTTCACTTATTTAATCTGGTGTCAAATTTACACATGGAGTTTTCAGTTTTGATACTTATATTTTTCAATTGTAGAAGTTGAATATTTTTTCAGATCTGCCATATAGATTTTTCAGATCTTACCACTTCCTATTCCAACTGTAAATATTCAATCTAGTCTTTTGTTTCCTCTAACATTTAAATCTTAGTTATTTAAAAATATAAATCTGAAAATTTCTTTATTTCTTTATTTCTTTTTATGCTTTACTGTCTGTATATCTTCTTTTCCCATGCACATATACACACATAAACAAAACCCAAAATCATTACATTAAAAACTTTCTTTCAATATTTTGAGAGCATATCTATGGAGAAAGAAAATAATCATAGTTCATTTTAACTAGAGAAAACAGAAAGCTATCTTCAGAGATTCAGAATTTAATATACAACTTTTTAACAACTCTTAAAAAACTATCAGTGTTTAATTTTAATAAACGAAATATTAGAAGAAGGTTGTGGTAGATGAAACAAACAAGATTAACTGTTTCATGGTGAACTTGGAAAAGGACTTATAATTAAAGAGAGGCATAATTTGCTGAAGAGTCTTGTTTTCTTCTTAAACTTTCCCTCATGTTTCTCTCTTCACGGGACACTGAAATAAAGTCTTTTTGCCAGGATGAAGACAGTAACCCTGAAAGTGAGACTACTCTGCTTTATGGTAGTTCTTGAGCTGCCAAGTTTCAAGGTAGTCAACTGGAACAATGAGACAAACTAAAAGTAATAATCAAGCTAATATACCAATACAGTTTTTCCTTGCACCTTACCCATTGTAATGTAAAAATATCATATGTCAATAATGCCTTTAATATATCTAACCTACCAAACAACACATCTTAACATAGCCTACCTTAAACATGCTCAGAAACTTGAATTGGCCTACAGTTGTACAAATTCCTCTAACATAAAACACATTTTATAATTAACAATTCAATATCTCATGCAATATGTTAGATACTGTACTGAAAAAAAAAATACAATGGTTATCAGTGTGTTGCTTTTTTATCCTTGTGATCATGTGGCTGGGTGGCAACTGCCACTGACCACCACCAGGAGAGAGGATCATACCATATATCAGGAGCCCAGGAAAAGAGCAAAATTAAAAATTCCAATTATGATTTCTATTGAATGTGAATCACTTTTGTACCATTGTAAAACTGAAAATTCATAAATTGAATCATTATAAGTCTGTATTGCAATAGTGCAAGTAAATAAGCAAAGAGTTAAGAAAAGTGATAGCTCTTTAATTTCCATGTTTTCCCCATAGAATGACCAGGGCCAGTGAGATGACATGCAGTGCAGTTGAGAAAAACCGAGAACTGAAGAGAACTGAACAAAAGGCTACCACTGGGGATTTTTTTTTTTAAGCCTTGCAATGTAACTGAAATTTTCCTGCTTGTTTTCAGACTTTCCTAGAACTTGAGACCCCCTTTTCTTCTATTTCTATTTTTTTGGAATGGAAATGTCTATCCTATATGACTGTCCCAACAATATATTTTATAAGTATTTAGCTTGTTTTCTAATTTCACAAGTCCACAGATGATGACAAATTTTGTCCTTGGGTGGACCATTGTTAGATTCTTACCATAACTAATTTAGATGAATTTGAGTTGATTATATTTAGATAAGGTCTGAGATGTTGAGTTGACACTGAAATGGATTAATAATCATTTTAAGGATGTTGGGATGGGGTGAATTTGTTTTGCATATGGGAAAGATATTAATTTAAGGGAGGGCAGAGGGTGCACTGTTATGAGTTGAATTGTGCCCCCCAGAAAGATATATTGAAGTCCTCAGATTAAAATACACTCATGGAAAAAAAAAACAATAAATAAATAAATAAATAAATAAATAAATAAATAAAAATACACTCATGGTTAAGCAGAAAGATGTAACAATGACTCTACAAAATGATTTTTGTTCTAGGGACACCTGGATGGCTCAGTGATTTAGCACCTGCCTTTGCCTTAGGGCATGATCCTGGGGTCTCGGGATCGAGTCCTGCATCAGGTTCCCTGCATGGAGCCTGCTTCTCTCTCTGCCTGTGTCTCGGCCTCTCTCTCTCTCTCTCTCTCTCTCTCTCATGAATCTCATGAATAAAGAAATAAAATCTTTAAAAACTATATTTTTGTTTTAAATTCAATATACTTGACTATCAGGTTCAATTAATGACAATGTTTGGTTTTTAATGTAAATCAAATTGCTATAGATGCTTGTTCATATCTATTCTGTTAATAAAACAGTCTCACTTCTAGAATAACTTAATTACAATAATTTATTAAGATAATTAAATAGTACGTTTTATTAACATAACTATTCAATTTGATCACAGAAACAAAGATACATTGACTGAAATCTTAAAATTACTATAGCTAGGATCATTTCACTCAAAAGTTCTTAGGATGTATCTGGTATATGTCCCATCTGCCAAATGTATAATCCTGTCATAAAGTAGGCATAAGTAAGAACAAAAGCTTCAATGTCTATTTGATATTTACAAATGGACTTTGTGCAATAACCTCCTTCAAGTGTATATGGATATGTTTACTATTGTCTCTATATATTTTTAGATGACCATAACGCTCCCTCTGCCAAATGGTAACTGCATTAACAACTAGAAAACAAAATGAAACAAAACAAACAACAACAGTCAGCCTCCTAAACTGTACTTTCAAGTTGGTTTATTTATGACTAAGCTTTTTATCTAGAAATCAAAGTGCCTATTTTACAGGAAATGTAATCAAGTAGCTACACATGGTACTGTTCATCATTCAGAAATTCGATCATCTTTATCATCCTGTATCAGTAGCAAAAAATACAAGAACAAATAAAGTTTGGACAATTATTTGAAGGAATAGCTGCCATGACCTAAGGAAACCTTAACTTCCTCAGCTATTAAAAAATTCACTGAGTCGTTATCATTCTCTCAACTCTCATCTGATGAGGTCAGCAATTACTTGTACAAGAACTTACAACCACCTTTTAAACATTTATTTAAATATTCAAAAGTTTATAACTAATAAATTTAGGCAGATTTACCAAAGGAAAACCTCAAAAACAACATAAGGATGGTCTCACACTTCATTGGAAAAGATGGAATCAGGTCGAGCTAATCCAGTAGTTATCTTTGAATGCGCGAATTCTTGGATTTACATTTCCAAATTCACAATACATCACTCCCATGACCTGGATGTCCTTGATGCTTGCAAATGTAAAAACTGAGTCTTTGGAGATTATCTAGAAGCAGACAGCATCATAAATAATTCAACTTTTCCAAAAATTTTGATTATATAAAGAACTTTCAGACACAGATTCTGAATGCAAAAAGCCACTAATTGTTCCTTCTCCTCAATTTCTTTTTTTTTAAATCATAACTATCTTGAAGCCATTTTTTGTAGTTTAAAATTACAGATTTTTAATTATCAAGGATGATAAATTTAAGACTTTTCATTTTATTTCTAATATTTTTAAAAATAGCTAATCCCTGGTATTTGACAACACTTAACTGATAGCCTAAAGAACTAAACAGAATGATGTGAAAACTTGGAAACCTGGCCACTATGCCACTTCCCAAGTTGGGAAATTCAGATGTAGGACTTTTCTTTCCCCCATGACTAGGACTAAGAAGAGTCAATGTTGCTTAAGAAAGCACTTCAAGTTGTAGTAATAATTCTCATGTTCCTTAACATCACAATTCTATATTGTATCTTGCCCAGAGCCATAGGTACTTTTGTATAGCCACTATCTGATGAATGAGTTCATAAGAAAGAACAATCACACAGAAAACGGGTTATCTACTTAAAACTCAAATGTTTCCTGTGCTGTTAGATTTCACTGATCTTCAGACTTGGAAATCTGTATAGTGGTTAGAGTCTGGACTCTGATATTCAGCATAAGGATGCTTTCCTGAGGCAAATGATGGTAAAGAATAATGACTATAAAAGTCCCTAAAATATTAAAAATGTTTTACTATAACCCTTGAAAAACTTGCCTCCAACTATTCCTCCTCACCTAAATTTTCTTAAACTCAAGTTGATCACCCAATTAATAGCTGATAAACTACAACCACCATTTTGCTACTTTACCATCCTATCCTATAACTAATGTCACAGAGTTTCCACAAATACTGAGAATTTCTATAATGTATACTCTTGGAATAAAATTAAAATTTGGCTGATCTTGTTCCATTTGTCATATGACATAATTAAACATCTTGTTTCATTCCCTAACATTCATGCCAAAGTTGGTTTCATTTAGCAACATTTTAAAAATAGTTTATTTATTTGGAGAGCTAGGGGAGAAGAGGGAAAAGGAGGAAGAAAAATTCTCAAGCAGACACTGTACTGGGTGTGGAGCCTGAGTTGGGGCTCCATCTCTTGACTCTGAAATCATAACTGAGCCAAAACCAAGAGTCAGACACTTAACTAAGTCGCCCAGGTGCTCCTACAATATTTTAATTTAAAGCTTGAGATAATGAGTTGGCTCTTTTTTTTTCTTTCCACAATTTGTAATGAGCACTTGAGATTGTTACTAGGAAAAACAATAATAGAAAAATGAACAAGAAACATGAATATGATTTGTAGAGCAAGATAGATGTTTCATTAACAATTGTCCAAAGTAGATGGCCTAAAATAAGCAAATGTAAGATATGCATTCTGTTTCTTCAATTTTATCAAGAACATCAAACCTAAATCCAGAAAACATTGTGTGATTTGAAGTTTATCATAATAGGCCATGGAACTGGTTCTGCTTTGTGTGGGTTTGAAAAACATATATTAATTATTTATAGATCAAAACAAGGAAATAATATAATGGTGGGTGAAATTCTTATTGTAGTTATGCTTAGAGCTAAATCATAGAAAAAATTAGAGTGATGTTAATTATTATGATTTTTTTTCTTAGAAGCAATTTAAAACAGTAAGCTTTTTTAAAGAACTAAAGCTTACTTAGCTATACAGATAATTTTGGGAAAAAGTAAATGATAGGTTGGAAATATTTTAGAAGTAAATAGTTTAGGGGAAGATGATGTATACATGCTTAGGATAGCATTTCAACGAACTGGCAGTTTCCTATACTCTAAATTTGAGACATAGCAGAGATCACAAAAAAGTATTCCAGAATCGTGGCTGAGAATGTTTCCTTCCCTTTGCAAAGGGGCTTATCCCTGTTGTTAAGAAACAGTGATAAAATCAAATGAAACTAATCCTCATATTTTAGACAAGTATTTCTTGAGGTTTTGGGGTAAAGGGCAAATCCAGCCCTCATTCTCACATCA
The DNA here is from genome assembly GCF_053574225.1 of Canis aureus. NCBI lineage: Eukaryota > Metazoa > Chordata > Mammalia > Carnivora > Canidae > Canis > Canis aureus. The sequence continues at coordinate 24,403,389 of NC_135627.1, read as the reverse complement.
TATTGAGTTATAGAAGAGTTGTTTGAAACCAAACAAGGAATCAAGTGCCATTTTGTGTGTGTATAAAATGCGTTGTCACACATATATTTTAAGTTGGGAGATGCATCCCCATTCCTTTTTTAAAGAAGATTTTATTTATTTATTCATGAGAGACACACAGAGAGAGGCAGAGACACAAGTAGAGGGAGAAGCAGGCTCCCTGCTAGGAGCCCCGTGTGGGAATCGATCTTGGGTACCGGGATCATACCCTGAGCCAAAGGTAGACGCTCAACCACGGAGCAATGCATCCCTCTATCCCCATTCCTATCATTTATGTTGCTACTTCTTAGCCTGAGAAAGCTACTTTGTTTTGTTGGCTTGTTTAAGTTAGGACTTTGTACTCTCTGCTTTATTTATTCAGGTTTAATAGCCTCAGTAAATGTCTATTTGGCCAGTATCTGTTGCTTAGATACTGTTCCATCTCTTTTCTTCCCTTTAAAACAAACCCCATTTGCTAATTTATTTTCTAGCTATCATATATGATTTAAGATAGCACATAGTTTACCTGGTGTATTTGTTAATGCACCAGCTTTTGCGAAATACTGAGGCCTTAAATCAAAACAATGAGTCTTAATCATGTGTAAGTTACACAACAATCAGCTTTAAATTTTATTTTAGTATTGTACTTACTAGCTTTGAGATCACTATCAGTGATAGGATAATCTATTTGATTTGGTTTCATCATTTATATAGTGGGAATAACTTGATATGTATGTATGCCATAATATGTTTTATAGTTTAGAAAAAATGTACAGTAACGAATACTACTGTTTAAATTTTTTACTATATGCTTTTTTGTTTTGTTTTCTTTGTTCTTGCATATACAGTTGACCTTTGAACAACATGAGAGTTAGGGGCACTGATCCCTGTGCAGTGAAAAATCCATATATAACTTGTGACACCCTAAAAACTTAACTGATAGCTTACTGTTGATCAGAAGCCTTAACAACATAAACATTCAGTTAATACATATTTTGTATCTCGTAAGTATTGTATATTGTATTCTCACCATTAAGTAAGCTAGAGAGAAGAAAATAACAAGAAAATTATAAAATATATTTACAGTACTATACCGTATCAGTTGAAAAAAAAATCCTCATATAACTGGACTCAGATAGTTCAAGCCCATTTTTGAGGGGTCAACTGTACCTATTATTCTCACTGTAATAAGCTTTTGCAACAATATAGAAAAATACTGGGTCTCTAAACCGAAAATCCATGTGTTCGGCTTTAAGTTGGTTCCAATATATCCTATATCTGGAATTATACAAGTTAGCCATATTCAGAAAATAATAAGTATGAAAATCCCCTCAAACTACTCCTTAAATAAATATGTACATTTTCACTTGGGTTTTAAGAGATTTTTGTTAATTATGATATGGTTTTTCTCTATATACACAATTTTTAATAGTATCACTTTTATATATATGTATTCACCATCTGTATTTCTTCCAGTTCCTAAAATATTTCTGACATATGTTTAAAAGTCATTATCTTCGTCACTACTTAGGGATTTAGGTCATTCTGCTTCGTTCTGCCTTTGGTGTCCTTTTACACTGAAAACTCCCACTGAAAATTTTAGGTCTTGTGGCTCTGTAAAAGTCCTATATAAATTTCATGCTGTGATATTCTTTTTAAGTTATAGCCAAAACACATGATAAAGATGGTGCAAGTAATGAGATACTTATTTATATAATAAGTATCAGTACTTAAAAAGAATAGTAAGGATAATAAAAAGAAAATATTAACCTAGATCACTTTTTAATAATGCTTTAGACAGATAACAAAGGGACAGAATATATTGTTTAATGAATAATCATAATGTGAATACTGTGTAAACACCACTCTAGTCAAGAAGTAATAAAACACCACCAGCAACTCATAGTCCTCTCCACTCACCTCATTATTTTTTTCAGTCACAAACTTAGCTATTTCCCAGAAGTCAGCACTATATTGACTTTTGTGATATTCTTATTACACTTGTCTCTTGTTTTCTCAACTATGTACACATCCTTAAAACAGTATAGTTTAATATTATCTGTTGTTGGACATTTTACATGTAAAATCCATGCTATACTTAGTGTTTTTCTTTGTTCTTTCACAAAGAACATTTCTTTGTTTCTTCACATATTTTTTAAGCTCTTCTAGAATCATTTTTATTAAAATATAGTCTTGCATTCTTGCTTTTAATGATCTTGCCATTTAGAATCAGTCAAAATTCATTTATTCATTTTATTGACCATTTTTTCCTCTACCATTGAGAATTCTGCTATAATCATTCCTGTGCATGCATTATGCTACCCTTGAATCTAAGTTTATTCTGAGGAGTGAAATAACTTAGTCTTAGGAAACATGTATGTCCACCTTTCCTAAATAAAACAAAACTGTTCTCCCTATACATTTCCATTAATAGTGCCTATATTTTGAACTATTTCTATTTCCTACTATTCTTGGATTAGTCAGTCTTTTATTTATTTACTTATGTGTTTGTTTGTTTGTTTGTTTTAGAGAGAGAGACAAGGCAGAGGAGCAGAGGGTAAGGAACAAGCAGGCTCTATGCTCGGTGCAGAGTCCAACATGGGTCTCGATCTCATGACCCTGAGGTCATCACTTGAGCTGAAATCAAAAATCAGATGCGTAACCAACTGAGTTACCCAAGTGCCCTTGACTAGTCAGTCTTTTAAAATTATTACCACAGTAAGTAAGTTGTATGAAAAGGAATTTTATGGTTTTCACTTGAATTTCTCTTATTACTAATTTGGTTAACTACATTTTGATATATTGGCAATTTTTTTTTTTTTACTTCAGAAATCCCGATTTAGTATTCTTCCCATTTTCCTATTAGATTGACATTATTTTTCTTAAAAATTTAGAGCAGTATATTTTCCTCATTTTTTAATAGCAAAGTGTATATACCATAAAATTTCACCATCTTAACCATTTTTAAGTGGCCTGTTTAGTGGTAGCAAGTTCATTCATATTTTTGTGTAGCCATCACCATCATCCATATCCAGAACACTTCATCTTGAAAACCTGAAGCTCTATACTCATTAAATAATAACTCAATTCTTTCCTCTCCCCAGTCACTGGCAACCACCGTTTTACTTTTTGTCTTTATGATTCTCACTACGCTAAGTAATTCATATAAGTGAAAATGTATAGCATTTGTCTTTTTCGTGACTAGCTTATTTCACTTAGCATCATGTCCTCAAGCTTTATCTCTATTATGACATATGTCAGAATTTGCTTTCTTTTTAAAGCTGAATAATATTCCACTGTATGTATGTAACACATTTTGCTTATCCATTCATCGGTTGATGGACATCTAAGTTTCTTCCACATTTTAACTATTGTGAATAATGTTGTTATGAACATAGGTCTATGAATATCTCTTCAAGACCTTGCTTTCAGTTTTTTGGTGGTATATATCCACAAGTGGAGTTTCTGCATAAATTGGTAATTATATTTTAAGTTTTATAAGGCTCTGTCATACTGTTTCCCAGAAGCTGTAACAGTTTACATTTACACCTTATTGTGTAAAAGTTCCAATTTCTCTACCTATTTACCAATATTTGTTACTTTCTTTCATTTTTCTCTTTTCTTAAACTTATGTATCTGAAATGGTATATCATTGTAGTTTTGATTTTCATTTCCCTAATGATTAATGATGTTGAACATTTTTTAATGTCCTTATTGGCCATTCACACATCTTCTTTGGAGAAATGTCTATTCAAGTCTTTTGTACATCTTTAAATCAGATTGTTAGTTTTTTTCTTGTTGGTTGTTACTGGGTTTTAGGAATCATATATATATTTTGGCAGGAGTTGCAATGAATATGTAGATCACTTTGTGAAGATTAGAAGTTTCAAAAAAATTAAGTCTTCCAATCTATTAATATGAGATGTCTTTCCATTTATTTATGTCTTCCTTAATTTCTTTCAGCAGTTTTGTAGTTTTCATTGTACAAGTCTTTCATCCTCTAAATTTTTTAAAAGATTTTATTTATTTATCCATGAGAGACACAGAGAGAGAGAGGCAGAGACACAAGTAGAGGAAGGAGCAGGCTACATGAAGGAAGCCTGATTCAGGACTCAATCCAGGGACTCTGGGATCATGCTCTGAGACAAAGGCAGACGCCCAACTGCTGAGCCACCAAGGCATCCCTCATCTTCTCAATTAAATTAAATTCTGAGTATTTTATTTCATTATTTTGGTGTTATTGTAAGTGGAATTGTTTTCTTAATTTCCTTTGGGATTATTCATTGTTAGCATATAAAAATAAAAATGATTTTTTATATGTTTTGTATCCTGCTACTTTCCTGAGTTTGTGGAATTTGGGGGGTTTTCTATATATAAGATTATATCATCTGTGAATAGATTTGATTTTACTTCTTTATTTCCAAATTGGATGTCTTTTATTTCATTTTCTTGTTTAACTGCTTTGGCTAGAACTTCCTATGTTGAATAGTGGTGGTAAAAGCAGGTATCCTGTCCTTGTTCCTTATCTTAGAGGAACAGGTTTCAGGCCTTACCCATTAGGTATGATCTTTGCTGGTGTGATTTTTCTTCTTTTCTTTTTAATATATGGTTTTTATTATGTTGAGGTAGTTTCTTCTATTCCTAGGTTTTTGAGCACTTTTATCATTAAAAGGTACTGAATTTTCTTTTTTTAACTTTTGTGTTTTAGCTTTACCATTGTCACTTTCTTTTCTTTTCTTTCTTTCTATCTCTTTCGAGAGAGAGAGAGAGAGAGAGAGAGAAAGAGAGAGAGGAGAGCAAGGGGCAGAAGGAGAGGGAGAGAGAGAATCTCAAGCAGACTCCCTGCTATGCATGGAGCCCAATGCAAGCCTTGATCTCATGACCGTGAGATCATTACCTGAGCCAAAAGCAAGAGTTAGCCACTTAACCTGATAAGCCACCCAAGTGCTCGTGGGTGTTGAATTTTCTTGAATGCTTATTTTCATTGATTGAGATGATCGTGCTTTTTTTTTTTTTTTGCTTTATTATGTTTCCTCTATGTGATGCAGTACATCACATTGATCATTTTCATATGTTTTTTTTAAAGAACCTCCACATGCAGTTAAGTTCTTTTTTTTATTTTTTTTTTATTGATTTATGATAGTCACACAGAGAGAGAGAGAGGCAGAGACATAGGCAGAGGGAGAAGCAGGCTCCATGCACTGGGAGCCTGACGTGGGATTCGATCCCGAGTCTCCAGGATCGTGCCCTGGGCCAAAGGCAGGCGCCAAACTGCTGAGCCACCCAGGGATCCCTCATTTTATATGCTGAATTGTCCTTGCATTCTTAGGATAAATCCCACCTGGTCGTGGGGTATTATTCTTAATATATTAGTGATTTTTACTGCTAGTATTTTGTTGAGGATTTTTGCTTTATTTATTTATTTACTTACTCATTATAAGGTATATCAGTCTATCAGTCCATAGTTTTCTTTTCTTGTAGTGTCTTTGTCTGGCTTTGGTATAAGAGTAATGATTTCCTCAAAGAATGAATTAGGAAGTAGTCTTTCATTTTAAATTTGTTGAAATACTTGAAAATAATTGGAGTTAGTTCTTTTTAAGATGTTTAGTAGAATTCACCAATGAAGTGATAAGTCCCAGAACTTTACTTTGTTGGGAGATTTTTGATTACTCATTTAATCTCCTTATTAGTTATAAATCTATTCAAATTTTCCATTTTATCATATTTCAGTCTTAGATGAAATGAACAAATTCCTAGAAACACAAAACTAAGTTACCCATTGGTTGACATATATATTTTTTTAATTTTTATTCAAATTCTAGTTAGTTAACATACAGTGCAATATTGGTCTGGGAAGTAGAATTCAATGATTCCTAACTTACATACAATACCCAGTGCTCCATAATATCCATCACCCATCTAGCCCATCTGCCAGCCACATCCCTCCATCACCCCTCAGATATACATTTTTTTAGAACACTGCCTTATAATTGTTCATTAATTATTCACAGTATTCCTTGTTACTTTCATAGAATAGTAATGACACTTCTTTTCTGATTTAAGGAATTTGAGTCTTTTTTTTTCTCAATCCATCAAGCTAATGGTTCATCAGTTTTTTTATCTTTTCAAAGAATCAACTTTTGTTTTCATTGATTATAGTTTTTCTAGCCTCTATTGTACATATTTCTGCTCTAATCCTTATCACTTCCTTTCTTCTGCTAGTTTTGGGTTTCATTTTTCTCTTCTTTTTTTAGTTCTTTAAATTGTACAGGCAGGTGGTTGACTTGATATTTTTCTTGTCTTTTGATGCAAGTGTTCATAGCTTGTATCTTCCCGTTAGTGCTGCTTTCTATCCCATATGTTTTGGAATGTTCTATTTTTTCACTCATTTCTATCTTCTCATTTCTCTTGAGATTTCTAATTTGATCCATTGATTCTTTAAGATGTGTTGTTTAATTTCTACGTATTTGTGCATTTTCCAGTTTTCCTTATATTATTTTAATCCCTTCTGCTATTTTATTTTCCTTTACAAATTTCTAATTTCATCTGTTGTGCTTGGAGAAAATACCTTTTAAAAATATTTTATTTATTTATTCATTCATGAGAGACACAGAAAGAGGGAGAGAGGCAGAGACACAGGCAGAAGGAAAAGAAGGCTCCATGCAGGGAGCCTGACATGGGACTCAGTCCTGGACTCCAGGATCACACCCTGAGCCGGAGGCATGCACTAAACTGCTGAGCCACCCAGGGATCCCCAGATACTTTGTATGATATCTAAATTTGTAAGTTATTGAGTCCTAATCTGTGGCCCAACAGATGATCTACCCTGGAAAATATTCCTTGTGCACTTTGAGAAAAGTGTGCATTCCATTGTTGTTAGGTAGTGTGTCCTGTATATACCTTCTAGATGTACTTTTTCATAGTGTTATTCAAGTACTCTATTTTACTATTTTTTTTTTGGTCTGGTTGTTAGAAGATGGAGTATCGAAATCTTCAACTATTTTTGTAGAACTGTCTATTTTTCTTCTGATTCTGTCAATTTTTGCTTCATATGTTTTAATAATCTGTTTTTAGGTATGTAAATATTTATATTTTCCTGCTGTTGAAGTTTTATTAATATATACTGTCTATCTTTGTGTCTTGTAAATTTTTTTGATTTAAAGTCTATTATTCCAGATATTATCATAAATGTTCTTATTTTCTTCTGATTATTATTTTCCTAGAACATATTTTTCTATGCTTTTACTTTCAGCCATTTATGTCTTTGGATCTAATGTGAGTCTCTTATAAACACTATATGGTTGAATTTTTATTTCTGTATTCTTCCAACTATGTCTTTTCATTGGAGAGTTTAAATCATTTACATTTAAGTAATTGCTGATAAGGAGGAGCTTAATTCTCTCATTTAGCCATTTATTTTTCTGTGCCTCATAGTTGTTATCCTTCATTTCCTGCAATGCTGTCTTGTGTGTAGCTAATTTTTGGTAGTGAAAGTTTCTAATTGCCTTCTCATTTCCTCATGTATATCCTCATGTATATATTCTATACTTATGAAATTTGAGTTATCACAGGAATTGCATATAACATCTTAAATCCATAAAATTCTAATTGAATATATACCAGATTAATTTCAATTATTTACAAAACTCTGCCTCTTTACATATCCTCACCAACCTCTTTCACATACCAATATTATCACATTTTAGATTATTTTCCTTCCTCCCTTGGTATTAACCAGCCCTGGCAACTGTCTCTCTTCTTATAAAATAATTGTGTGCAGTATAGAAATACAGTTCAGGAATAATTTTCTTTCAATATACTAAATATATTCCACTCTCTTTTCTCTCTCTTTTGTTATAGAGAAGTCAATGTAGAAGGTAGCTGATATTCCTGAAATAGTTTTTTTTTTTAAATCCTTCTAAGATATTCGTTGTGTTCTTCTTTTCGATCTTCAGATCACTTGCACTCTGAAAATGATATTCATCTTATTGGAAAAGTCACCTAACAATAAGCTGATAGCCAAGCTATTTGATGGAAATTCCATACTTCTCACCACTTCATCACCAGCAGACAATTGGTATTGTTAAATGTTGGAATAACTTCTTTATGAGTTAATTTAAAGAGATTTCTCCTTACCACTTCTTGTTTCTCAAACTAGAGCAGTTTGGTCATTGAATACAGCTCTTTTCAGAAAGAAATCATCTTCTTTCAGCAAGAGATGAATGAATAGATTCTACCCCACTCATTTTATTTCTGAAGATGATGCATATTTCTTTCACTACCAGTAACCTTAGGCCAGCCTGGTTGATACATTCTCTGTGTGATAATATAGTCAGAAGGGGGGAAATGTGGTTCAAAGTTACTTCCAATTAAGTTTTATGAAAATGCATTGTCTGTCTTGCACCTGAATCTTTTGACTGCAAGATCTATTTGCTAACAGTTTATTGGGGGGAAAATAAATCATAGCAATCAGAATGATTTTGAGATAATAAAGGAAACACAGTCTGGCATTTGGGGAAGGAATAAAATCAACCTGTTTGGTAGGAAGAAGGAGAAATATTAATGGACTTTGATTTCACAACCCCCTTTGAAGATTTCTTCCAGTATGAAAATGTCCTGGCATGGTTATCCAAAACTGTTGAAAGTACCTTGAACTAACTGCTAACTCTGAACTAACAGTTGAACTAACTGCTAACTCTGCTTTCCTTTGCCAGAGGTTCTGACCACAATTTTGTCACCTTTATCCTAAATATTACTTGTCTATTGGAGACAGCAAAAGATGGTTCAAACTCCTGTATGTCCCACAATAAATACTTTAGAATATTGTCCAAACCCCATTCTTAGACATTGTATGGCATGGACAGATGCTACTTAGCAAGTTTCTTAGATAAACATGGCAGATTAGACTCAATGATATTAGTCCCTCCAAAAACAAGAATTAATTATTAAAGTTGAAACCAGGTATCATAAAGATCACTAATTGGCTAGAAAGTTATGTTGGAGGAACTGTCAATCTGTGCCCTGACTTTGAGATCATGAGTCACATGCTCTACTAAATGAACCAGTCAGGCATCCCATGCAAATTACATTTTTTATATGTATCTGATAATTCCAATATGTATGATGACTGTGTGGGTATAATCCCTCTATCTAGTTCTTTCTGCTTTTTTTGTCTTTCTATTACTTGTGTGATTAGTTATTTCTAACTATGTTAATTATTATCCTTACAAAACTGCGGGAGCTCCTAAGCAGCTGAGATGAATATGCCTTCTCTAGAGAGATCTTGTGTTCTTTTCTGCCATGTATCTATGGTACTATGATTTAGACAAGTCCTCACCAAATTCAACAGTTGAATTTCCTTGGTCCTTCCAGAATATGTCCTTAGGGTGTTAAATTGCATGTTAGTCTATATTTGTCTTTAAGTTTTTGAGCCTGGGGCTGAGGTAGATTTAATTCTAGTTCGAATTTATCCTAAGAATTCAGCCTTCTATTTAGAGAACCTATATTTGAATACATCACCTTAGAAAGCCTTATGCTTTTACTTTTTTTCTTGTTGTATCAGATCCTCAAAGGTGAGATAGGGCTCTCAGATGCCAGTAGGCTGCTCACTACTAAATTCATGCTTTTTCCTAAGTTTTTGCCTAATAATTTTTTATTATTTTATCATCTCTTTGATGCTTCAGTAAAACTAGAAAGTATTTTATCCAGCATCTTTAGTTGTTTTCAAGAAAAGAGTTAGTCTGACTAACAGTGAAGGCCACTACAAGAAAGCTTTGGTGGAAGATATTTTACTTTGGATTTGTTTTATTATTGGTTTTAGCTTATATGGCCTAGACATTTGTCACATCAGTTATTAAAACTAAGTACCTGTTTTTAATCTTTGCAAAAACTGCAAAGAAAAACAAATTTGTGCAAGAAATTCATTACATATTAAATATGAAAATGTTATTTAAATTTCTCAGTTACTCATTTATCATAAGTATATATATGTGTATATATATATATATATATATATATATATATATATATACATATGCACATGTATATAAAGCACCAAATGGAGTATACATTTTGTGAAAAGTTCTTTCATTAGCCTGGAAAAAATAATATTTGGAGCTTTACTTATTAAAACTAGTGAAATAGCATATTCACATGTAATACTAATAAAGGCAGTAAGAAATAGCAAAATACAACATGTAGAAAAAGTGTGAAAATGGAAGTCACATTTTATGAAATGGAATCTCAGCTCCATTGTATACTTAACTGAAGCTTCATTCAAGTTACATAACATTTGTACACCCATTTTTCATCTATAGAAGGACAATAATAATATATTATATAAAGGACAATAATTGTTTTATATATTATATAGATAAAATGTTGATATGGTAGACAAAAATATAAAACAGATCCTGGCACACTGCAGTCAATAGTCTGGCCATTGAGGTTGTTACAATTGCTATTTTATTATTTAGAAATGACAATGAGTTGAGAGTCATATATTTATAATTAATTTTTGTCCAAACAATGTAAACATTGTGTTCAATAATGACTCTATCTGGGAGTAAATAATAATAATAAAAAAACTGTTGTAACCAATTGCCACTGGTTCATTACTACTAAAAATTTTTAAAAATTTGTCTGATAGGGATCCCTGGGAGGTGCAGCGGTTTGGCGCCTGCCTTTGGCCCAGGGCACGATCCTGGAGACCCGGGATCGAATCCCACGTCGGGCTCCCGGTGCATGGAGCCTGCTTCTCCCTCTGCCTATATCTCTGCCTCTCTCTCTCTCTGTGACTATCATAAATAAATAAAAATAAAAAAAAAAATTTGTCTGATAATCTGGGGTGCCTGGGTGGCTCATTTATGCATCTGCCTTTGGCTCAGGTCATGATCCCAGGGTCCTGGATCGAGCCCCATCCATTGGTGCTCACTGCTCAGAGGGGAGGCTTGCTTCTCCCTGTCCCTCTGCAGCTCCCCCTGCTTGTTCTATTTCTCTCTCTCTCAAATAAATAAATAAAATCCTTGAAAAGATTTTGATTGATACTCATGCTGTGCTGATCAAAACCAGGAAAGAATTCTAATTCACATAAGCTGAAGGTGAGGGACTTATATGAGGAAACATAACAAATGGCTTCTGTTGAAAAGGAACTAATGGGAAAAGTTTCTAAAAAAATATAACAACTATCCAAAGAATACAATTTGAATATTGAACCACTTTGCAAAACTGCAAAAAAACATGATCTTACCAAAAAACAAAACAAAAAAAGGAGATAATTAAAAAGAGAATGGTCACTCCTATGAAATGAATTAATGTCCAGAAGAACATGAGGAAGATATGGTTGTCAAAAGAATTAAACAAATGAGCAATAAAAACCACACAATTCTGAAGCATGAGTTCAAAGAAATGGAAATCATGACAAAAACAAAAGTCATTTGAAGGATAAATACAAAAGATGTATTACGTGAATAAAAATAATTTCACAAGACACATAGGTATAGAGTAATACTCTACAGAAAGACTTAAATCTGGTAACTGAATGGGTTAACCAAGTCTATGGCAAAACTAATGACAAAAAAGTAAAGACACACATATGCATCCTTTGAAATTCTTAAGTGTACAGGGTAAAGTGCAAAAGGAAAAGCATTTCCCACTTTTTTTTTTTTTAAACCTTGGAACAAAAGAGAATTAGCCTTTTTTCACTTAGAATTCACATTGGTAACCATGGAAAGAGAAATCAGTGGAATGATATTTAAAGATAAAAGTAAATGATTTTCAAGTTACTGTTCATGTTAAATGATAAAACAAGGTCTTTCCAAAAATACAAGGATTCATAGCATGATTTAATACCCATGTGCCGAATCTGAGGACAGTACGTGGCATGTTATATTGAAGAAGGGTCTATTGAAGGAGTATAGACATTTTTAAGAGGGAAGAAAAAACTTACTGGATCAGGAAACAACAGTGAGTACTGACTGTAGATGATGTTTTCATATATAAATTAGAACATACACACACACACACAACATTCTCAACACAAAGAAACATAAGAGATTTTTAAAAATTAATCTAAAATGATAGCTTAAAACCTATGCTAGCCTAAGCTGTGGTTTAAATAGGGGTTACAGTAGAAAAGTAAAAGCATTCTAGACTCCCTAGCCCAGAGCCTGCCTTATAGAAAATGTCAAATAAATTACAGCTATAAAAAAAAACAATCATCCAAAAAGTTTCTCTGTGGCAATAAGAGATACTTCATGGGTAAAGTGGGTGATCAGAGAATATATTGAAGGCAGAGGGAACTCTTGTTTTTGTTTGTTTGTTTTTACTTTGTGAGAAGTGGTCTCTACTGCTGTATATATGTTGCCTGGCATGGAGAATATCTGATCTTTAAGCTAATTTTCATTGGGATTCTAATTTAATATCAGTATTGAATTTGATGATTTAAAATGCTAACATCCATCAAGAGCAACAAGAGATGGATGTATCAATAGACAGTGGAGAGTCTGAATCCCAAAAATTCATTTTCAAGTTGTTTTTGTGTGGATTCATAAATACATCTTTGTAAATCAGTTTGCTAAATATAGCACTGACCAACACTGTATATTAATTGTAAGATATATTTTACGTATTTACACATATATACACATATATACGTACATATATACACATACAACATATGTTTTACATGTAATGTACATATTACTTACATAATATATATAACTCTATTGATTTTAAATATATATTTAATTTTTGCAGCTTTAATTCCCATGGTAAGAGTTTCATTATTGTAAATTCAATTTTTTCCAGCTTGGAGGTTAGAAAAATCCTGATAGATACATATATATGTTTATAGTATGGATCAATGTCAAAATTATAGAACTAAGTTTCTGATAATATTCAGTAAGTATTGGTTGGTAAACAAATGTCATCCTGAATAATATGCTATGCCCACTAAGTGTGTCATTTTTCACAAAATAATGTGAGCAAACTAACATTAAGGATAGTCATAATAAAGAGGAAAAAGGCAGAAAACAAAACTGACTTTTGTATGATTTAATTCAGAAATAGAGATTCAATAATAAATAATCAAACCAATATCTCTGAATAACTGCAATTCAGACACATTGCCACTAAAAATATCCCAGCTTCATCTTTATATTCTTATACCCAGAATTAAGCTAAAGTTTCTTTTCCCCTGTGGCCACTTTAGAGAAGAGCAGAGGAATCTTGTGACATACTAAGTGTCTCTTGAAAAGTCAGGATGTTTAATTAATTGATTTAATTTATTCTGTGATTCCTTTGAGTCCATTTTGATTAGGGATGAATATAAATAAATTATAATGAAAAGCAGATTCAGCTTGTTAACTCCAAATATATGTCTTGTGTTATTGGCGGAAAAGATGGAGCTGTGAATTAAAGGTAGGATTGAAAAATGTGCATTACGTGACCTGGAAGGCAACACTAATCAATCATTGGGCTTGTTTTCAATGAACATAAAAGACCCCAAATGATTCTCAAGATAGTGATTTTGGAGATCTCTATCAATTGACAAAAGATAACATGAGATTAACCTATTCACCATCATGATAACAGGTATTAATGGGTTTTTGATTTGGCATCATATTTAAAATCAATGCCATTCGTTTTTATTAGTTTGTTTTGCTTTTAAATTTCAAGAATTTAAAAGCGATGTAGATATTTATTTGTCTCATATAAAGCAAGTCTTAGTGCTTTTAAGTTCCATGGTCCCTTATCACAGGTATGTTATTTCCCATTCCAAACATCAAATTCTAAACATTCAATAAAACTCATTTTTAGAATGAGCTTCCCTTAAGAAAGATCTTCAGGTGCCTACTCTGTTCTATTGTGGTAGTACCAACCATTCAACATAAAAATAATTTATTCCTTCATGTTCCAAAATGTACCTATATTGTACTTATGGGAGATTATTTGTATGTATGTATGTTCATGTATGTATGCATTTGCCCCTACCGACATATATCCAATCTTAGAGATGACACATTTTGGAAAAAAATTCATATTTTTTAATTTATATATCAAGTGACCCTATAAACATCATTCATATATCAAGGAAGTGACCATATCAAATGCCTTTCATAGAAAAGATGTTTACTTATATTAAATTAATAGTATAGGAACTCTTGAAAGGAGTTTCGTCTGTTGATCTATGATGTATTTATATTATATTTGAAAAAAACATCATCAACATTTCATACCTAATGGACCCAGACAATGAAGAATATTTCAAATAAAAGAGAGTCAAATTTAAATATTTGAACATTTTCTGGCAAAATGGCCTTGGAATTATGCCTCAATTGAAAACTTTACATTACTTTAACTCAAAACATTACTTAACAAAAAAATTACTTAGAGGCAATATCTAGAAGAATATCTGAGCAGTTTAGAAAGAACAATTACTGAAAAATGCTTTTGTATCAGAGTTAGGAATTAAAGAGATTACAAGTATATGCCTTAATTGTTATGTAAGGATATTATCTTATTTTGGTTTTTTTTCCTTCTTTCCTTTCTTTCCTTTTTCTGTGGCTATATATCTATGGTTTGGTTTCTGACAAATATTCACGTTTTTAATAAAAAAGATGATTGCCCCGTGGAAATCTGACATTATATTTTCATCCTGTGAATAATATATTTTTAAAAAATAAAGCCTTCATAATTGTTACCTTTTCCTATAAATATAAAACCTCCGTGGCACCAATAAAATTGTATTACAAATATTATTATGCACATCACTTATTCTTTTAGGAAAAGGATATATAGTTCTCTGGTTTCCAAATCAGTCTCATCTCACCTGACCCTATTACAAACTCAGTGCAACAGATCTAAGCATAAAGAGCTGAAACATTCACATTGCTTTGGAAAGAATATATGCCCACATGGGGACAGAATAAGTGAGGTTTTTATAGCTCCAAATATGTTTTCTTATTGAATTTGCACCTGCTTAAAGCTCAGCCAAATTATGGTACATAGGCCAGTTCTATTTTCCATTTTCTTTGTGAATTAAAAGTAAAATAAATGTGCAATTGAGCTTAGACAGCAGATGGTCTGCAATAGGTATAAACATATTGTACCATATGTCTGAATGGCACTTTCAGAAAGTACTTGGCACTGCTAAAATATTTCATTTTCAATAGACATATGAATATACATATACTACTACAATTAAAGATAAAGTGACTGATTCACTCCTTACCATTTGGGAGAAGTATAGCTTGGGAATAGATTGTGTACTCCATCTGGAAAACAGCAGTTTCTTTTGCTGACCCCTGATGAGAGAGAGAAAAGCAAAGACAATGTACAGTGGTAAGTCTGTGGAGACTTTTTGTTTCTTTGATAGTCCACAAACAAGTACGTGCAAGGGAGGTTCTCTCTAGTTTTGAAAGTGTCTCTGGAGTACCTGGATATCCTGGGAAGAAAGCTGAATGTACCTGAAGCTCTTCTTTTTCTCTCTTCTGATTATCACCTATCCATGTGCAGATATTTTTTCTTTCCAATTTTCATTGCAAAAAGTAAGAATAAGGAAATTTTGAAGTGACAAAATCACTTCAGTTTAGTTAAACACTTTAACAGAGAGGAAAAACCAAAGTTCAAGAATATTATCTGCCTTGACTCAAAGGTCAATTTATTTCAGCCAAGCTGATGAAGGTTTTAAATCTCAAATTCAGAATGACACATATATTGTGCATACATTTTTAAAAGATACATAAAACATATACTACCTCTATATTAAGGAGTGTTTTTTTTTTTTCTTTTAGATGATAAACAAATGCACAGATATAGATTTATTCCTTCTGTGATTTTCCCCTTGGTGACTTTAACCAAGAGATTGGCCTCAGATGTCATCTCTATGCAATCCCCTATGAGCCAGACTAAATCTCCAACCAATGGTTACACATTCACATTCTAATAGCACATCTCACTAAGCTAATATGAAAACATCTCATTTTAACTACCAGGATTTTCTGATGACCCTTATTTCAATCTAGGCTTCTACAATATAGATTTTGGCTGTAATATGTGCATGAGTCATCAAAAAAAACTAGTCATTTTTGTCACTTACCTCTTTTCCAATTACCCATTCAATTTCTGGATAATTCCTTTGATATTATTGTAATGCCTTTCTAATGTTCATTTCCTTGGCACTCACACAGTGTTAGTTTCTGGCATTGCTTTAAACTTTTTACTTTATAATACAGAAATAACTAATTAATTTCCTAAATGTTTAATAATAATTTTACATATTGTGTTTTTTTTCAGGTTTAAATTTTGCCTCTGAATTTCATAAATAACAAAAGTAAATAAATCTGATTTAAAATATAAAAAATTAAAAGAGAATATGTGATTGCTTATTGTATATTTCTTTTTTTTTAAGATTTATTTATTTGAAAGACAGAGGGAGCACAGGCGGGAAGGAGGGAACAGAAGGAGAGGGAGAAAATTCTTCACTGAGCAGGGAGTTTGACATGGGACTCAATCCCAGGACACTGGGATCATGACCTGAGTTGAAGGCAGATGCTTAACCAATTGAGCCACCTAGGCACTCCTTGTACGTTTTTCAGGCATTTTAAAACTACATTTTCCAGGGATATTATTGTTCAAGATGGCAACATAGGGTAATTCTAAGTTCACCACCTCCCACTGACATAATCAATCTGCAGTTCAATATAGAATAGTTTCCTCTGGAAAAAAAAACAAAAAAAACAAAAACAACAACAACGACAAAAAAAGCTAAAAATTGCCTGAATGACTCCTATGCATTAAGCCAATGAGAGAAGGCCCATTGCAAAAAAAAAAAAAAAAATGTGGAAGCTGGGACACAATCCTGCCATAATCTCCAACCCCAACACAGCAACCCACAATCAGGAGGGAACTCCAAACCTGTAGGTTTTCACTGAAGAGCAAAGAATTTGAACTTCACATCAGGCACCCTAATTTTGAAGACCTGCACTTGAGAGGTGAGCTCACCAAACACCTAGGTTCAAAAACTAATGGGGCTGGAGTCCACACCACAGACTCCAACAACTTGAGAAACAACTCTTCAAGGGCTGTAAGCTCAGATTCACCTGCCAGGGTGCAGTGCCCAGACAGAAGATGGATACTTTATGTGAATGAGACTTATTTGCTAATCTTAAAGGATTGGCCTGAGAGGCAAGCATCTAATTTAACATACATCTAGAGGCTGGTGGGCCCATCATCAAGCTTTCCCTTGCCTTGCTACAGCTTGCTGGTATTTCTCAGAAAGAAGCTTACACAGTCATCCGGGGCCCCAATTTTAGCAATTACCACCAGGGGTCACCCCAGATCTCCGGGCTTTTGTAACCAGAGGGGTTCATGGTGAGATCCCAGAGGATTATTTGTATTGCATACTTTAAAGACTGTTGTCTGAAGGGCTAGCTTCCAATCAGCCCTATACTAGACGTTGACTAGACACTCCCTTTTGGGATACTAATATGTGGTGGCACATCCTCAACTCCTAGGAACCATTAAAAGTAAAATTGGCTGCTTGGACAATCACAAAGGTTTGAGAGACAGCCAAGAGTGAGGGCAGGTAAAGTTCATCTCCTACATGAGGCCACTCCTGTAAGTCTAGGAGAGGTGACTGTTTTATATAATCTTTAAAAACAGAGGGCCGGGCAGCCCCGGTGGCACAGCGGTTTGGCGCCGCCTGCAGCCCGGGGTGTGATCCTGAAGACCCGGGATCGAGTCCCGCGTCGGGCTCCCTGCATGGAGCCTGCTTCTCCCTCTGCCTGTGTCTCTGCCTCTCTCTCTCTCTCTCTGTCTCTCTCATAAATAAATAAATAAAATCTTTAAAAAAAAATTTTTTTAAATAAGAAAAAATAAAAATAAAAAATAAAAACAGAGGGCCAATCAAGACAATGAAATAGAGGACTATATCCCAAACAAAATAACACGATTAAACATCAAACTATTTTTTTGGTAGAACTAAATAGGATCAGGCAATAAATATGCATTCTGTGATTATCTTAACTCAATTAAAACTACACCACAGAGATATTTACACACCACAGATATTACATCACCACAGAGATATTTAAATTATATATTTGCGGTATTGGCAACACACAATTTAGTGACAAGAATATTTGAAAGATATAATACAGCACTACTTTTCTTTTCCACTGAATAAAAATAATTCAACAGGTGGTGATTCTGGCTATGGTTGGATAGCTACTGTTAGACCACTTTTCCCATAGATTAAAAAAAGTATTTATTTTGGTAAACAAAAATGTACCTGAAGGCATTAAGCATAACTAAAAGCACATAGATACTAGTGAATGAAAATCAAACTTGGAAGAAAAGATGGCACTAAGCAGAGTTCCCTCTTTAATAGACATTTTCTTGAAGCTGAACCCCAGGCTTTTCCAGCAGGTAAAGTTCAAACTCTATTAGAAAAGTCAATTTAAGTGGTAGATAATATGACTGATTGTCTAGAAAATAAGACAAGCAATAAAGACTGATCTGAAATGACCCAGTTAGGGAATCCACAAAGAAATAAAATTATAAGAAAGGAATTAAATTACTACAATTCTAGCATTGAAAAAAAAATATCTAAAAGATAAAATAATCTTCAGTGGATAGACTTGCAAATGAATGAAAATAGCAAAATAGGATTCATTGAACTAAATAAAGATCAATGATAATAATTCTTTCTGAAAAGCAGAGGGAAAAAGATATTTTGAAAAACTAAAAACTAAATACAGGCTTTTTAAAAAAATGAGATAATATAGTATGGACTGAATTGTGTTCCCTAAAACCATATGTTAAAGTCCTAACAAATAGATCAGTGGCAAGAAAATCTTTAAATCGTTGGAGCTTGACCACCTGGATTTTTAATTCATATATTACCTCAAAATAAATTTGAGATAAATAATATACATGAACACAAATTTTTAAAACTATAACTTTCTAGAAAGAAATAAAAGAAAATATGTCTACAGGTTTGGAGAATCAAAGGTTTCTTTGATAGATCCAGAAACAATTGCTTTAAAAAATATTGCAAATAATAAAAAAATTCTGTTTATCAAATTCAACATTAAAGAAATAAATGGGAAAGGCTTATTCCTAGAGAAAATATTTGTGATATAAATCTGGAAAAAGACTTGAACAAAAAGGTTTACAACAAACTGCTACAACTCAAAAATAAAATGACATACAATCCTATAAAAATGAACAAAAGATTAGAACAGATACTTTACAAAGAAAGATCAACACACGGCAAAATATACAGGGTAGGGGCAGAAAGAAAAGTATTCGAGGCATTAATCCTAATGGAAATATCAACTATAAAGATGGAATGTCACATCTCACTCACTAGATTGCTAAAATTCAAGATATTGGTGAAACCCAAAGTTGTTGAGAATGTAGAGAAAGTGAAATGTTTATGTATTCTTGTACATGGTACTTTTATTTGTGAATATAAAATGGTATACTCACTTAAAAAAACTCTCAAAATTTCTTATAAAACTAAATATACATCTATTCTATTGCCCCTAAATTATACTTGTGATTATTGACACATGTGAAATAAAAATGCATGTCTGTTAAAACATTTCTATAAGAATTGCACTGTTATTTTATTTATAATAATTCAATACTGGAGGAGATAAAGAGTACAATTATCATGATGAGCAATGAGTAATGTATAGAATTGTTGAATCACTACATTGTACATCTGAAACTAATTCCACGCTATATGTTAATTATACCGGAATTGAAATAAAAAATATTAAAAATCTTAAAAAGAACAATAATTCAATAATGAAAGTAGCTCAAGTGTTCCTCAGTAAGAGAATGGCTAAACAAACTGTGATATATTCATGCAGTTAAATAATATAAGCAATAAAACAAACTCCTGAGGGCAGCCTGGGTGGCTCGGCGGTTTAGCGCCTGCCTTCAGCTCAGTGTGTGATCCTGGAGACCCAGGATCGAGTCCCGCATCAGGCTCCCTGTATGGAGCCTGCTTCTCTCTGTGCCTGTGTCTCTGCCTCTCTTTCTCTGTGTCTCTCATGAAAAAATAAATAAAATCTTAAAAAAAACCCTCCTGAAACATGTGACAACATGGATAAATCACAGATTTTTATTTTACTGAATGAAAGTGTACTTACAAAAAGAAGTGTATGCTTCTATTCATGAAATATTTGTCTTTGAGGGCATAAGGAAATGGATAGACTGGGAATGAGCATGAAACAACCCTCAGAGGTGACGACAGTGTCTTCTATCTTGACAAGAATTTGGATTTACACAAATGTATGCATTAATTAGAACTCACAGAATGGTACCCTTAAGATTTTTGTCTTTTATTGTTGGTAATTTGACTCCAAAAAAAAAAAAAAAGAAGAAGTATTGAAAGTACCACAACCAATATGCAAACTAGTTGAAGATGTCCATGCTGAGATATTTAGAAGATGAAACTATTTAATGCAACTAAAGTTGAGAAGCACTACAAGATAATAACATGGACTGAGGAATAGATGGAGAGATAAAAGATGGATAGCATGTGATAAAAAAAAATAAGTACCCATGTAAGAGAAAAACTCTAAAATTCTAACAAAGGACATAATACAAAACCTGAATAAATTCCATTTTCATTGATAGGGTGATCTTATATAAATCAGCCTAAGATGGCCCTTGTATATTGCCTCCCTAGTTTTTCCTTTCTTCATAACAAGCCAAGAACTGTTAGCCCAAAAGCCACGAATGCCCATTTCAAATTTTTACAGATCCTTTCACTTTAAAGACAACACAAACGAGTATATTTTTAGTCTTTTAGGGACTGTGTGTGTTTTGCATACCCCTTGACAATATGCCCAATACCTACTACTGATAAGCTGGAAACTTGTATTTATAAGACCCTAAGCCACCATATGGAACTCTGACCTAAAGGCTCCTTACTTTGGTGCTGAGTGACATCACCTAGACACCTAATTCCTGTCCTCTCCTACTGAATGGTGGCTCCCTGGCCTAATACTCTGGACAGCCTCATTCTATGACAGAAATGCTTTCTCCTGCCACTATGTCCAAGTTCTACTTGAAGTCTTTTGTGTTACCAACTCTAGTGGTCATATATATTTTCCTTGATCAGCCCTCAAATCCTGTGAATCTCCTACATATTATTAATATTACAAAATAAAATGTCTTCTTCCCTTAATAAATCAAAAGTCAAAGCAATTATGATTGAACTTTAAACAGGAGTTTTCTGTATCAGGACAAAATAATTCTTAACTCTGTTTAGAAAAACATTTAAGTACAGTTAGGAAAACTTAGAAAATGTTGAACAATAGTGACCCCTGCCAAATCAGTTAATAGCTACTTACTTTCTGAAGCTTTCTTTTAGATTTAGTTCATTTCTTCAAAAGTTTTTTTATTCTATTTGAAAGTATCCTGGAATTTCTGAGTAGTGAATCTGAAAGACAGCAACTTTTACAAAGCTATAGACATATATTTAATTTCACATGTTACCTTTTAGGTGGCAATTTCAAGAAAATCCATATATCTGTCTACATATTACTGGGATACTGGGACACATTTTTCCCAAGGGCCTTTCCAGCCTATGGTACCTTTCGTATGTACCATTATATGATGAAAATGGCTATCTATTTTAGTGTATTAAACTAAACTGTTCAGGGATGCCTGGGTGGCTCAGTGGTTGGGCACCTGCCTTCGGCTCAGGTCATGATTCTTGGATTGGGGTCCTGCATCTGGCTCCTTACGAGGAGCTTGCTTCTCCCTCTGCCTATGTCTCTGCCTCTCTCTCTCTCTCTGTCTTTCATGAATAAATAAATAAATAAATCTTTAAAAAATTAAATATAAACTGTCCAGAAGACCTATCTAATCCTCGAATATTTCTATGCACTCATTTCTTTTTTTTAAGTTTTTCTGTATGCACTCATTTATTGATCTTAATGTTTTAGTCTTCATTTCTCTCATATATACATAACATTTCTAAAGTATTTTCCAATTTCAACTAAAACTACTAATAAAGCTATACCTGTGATTGATAAAGCAGAACCATTCTCTTTGTATATGGATTGCAGGAGTATTTTTCCCCCAGAATAGTAGAAAATTTCAGCTCTTATTGAAAGAAAGATTTTAGGGGCATCTGTGTGATTCAGTCAGTTAAGCATCTAACTCTTGATTTGGGCTTAGGTCATGTTCTCAGGCTCCTGCGATTGAGCCCTGCCTTGGGTTCCACACTCGGTGGGTAGTCAGCTTGAGATTCTCTCCCTGTGTCCCTCCCCCACTCAGGTGTGCTCCCTCTCTCTCTCTCAAATAAAAAATTAATTAAATCTAAAAAAAAATTTTAGTATTCCTATATCAATCACTACAATAGAGTGGGTAATTGTGATAGCATTCCTGTATCAATTACTATAAGGGAGTGGATAATTGTTACAAGTTGTAGATCACTGTAAGAGCACATATTTTGATTTAACAAATTCTTAGTAAAAAACATTCAATGCCTTCTCCATCTCTATAATTACTTTTGTCTTGTAAGTAAACCTATATCCTAGATTTCTGTAAACAAAGAACCTTTTTTTTTCATTAGTTATAAATCTGTTCATGAAAGATGTGAGTGAACTTCAGGGTATGTAATTCAATAACTCAACGATCTCAACAAATGTCATAGAAAACCCAGCCTCTTTCAGACTTTGCTTGGCCAACCACAGTGTGTGCTGACCACAATTTCAGGCTGGCTTCTTATTCACATAAAGATGGCTGAGATCCACATCTGGGGTAAGGTGATAATTCATTCTTACTCAGCAAAACTGAGAGATTGAGTTTTTTGTGGGTTTATTTATTTATTTATTTATTTATTTATTTATTTATTTATATTTTATTTATTTTTTCATGATAGACAGAGAGAGAGAGAGGCAGAGACACAGGCAGAGGGAGAAGCAGGCTCCATGCAGGGAGCCTGATGTGGGACTCGATCCCAGGACTTCAGGATCATGCCCTGGGCTGAAGGCAGGCGCTAAACCACTGAGCCACCCAGGGATCCCTGAGAGATTGAGTTTTTATAGATTTCCTTTAATAACTAAAACATTCCATTTTCAGAAGTCCTCACTAGACTTTCTTTGACTCATTGTTTGAGACTTTTCTTGGGGGGTGCACCTCTTAAAATAATAGTTTTAGATAAATCAGGTGTGTGTATTAGATGTCAGGAGTAAATCAATGCTTTAATAGATATCATAAAAAATATTTATGGTAATGATGTTCATTTGTCTTTCTAGCAAAGCAGACATGGAACAATGCCTTGTCTTAATTTCCTTAAACTCTAGAGCCTTAGTCATTGCATATAAATAATATCCCTTAATTTACTTTCAAAAGTAATTTGTACACATTTTGACAGTGAAAAATCTGCCTTTTTCTAAAATTTGTGGTATTATTTATAACACTATTCAGAAAGAGTCTAGAAGCAAGTGTTTACTTAGTTGTGCAAACCTTAAATGAAATAGGAACAGATTTTTATCAAATTCTACTTGAATCTGTCAGGAACTTGTATAGTTCAATGAGATATAAAAATAATATGGGATTTAGTAATAAATCTGAGATCAGTTAACTGCATGACCTTAAATTTTAGTTGTTATCTAACCTGTGCAAATCTGTTTTTCTCGCATATTTGAGGTTTCACTATAAATTTTGTTTCAGGTCTAAAATTCTGATTTTCTAAACACATACTTCTCCCTGGCTTTGTCTAGACACAGAAAAACACAGTCTTTTTGGATATCCAGTGCCACTATTAATTGGAGTACAGAGTCCAGGCTACACTTTAGAAATATCTTCATTTAAAATACACATTATCTTGGCAGCCCAGGTGGCTCAGCGGTTTAGTGCCGCCTTTTACCCAAAGCATGATCCTGGAGACCTGGGATTAAGTCCCACATCAGGCTCCCTGCATGGAGCCTGCTTCTCCCTCTACCTGTGTCTCTGTCTCTCTTTCTCTCTGTGTCTCTCCTGAATGAATGAATGAATGAATGAATGAATGAATAAATAAATAAATAAATAAATAAATAAAAACTTAAAAAAAATAAATGTTATCTACTATACTAGAGCCTAGGAGACCCATACAAGAAAAACTTCCAATTGCAGGAAAACACACATGATTCTTTCATGATTTGCTATTAGGCAAATCCATAGCAAAATTTAAAACAAAAACACCTAAAACCTGAGTACTATAGAAACACATAGACTATGAGTTTTAAATTGCTGATATCAAATTGTTGATTCTGATATTCTCATCATATGAGAATACTCTGCCCTTCATAAAGAACTTGTACATGTTTGTTTTATTTTGTGCATCTTAAATTTATGATTTATGAAATGTAAATGTTGTTATTTTATCTATTTCTATATGTAAGAAATGATTTTGAGATTGATGAAGTGAATAAATAACCTCCTCCCAATGAGTGATAGAGTTAAGACATTAACTGTTTCACTTTTAACTCTGATTTTTAATCTATTTATTCACTAAATGTGACTGGGTTTATTTATTGGTTTCTTTTTCTAATCATGTAAGTGAAATCTACAGTGTTCTTAATTCAGTAATGGAGAATATGCAGATCTATCTGATCATTTGTAAACAACACAACTAATGCCTACAGTAACTTTGAGATATTTATATGCAAAATATTGTTTTCACATTCTGTATATGACTGAAAAAGTATTGCATTTATTAGAAAAATTCAGCAGAATAAAGGGGAAAGGAGAGATAATAAGTGGGAAATATCAGTGAGGGTGACAGAACATGAGAGACTCCTAACTCTGGGAAACAAACAAGGGGTAGTGGAAAGGGAGGTGGGTAGGGGTTGGGGTGACTGGGTAATGGGCACTGAGGGTGGCACCTGACGGGATGAGCACTGGGTGATATGCTATCTGTTGGCAAATTAAACTCCAATAAAAAAAAAAGAAAACAAAAGAAAAGAAAAAGAAAAATTCAGCAGAACAGAAAGTGAGTGTAGAAAACCAGACTTAAACAAAAAAAAAAAAAAAAGAAAACCAGACTTAATCATACTTTGATAAAATAACCACTGTTATTAGTAAGTATTTTGAACAGCTTTCAAAATGGGATTTGTGGTAGTTGAGAAAGTTCTTTATCACAAAGTATTGAAGAGAGATGAAAATACACAGTTCCCATTTTATAGACATGGCCACCAAAACATATGTTCTTGAATGTCTGAACAAAATATTAATATAATCCAAGATTTAGAGTGGGGAAGAAAAGGTAGAAATGATAACTCGTGGCTGAGAATTGAAAAGCAAAATAAGCTAAATCATAATATGTCTTGAATAAAAGATCTACTTGTTATTGGGGGTGCAAAAGTAGTAAATGGTTTCATTATATACCTAACCCAGATCCCCTAGCTGTTAACACGTCATTTGCCATGTCAGTACCAATATATCTCTGTTACCCTATCATTTATCTATACTTTTGGTTTCTTTCCTCATTGAAAGTTGTTTGACATGATAATCTATTAGCCTGGATAAGTTAGTGTCTATTACCTATAAACAAGGATATCTCTCATATAACAAGTGTACAAACTTTAAAATTAAGAAACTAATATCAATACACTACTAGTAACAACCCCAAGGCCCCTTTAAGTTTTACCAATTGTTCAATTAAGTCCTCCATGGCAAGGGATCTAGCATTACACTGCATATTACATTTACTTGTCAACTCACTTCCGTCCCATTCAATCTGGAACAGTTTTGTAGTCTTTACATTCACAATCTTGATTTTGTTTTTTAGTACTACAGGGAATTATTTTATAAGATACCGCTTCAATTTGAGTTGATATATCATCACGGTTACAATCTACTTAGCTCTTTCAACAGGGATATCAGAGATGTGATGCATTATCTAATTCCATCAGGTCAGTTGGTGCATGATAAAAATATCTGGAGGTTTCGTCATTCCTTTTTTTTTCTTTTTTAAATTATGAGTATTTTATGAAGAGATGCTTCATGACTAAAGATTTACCATGTTTTTATCCACTACTTTCTGCATTCATTGATATTGGTCTGTATCAGTTATTGCCAGGAGAGTTACCAAATGGTGATTGTCTAATTTGATGGATTGTTCTGCATTTATTAATTGCCATGTAACTGTAAAGAAATGTTCTCTTCTACATATTTATTTATGTAGGTATCTATTTGTGAATTCTTATTTAAGCCATAGGTAATAATCTGTTACTATATTTTTGTATGTGTGTGCTTGCTTTTTGCTACCACAGATTTGCCCAGGGGAGCCACTTAAAGTTAGATCTCTTGCCCTTTTGGCAGGTCTCTTTAAGTCTTTGAGCATTTGCTTGTTTTCTGATAATAGAAAAATATTCCAAGCTCATATTATTCTTTGTTTTTCTCAGGTTTTGGTTGGCCATGTCTGTCTCTCTATATATGTGTACATACATACATATATATATTTTAAAGTTTGTACACATACATATATATAGTTTAAAGTTTATATATATAATGTTTTACATATACATATGTATTCATTATAGTAGGGAAAGATATTTAGAAACATTTCTATGTAATGTAAGATCTGAGAACTAGGTTTGTTCATTATTACTGGAGCGTCACTGTTTCTAGGCTTTCTCAGTGGATAGACAAAGGAAATCTATGAAGGGATACATATGCACAAACACCTATGTTTCCTTCTATATTTATCCTTATATACTAAAAACTGTTAGTTCACAAGAGACAACCAAGAGTTCTCACTTCACCAAAATTCCTATTTTATCCCAACACAAGATAGTTCATTTTCTTTGACCTTTCCCCTCTTTATACCTTCCTTCTCTGACAGTGGAAAGCCTCACTTAATTTTAATTCAAAATTTTTAACTTTTTGCTCAATCTCTATTTCCCAATTTTGCCAGGGTTAGTTCTTCACTCAGCCCTAATAATCAGGCTGCCATTTACTTGATTGTCAGTAAAGCTGCTGGGCCCTAAACATTGTTGGACTATGGCCTCACAGCTCTTGAGTCAGAAGGCCACCTCTAAAACATACCGTGGGATGCAAGGGACTATAATGACTTTTTGCTTCACTCTTTTTAAGTTTTTTGTAGCTATTAATTTTGATATTATTGTCCTTAACGTTTGCTTCATTTTGCTGTGATGTAGTACTTTTATAGATAACAATCAGAAAATTTGCTAGCAAAGAAGAAAGTGCCATCACTGATAACATATAACATATTCTATAGGAAGTTGGAATATGTTGATTTATTGAAATAATGTTTATATATATAAAGATATATTTTATAAATGAAATATTACATATAGTTATATAAGTATACATAGTTCTGAAAGTATATTTCTATATATATTTTGTATACATATATGTATGCATATATTTTATATAGGAACATATAATACAGTATATGTTTATATACATATATATAGAGAGAAAAAGACATATACATCATCTTCTAATTACCCACATCTGTGCTAATGTTTAAGCAAACAAAGGCAAGAGAAATGTAGCAGAAATGAAATTTCCTCACAACTTTTAGCCCACTGATAAATACCTGAGACATGCAGAGCATGACATTCCTCAAGGAACTCATGGCTGCCTTAATGTCGATCTTTTGCTATAGACTAAAAACAACCTTATCTTGACAATAGGCATCTCAGGGATCCTATAACTCTTCTTTAACTTGCAGAAATCCCTTTAGAGACTTAGGTTATCTCTAAACCTACCCCTCAAACTTAAAAATTACATAATCAGTCAATTCTCATAAACAGGGTAGCTCTTTCTGCCCACAGGTCCTGTTCCCATGCTATAATAAAAACACCTTTTTGCACCCAAAATGTCTTAAGAATTCTTTCTTGATCCTTGGCCTTGATAATCCCACATTACTAATACTTATAAAAAGACACATATCTTGCTTAATAATCAAAGAGCTAAGAGCAATCTCCTTAGATTTCAATATAAATATCATACTCTTAACTACTGCCCTATAATGTTTGAAAGTTTATGTATTTATAAATGATCTTTTTATAATATTTATTTTGATAATAATGAAGTTTTGGAATATAGGTGAGGTCCGGAGCTGAGGACCAAGAATGAATTCTTGAGACGTCTTTGGTGCAAAATGGTGGTTTTATTAAAGCACAGGCACAGTGCCCATGGGCTTGAAGAGCTGCTGCTCCAGGCCTGTGAGGGGTGACTGATTCTATACTTGCAGAGTTGGGGGAGATTTCAAAAGGATTTTCATATGCTATGGAGGACCTACAAGACACTGAAGGCCTTGCCATTGTTAAGTTAAAGATTGATTTTCCTTCTAGCAAGGCATTAGCATAAAGAAATTGGAAACTTCCTGAAGAATGTCACACATATCACACCCTGGGTGGGGGTTTGCGGGGATATCAGCTATGCTTTGTGCAGTTAGCCCTGTTTCCTCATCAATATTATTTATAATAGGGCGCCTGGGTGGCTTAGTGGTTGAGCATCTGCCTTCAGCTAAGGGCGTGATCCTGGAGTCCTGGGATCAAGTCCCACATTGGGCCCCTGCGTGGAGCCTGCTTCTTCCTCTGCTTGTGTCTCTCTCTCTCTCTCTCAATCTCTCTCTCTCTCTCTCTCTCTCTCTGTGTGTGTCTTGCATGAATAAATAAATAAAATCTTTAAAATAAACAAATAAAATATGTTTCTAATATTTATATTATAGTATAGATAATGATATTTATACCTTAATGTGCCTAAATTAATTCCTGGAATTGCTTTAAAACTGCAGTGAAGTAGAATTACTTCACTATTCAAAATATATTTGATTTTTAATGTGTTTGGTAAACAAAGGGACAAAATAAGAACAGAATTACTGTCTACTGTTGAGACAAACTAAAAAAAATAATTACAATAATGATAATAATAATCATTATAAAAATTTTAAATAAACAGGCTGTGTATTTGGTTGTTAATGGAAATGACCATGCTTATCTTTAGAAGAAATCTACTTAGAACCATTGTGTAGGAACACATAAGAATAGCTTATTGCTTTCCTGATTGTTCATTTCCTCTTTGAATAGGCACAGAATTGTTACCAATATAGAGCTCTGTCTTTGAAGATAATTTTAATCACCAATCACACATATAGTTTGCAAATTACCCTGAAGTACAATTCTACAATACATAAGAATTTAATAGGACTCACTAAGGCAGGTCCTTAGTGTCAGCTAAAATACAATACTTTCAGATGAAATTACTTTTTAAGCCATAGTTGAGGAAAGGCTAAGCAATTTTCTACAAACAATTATTATTGACTACTCTGATGGTAGCATGATGTTAAAAAGAAATTTATTACTCTATTTTAGGTTTCTGAATTTTTATTTTATAGTCTAACACCATGGCTATATCTGATTTCTATTAAGCTGGGAGATGAAGGGAATTGCATGTTTTCAGAGACCATTAAATAGGACTTTAGATTTTGTTGTTAATTCAGGCTTGATGTATTGCAATATGTATACTATGAATGGGAATTTATTTAGAATGTTTATTACACTTTGCTGTATCTTGTTTTTAATTTGGAGGAATTATGTTTTTTCTACTAATAATATTATGTAATTATGTAGTTTCTCATGTTAATGAAATGATAAATAAATGTCATTAAAAGAACTAGATATTATGGTCTATTATGCTCATAGATTTTTGAAATTTGTTGTTTGAAGACCAAATAGTGATCTGAAATTTTATAGCAGTTATTATAAATTATATTTTATAAAACATAAGTATAAAGTGATGGGGGAACACAGGGCTAGCTGAGGACAAGGCACAAGCCCAGGGCAGAACATTGACAAGTCCTTGAAACAGGCAAAGAGATATTCCTTTATGGACTCAACTGCCTCAATGTTCACACTTGGCTAAGGGCAAAAGGCAATCTTAGCCCGACCCCCAGGATCTTGTAAGTCCACTTTAACATATAAAAATTCCTTTAGAAATTTCCCTTTATCTCTAAACCTCCAAGATACATGTTGGCAATTATCCTCCAAGCACATGGCCCACCAATATACAACTGTAGGGTCTCATGACTCAGGTTTTATTAGACGGTAATAAGTGACATCTTCCCAACAACAGCTAGCCCCCTCAAGGTCCTGGAAACCTTCCGTCCAAAATTCCTTAGAGAGTTTGCTATCCTCAACCCCTCCCAACTCCCAGGTATATAATCAGCCGTCCCTCATGGGCCTGGGGCAGCAGCTCTTCCTGCCCAGGAGTCCTGTCCTCATGCTTTAATAAAACCACCATTTTGCACCAAAGACATCTCAAGAATTCTTTCTTGGTCATCGGCTCTGGACATCACCTATAATTCCAAAACTTCATCATATAATACATTTATTCCAAGGCATGTAATAAAATATAGTAATAACCAGGAATAATACTAGCAAATCAATAGATGAGTATCAGTTATTGATATTAATAATATGCCAGCCACTGTTCTAGCCCATTTTATAAGTATTTTGCTCATTTTGCAGAAAAGGAATCTTAGGCATACAGTTGGTAAATAACTTGTCTAAGGTCATACAACTAGATATAGTGGGGCTGTGATTCAAAAACAATGTGTTAACACAAATAAACATTATTGAATATATAGTTGTTTAGCACTTAACAAAGAAAGGTATATTTTTATATAATACAGTTATTCCTCAGATAATGTTTATGTTTTTGTTCTAGGTGGAAATTACATTCCTAAATTTTTTTGTTCCACTTAAAAGGACTTATTCTGATTAAATATATATATATATATATATCATATATTTATATATATATAATACATATATATATATCAGTTACCTATTGTAGTTTTGAAAATATTACCACAAATTTAGTGGCTTAAAGTAATGCAAATTTACTTTTATTTTCTTTCATATTTACCTTATAGTAATGGAGGACAAAAATCTTAAATAGTTTTCATTGCACTAAACTCTAAGGCTGTGTTCTTTTGATAGGCTCTAGGAGAGACTCTGCTCCCTTGGTCTTACTGGCTTCTAGAAGCTCACTCCCTCCCTTGGTTCATGGCCCTTTCCTCCACCTTCAGGTTAGAAATTATATCATTTGAACCTCTGCTTCCATTGTCCTATCCCATTCTCTAACTCTGACCCTCTTGATTCCATTTCAATAGGACCTTATGGGTACACTGAGCTCACCTAATTATCTAGGATAATCTCCCCATTATTCATGATTTATGTGCAAAGCCCCTTACTTGCATTAGTGGGAAGTCAAAGGTGATATCATTGCAATGTTGCAATGTACTGACTCAAAATAAAAACCCATAAATATAAAAAAATAAAAAATAAAAAATAAAAATAAAAATAAAAAATAAAACAAAATAAAAAAACCCATAAATATCATTGATGGAATTGATATACTTTCTAAATGTTCTAAGATTACAAATACATTTTTGGAAAATGTGATTCAAGCAAATTATAAAAATGTATTTTTTTCTAAAAGAATAACAGAAAAATAACTTTATTCTCTTAGAAATTTTGGTTGTTCTTATAGAACTTAAAAATGCAATTTTCCTATGGAGTATATTAGAAGTTTTAAGAATCACCAAATATAAACCAAACTTCCCAAAGAACACAGGATGACTCCCTGACCAATGAGTCAAGGAAGAATGAAAGGAGAGGGAATCATTAAAGGATTATTTAGTGTGAAAAACCTAAAGAAGTCCTGTATCTTACATTATGTGTCCATCCCCATTCAGGGAGGTAAGATGGCTGAAGATTTTCACAACTTCTGATATTAAGCATATACCTATTGAAGAGATTGATACATAGAGCTAATTCATATGCATAAAGCCCTATAATATAATCTGATTTCAAGGAAGAATCAACCAGATAAGGTTATCCTATATCTCATAGTTATTATTTTTCTCATTATAGACAATTAAACTTCAGTTCTGGTTTACAAGTCAATTATTTTTGAGGTTATTGGTGTGAGGTCATGCATAGGTGATATAGTCATTATCAATGTGTTTTGAAATTCAAGTCTTTAAGTTTACAACCCTGAAAGCCAGACTTTAAAATTTGTGAATTCATGATGGTAACACTTTGATTATTGTCTAGGAGATGATTTCTTCTGACATCATCTTTATTTTACCAGATATCTTTTATCAAATGTATATAACCTTTATGCATCATAAGTGGCAAAAATATATTTACATTAAATCTAGTGATCTCCCTTATTTACTTGTTGTTGTTGTTCAAAGGTTCATGCTATTATGAGGTAATGAGTTTAGGAAGAGTTTAGGAAGCAGGATGGAAGGGATAGGATTGTTTCAACTTTATATTTTCTGTTTTGATTATTTTGAGTTCTTTATACTTAGTTCTTTTTATTTGTAATAAAACTTTCTATAATCTCTTAACATTGCAAGTAGCTTTAAACCTAGTCTCATGCTAAACTAGAAGTTTCGTGGCAGAGGCATTATATCTGACTTTTGCTCATCATTGTGTATCTACATTTTTCTGGCTGGAAAGTAGCTGCTCAATTTATACATGCTGAATAATATATATTAAATTAAATATATAATTTTTTTTTAATTTTATTTATTTATGATAGTCACACAGAGAGAGAGGCAGAGACACAGGCAGAGACACAGGCAGAGGGAGAAGCAGGCTCCATGCACCGGGAGCCTGACGTGGGATTCGATCCCGGGTCTCCAGGATCGCGCCCTGGGCCAAAGGCAGGCGCTAAACCGCTGTGCCACCCAGGGATCCCTTAAATTAAATATATAATTAATATTAAATTCTTATTTGTTATTTGCTAATTCATACATCAATATTCACTATTCATTGACTTATTCATTTTGGTATACACATACATCTACATACACATACATCTACATACACATACATCTACATACACATACGTATGAATAAAAATGATTAAAAGGGAGTGTTTTCAATTGCAAATCATTTCTCAGGAGAAAGACTTCTTTGGGGACAGATAAATAATGCATTTGCAAATTTAAATGAATCCCTTATTCTCTTCATCATTTAAAATCCACCTAAATCTTCATTTCTAAGTTATATATAAATCTTCACATTAGTTTTGGAGTCTTTTGTGTTACATACAAATGTAAGGTGTTTATATCAATTTGAGGGTCTTCAGTGCACTGCCAGTAGCATTAGGCTTCAAAGATTAGCAGCTTTTATGCTTTTCACTTAGTGAAATAAGAAATGGATTTCTTTTTAAGCTTCTATTTATATGTCCTTGAACTAAAAGCCTTCAAATTTTGTTTAGGCACAAAACACAAATTTTGTTTTGATCAGTTTCATTTTCTTTATTAGGATATTTTAGAAAGTGTGGTCTATAGCTTATTTTTCAGAATTTTAACACTTTTATGCAATTTATCTGGCAACAAAGATTTTTGACTTTATGATCAATTATATGTTGATCCTTTAGGATTTACCTCAGGTGAAAATAAGAACACATGATTCAATAAAAAGTAGCAATGGGACATTAAAGTTTTCTTAGTCTTGCAGCATTTATCAAAACAGCTTTGTTTTGTTTTTAGAGAGAGACAGCACGTGTAAGTGGGGAGGTGTACAGACGGAGAGGAAGAGAAAGAATACCCAGCAGCCAAGCAGGCTCTGCCCTGAGCACAATGGAGTGGGAGGTCTTGATCTCAAGATCCTGAGATCATGTGCTGAGCAGAAATTAAGAGTCCAACACTTAACCAACTGAGCTACCCAGGCATCACTATCAAATAGTTTTAACAAGATGTCATATAAAGAACATTTGCATTGACCTGATTTCTATTCCCTTCTTATCTATTAAACTGCAGATCCATTTTTCTCTTTGTGCCTAGATATGCTCTATATTCCAATTCAAAATTTTACTGGAGTTTGGATATTTTAATCTCTATAGCAAAGACTGATGCTATACCAGTACACTGCCTTCAAGTTGTCAATAAAGCTGGGTGCTGATAGCATTCAGATACCACACACAGATATAGAAAACCAATAAACTCTATTTATTATATTGTACTCAGGGATAGTATCATTACAAAGTAATGTGATATAATGATCTCTTTAATATCTGTGCATTTTAATGAGACAAGAGTCCATCAGAATTCTAGAGGCTAACACAGACAACAATCTTTTTGGACTTGGCCACAGCAATTTCTTGCAAGACACATCCTGATGGCAAGGGAAACAGAAGCAAAAATGAATTATTGAGACTTCATCAAGATGAAAAGCTTCTGCACAGCAAAAGAAACAGTCAACAAAACCAAAAGACAACCTACAGAATGGAAGAAGATATTTGCAAATGACATATCAGATAAAGGGCTAGTATCTAAGATCTATAAAGAACTTAATCAAACTCAACACCGAAGAAACAGATAATCCAGTCAAGAAATGGGCAGAAGATATGAACAGTCATTTCAACAAAGAAGACATACACATGGCCAATAAACATATGCAAAAATATTCCACATCACTTGCCATCAGGGAAATGCATATCAAAACCACAATGAGATACCACTTTACACTGGTGAGAATGGCTAAAATTAACAAGACAGTAAACAACAAATACTGGCGATGATGTGGAGAAAGGGAAACCCTCTTGCACTGTTTGTGGGAATGCAAGCTGGTACAGCCAGTTTGGAAAACAGTATGGAATTTAAAAATAGAGCTACCCTATGACCTAGCAATTGCCCTACTGGGTATTTACCCCAAAGATACAGATGTAGTGAAATGATGGGAGACCTGAAACCCAGTGTTCATAGCAGCAATGTCCACAATAGCCAAATTGCGGAAGGAGCCATGATGTCCTTTGGCAGATATATGGATAAAGAAGATATATATATACAAACGTGTACATTTAATAGTATATATATACACTTACATTTAATAGTATATATATATATATATATATACATTTAATTATATACACACACACACACACACACACACACAGTGGAATATTACTCAGCCATTAGAAGAGACGAATACCCACCATTTGCTTCTATGTGGATGGAACTGAAGGGTATTATGCTGAGCAAAATAAGTCAGTCAGGGAAGGACAATCATCATATGGTTTCACTCATATGTGGAACATAAGAAATAGAAAAAGGGACTATAAGGGAAAGGAGAGAAACTGAGTAGGGAAACATTAGAGAGGAAGACAAACCATGAGAGACTCCTAAATCTGAGTAACAAAGGGATGGAGAAGGGGAGAGGAGTGGGAGGATGGGTAACTGGGTGACAGGCACTAAGGAGGGCACTTGATGGGATGAGTAATGGGTGTTACACTATACATTGGCAAATTGAGTTTAAATAAAATATTAAAAATAAATAAATACATGTGAGAAAATCCTAAAAAGAATCTATGCACTTTATATGTTTGTTTTTTAAAGTGCTTACACTATACATTGGCAAATTGAATTGAAATAAAATATTAAAAATAAATAAATACATGTGAGAAAATCCTAAAAAGAATCTATGCACTTTATATGTTTGTTTTTTAAAGTGCTTATACTATACATTGGCAAATTGAATTGAAATAAAATATTAAAAATAAATAAATACATGTGAGAAAATCCTAAAAAGAATCTATGCACTTTATATGTTTGTTTTTTAAAGTGCAATCACCAGTTTAGCACAAAAGTTTTCAATGCCAGTAATATTAATTTTAATATCTTCATGGGTAAAATAAAAATAATTATAAACAATAATTCATGTAGGTTATAAAGGAAATTATAAATTAATGTTATCAAAATAAATTATTTTAAAGATTTTTATAATTTGAAGTTTGATGTAAAGATATTTGTCCTGTACTTCTATAGTAATGTTAACATTCAAATATTTTATTTTTCACTTAATAGAAACTATTAAAGTACATATTTATATGTTAAGTCACATTTAATGAGCAGATTTTATTGAATCTTAAAATGCTAGGAAAATTAATTATGCTTATAACATAGAGTTATATATTGCATACTAGATATGCACATCAGATAATATAATACAAGTAATGCAAAATGCAACTAACAAAATGTTCTATAGAGGTATGTTTTACATTAATATTTGTGAGAAATCACTTCTATTTTACTCCCATCAGAACATAATGAGATTTAAAACATGGGTGTATTGGAAATGTTATCTTCTAGCTATCTAGCTAGAGATAGCTAATTATTGTTATAGTAGTGCTAAAATTCATACAAATATAGGCAATTTGAAAAAAAAACAGTAAAATATTTTAAGGAAACAAAAACTCCAAAGAATTACAGTGATTAAAGAAAACCCCACACAACTTAAAGCAGTTATTATTTTGAAAACATTTAGAATACTTGAGAGAGTCATTGAAAGAAGACAAAAGAATTCTCAACAACTACTTGATCATGAGTCAATAAAGCACCAGGAAATCTGGCTTTATTGTATGCTGTTTCCCACTAACAAAAGCAATTTGTAGGCTGGGAATGAGTTGTGGTGCATTGGCTGCCTAAACAAATTGCAGAGGCAATAATCTGAGGCTCACATTTGAAGATATTGGCGCTTTTTCTGAAGTTAAGTGCAGTGAAGCCTATTACATTTGTGTCTTATTAACCAGCTTCAAATAGGGCTATGAAGCACTTTGTTCTCACTTTACGGGAAGCCCTAGAGACATTCTTTTGCTACTAAAAGATTTGTCTTTGCCACATTGTTTGGTAAATTTCCATTTACTACAATGAATGAAATAAGGGGGATTTGAAGTGTGTTTAAAAGGAAAGAAAGCAATTGTGTAGTGTTTTATTTCCCTAATCGGACAATGAGAAATGGCTCAAAACATAAATGTTACACATCTATTTGTCCCTGGGGATTCGAGGATTAAGAATGGACAGTTAGGATTAAAAATAAAATCTCTGCAAGTCAAATGCAATTTTTCTGTTAAAGAATTTGATTCTAGTTGGATAGACAAAAGTTAAAAGATGAAATGGCCATATCACTGTAATGATTGTCTATAATACAGTGTAGAAATATATTTAAAATTTTGCAATTTTGAAGAAAATATTTGATTGATTCTTTTGAATAAACGTTGAAAGTATCTGTTTCATTGCCCCCTCAGAACATAAACACTACATTGGAAAAGTAATAAGTGTAATTAACCGAAGTTTGGAAAACAAAAATCTAATTTTATGAGTTGTTTTAGGCTTCATGAGGTTACTAATAAAGTATTTAAGGCACCCACGTAAGTTTCCTTTTCAATGGGGACACATTAATGTATCCAAGAAATTGATGAATTTTTAGAACAAAATTTTAGGCAGAAACTTCAAACTCAACAAGTCCTTGAATATAACCTAGAATGAATTATTCACTTTTTTTGAGTCTCAGAAATTCTTATGGATTAAGTAGCCATGATCCTTGTGTTAGAGAACTTCTAATAGAGTTAAAATATAGAATATTACATTATATAGCACGTATATCTTGTAGAATTTATCTCTAGGGAAGATAATCAATGATGTCCTGTTCTTTATCTCTGCACTATGATGTACCTAGACTCATGATATTTCCGCAGCATGCTTTATTCATTTTTCATCCTTACCATTAACAAATAAATTTTCATTAATTATGCCCTGAATGAATCAGTGAGTAAATGCTTTGGATGAATGAGTGATTAAAAATAAAATCTCTTTGATCTTTATAATAGAACATGAAAGACTTTAGAAATAATTGGTGTAGTAATTATTACATTTATGTTTGCTTCCATTAATCTTTCAAACAACAACAAAAATCCAGCTGGGATCAGGCATCATAAACTACATTTTGTGTTAAACATGTTTATATCTCTATAGGCATTCCATAATGCTTGCAAAAATGAAGAAACAAAATAAAACAAAAAGACAGCCATTATTTGTTGTTTCTATGTTCCAAAAAATGAAAACTACTGATTTAACCAAGCCTCCTCATTTAGCAGCTGAAGCTGTTTAGGTCAAGAGACATTAAATCCCCTTGCTTTTTTTCATACAGGTAATTAAAGGCAGAGCCAGAAACTTGTCCCCAGCCTT
This sequence comes from Canis aureus, assembly GCF_053574225.1. NCBI lineage: Eukaryota > Metazoa > Chordata > Mammalia > Carnivora > Canidae > Canis > Canis aureus. The sequence continues at coordinate 24,365,336 of NC_135627.1, read as the reverse complement.
CTGGAATCTAATCTGGTGCATTATCCTTTAGAGTGCTCTACGTCCCTATTTGGACCATTCTTCTCAGTGAGAGCAAATACAAAGCTGAAGAATGAATTGGACTAGGTGGGTTGATTGTCAGAGTTTCAGTGAATAACCCAGGGGTTCAAAGCTTTCAGAACAGTTCTGGTGAACGTTCTTTGAAAGTTAATGACATGTTGTTTTGTTCCCTTATAAATTATTGAAATGCCAGCATACAATAGTCAAGAGCTTAGTCACAAAAGCATAATGTAGACATAGTTACAATGAAGCAACACAATTATAACTAAGGGCTTAGTGTGACCAGTTTAAAAAGCAATACATAGCAAAAGTGGCAATACTGAGATTTTATTTTCAAATTTCTAAGTATTATAAAAGGGGAAAAGAAACAACTTCAGAAAAAATGGGAAAGAAAACAAGTGTAACTTTGTAAGTAAAAGACTATTTCAAGGATCAAATGGTAAAAACAACTGAAATAAAGATTTTTGATAGAATTTGCATTATTTTCTGCAGCACAAAAAGCTAAATAAAAAGTTGTTTATATCCTCAAAGAGTTTACTATTCAGAGGAGACAATAAATGCATGATAATGTTTAACATATTGTCAAATTATTTTATGTTTGGTAACCATCTAAGTGTTTTGTAAATATTGTTAACTTTTAATCTCTACAATAGCCTAATGAGCTGCTATTATTATCTTCAGTCTTACATGAGGAATCTGACAGAGTCTAAATAAATTGTTCAGTGTCATAGGTAACTATTGATTTTGATAAGGTTCAAAGTGGTCCGTCTGGCTTCAGAGAATTACTGCTTAAACATTACTGTCTACTGCCTCTTAACCACTCAGTTAAGGTATAAAACTGACATAATACAAACTACTATACAATACAGTCCCCCTTATCCATGGGAGATATGTTCTAAGATCCCCAGTGGGTGCCTGAAACTACAGATAGTATCAAACCTTTTATATACTCTATTTTCTCTTATACATGCATATCTATGATAGTTTAATTCATAAGTTAAGCACATAAGATATTAACAATGATAACTACTAATAAAATAAGATGCTTATAATAAAATATTGTAGTAAAAGTTATGTGAATGTGGTCTTTCCCTCTCTCTCAAAATAACTTACTGTACTATACTCTTCCTTCTTATTATGATGATGTGAAATGATAAAAGGCCTATGTGATGAGATAAAGTAAGGCAAATTACATGGGCATTGATTGTGACATAGCATGAAGCTACTATTGCTCTTCTGACTACATATCAGAAGGAAGATCATCTGATGCTCTTTGACCATGGTTGATCATGGGTAACCAAGACCATGGATGGGCAACTGAAAACATGGAAAGTAAAACCACAGATAAGGGGGTGACTACAGTAAACAAATAGAAATAAAATAGTAAAGGAACATAGGAAAGAATCAGTATTTTCAACTGGGAATAGTGAAAGTTTAACTAAATTAGTGGCATATAAAATTAGCTTAGGAAATCGACAGAAAAGAGAAAAAGAAAAAAAAATGACTGCACTAACAAAAACACAACAAACTATTCATAAAATGTCTCAATCCATATCGATTCTTTTCTAAAATTAACATTAATTTTCACCTGATAATTCTTTTTTTAAAGATATTTATTTATTCATGAGAGACACACAGAGAGAGGCAGAGGCATAGACAGAGGGAGAAGCAGGCTCCTCATAGGGAGCCCAATGCGGGACTAAATCCCCAGACCGGAACCACGCCCTGAGCCGAAGGCTGATGCTCAACTGCTGAGCCACCCAGGCATCCCTCACCTGCTAATTCTTCTTATCTATCACCTACAAGATTCCATATAACTACCTAATTATTCATTTATGTACTCAGCCCAAATATGGACAGTTTATAGTATGCTCCAAATCCCATTTCTAAGTGAATAGGAAACAGAATTCAAGATGTAGTCTTTGCCAATATGGAGCAAACAGTACTGTGTGGAATGCAGATACATAAAAGCTTATCTGTAATTTTTATATTATTTGGTAGAAGTAAGCCAGAGAATTAGGAAGACTCAAACCAAGTCTACTAAGTTTCAGGAAATATTTCTGTAGAAAAAGATGCTGAAGGAGTACTGGAAGATAAGTAGGAGTGAAAGAGTAGATGAAAACAAACATTCAAAAATAATTTTCTAGGTGAAGTGAACAAATATAAGGAGTAAGGGAGGAGAGAAATATCATACATCATTTTCTAAATTATATGAAATATTACCAAAACATTCCACACTCTAGCTGTTTGTGGGACAAAGCTTTTACAGAATATAGGCTTAAGTTCTACCACTAATTTGGTCTTTTACCTGCTAATTTTTCTTATCTACAATCCGTAGTAAAACATGAACTATACAAGAAACATCAACATAGCCCAGAACAGACTACCATATTCCATTTTGAAAATATCTAAGAGCCTGCAAATCTGTACAAATGAGGCACCATGATTCATTTTGGTGAATGACAATATGTAACTGTAAATTCATCATATAACCATCCTAAAACATATATTTTGCTAAACAGAGAGGAACAAAATCAAAAGTAGAACGTGTGTATATCAAGGAAAGAATAACTCATGGGAGACCATGTGCTTCTCACCATAGCCAAGGTAGTCTTACAATCTGATTAAATGTTTCAGGTTACATATGGAATGTGGTTTACAATAGAAATTCCAAAAAAAAAAAAAAAAAAAAAACAATGAAAAGTGAAACAGTATTGTGAAAAATGCTTTGCTAAGATTGTGCTGTGGCCTCTTCTCACAAAACATTCCTCAATTCATGCGGAAAGAGAAAGTTGCTCACTTTTCCATACTCTCTTAACACTCTGTACAAGTGACAATTACAGGTGTTAGTAAATTTTATTTTATTTTATTATTTTTTTTTTGTTTTTTTTTGTTAGTAAATTTTATCACAAATTCCATGTTTATTCTTTTCCTTATTCACTAGGCTTTTAACTAATTCAACAAATGATGCATTAATTAATTCAGTAACTAATAATTGGGAAAATTGAATTGCAAACATTTTAGGAACCCATTCATATGCATTATTTGTTTTTATATTATATACATCATTATCTTGGGAATGACTCATTTGGAAGATGAAAACTAACTCAAACATATTGTATAAAATATTTTAAGTAAATCATTTATAAATACTGAGAAGAAGTTTGAAGGAAAGAAACAGTCTAGTGAAATTTCATCTCTGGGATCCAGTCTTTTTGGTATTTTATTTTCAAATTAAGTAATAGCTATTTTCATTTACTTTTTCAAATGAACTAAAGTATAATTAAGATGGGGTGCTTGGGTGGCTCAGTTGGTTAAGTGTCCTACTCTTGATTCCAGCTCAGGTCATGATCTCAGGGTCGTGAGATTGAGCCCCAGATCAGGCTCTGCACTGGGCATGGAGCCTGCTGAAGATTCTCTCTCTCTCTCTCTCTCTCTCTCTCTCTCTCTCTCTCCCTTTGCCCCACACACCTGGTGCAGGCTTGCTCTCTATCTAAAAAAAAAAAAAAATATATATATATATATATATATAACAAATTATGTATAACACAATCATATAGTAGTAATTTATTTTAAATTATATGCTAATGCATATTTTATTGTGGTTATTTTAATTTAGATATTCCATCATATTCCAATAAGACACCTAAAGTGGCACCTGCTAATATATATTATCACCCTACATGTTTTTCAGGGCACCTGGGTGGTTCAGTAGTTGAACGTCTGCCTTTGGCTCTGGTCATGGTCCCGCGGTCCTGGGACTGAGTTCTCTCTCTGCCTACGTCTCTGCCTCTCTCTTTGTGTCTCATGAATAAATAAAATCTTTTAAAAAAATGACTTTTTTTTCATAACTAATAAGTTCCTCAACAAAGAGGCCTTTCCATTGGAAGTCTCAAGGTTCTAGATTTGACTGCCAAAGCTCTGTTATTACAGAGTATATATTCTGGTTCAGAATCATGACTGTCAATAATCAAGCTCTTGTCATTCAGTTTCAAATCTACCCCTTTATATTCCACTTTAAAATGCTTAGACTAGAATACCTCAAACCATATTTTTTCTTTGTCAACTCACTTCTATTATTTTCTGCCAAATAAGTTCACTATCAAATGTAGGAAGGGCAAGAGATAGATTTACTTTTTTCTTCCTCTCTGATTGCTATTCCTGTTGTGCTCTGTACCATTGGCTCTTCACCTTTGGAGCAATATTTGGTTCTATTTACCAGCTTCCTTTAGCACTCAAAAGCAATCTTGTTACACTTTCTCAGAACTACCATTACTGGGATCCCTGGGTAGGGCAGCGGTTTGGCGCCTGCCTTTGGCCCAGGGCGCGATCCTAGAGACCGGGGATCAAATCCCACATCAGGCTCCCGGTGCATGGAGCCTGCTTCTCCCTCTGCCTGTGTCTCTGCCTCTCTCTCTCTCTCTCTCTCTCTCTCTCTGTGACTATCATAAATAAATAAAAATTAAAAAAAAAAAAAAAAGAACTACCATTACTAGTCAGACACTGATTCCTGATCAGAGCCTGGTTCTGCAAGGTCTCTGCTTACCATTCCTGAGATAACCAGCACCAGCTAGGAAGCACCAACTCCTAGAGGTCTGCCCCTAGGTTGATAAGGGCTCCTCCTTTGAGTGTTTAATCTTAATAATCCAAATATTATTTCATTTTACTTGAGTGCTTTCATTTTGCTTTTCAAGATATTCCAAAACTATGTAAACAATATACTATATTAAATCTCCTCTGTTGAAATATTTACTAAAGTTTCACATACCATGATTAGGTAATAATTGGTATTAGATTCAGAATGTAATATTAGAAATGGTCCCAAGAAAACAGAATCTATACATATGATTATGGAATTGCTTAGTTATACTTTCTCTTGAAGGTAGTCCCTTGATATAAAAGTCCCTTGATAATGAAAAATAAAATATTGATAGACTGTCTTGAGGGTAGTATTCATTAAATTAATACCTTGATTGACTATGAAGTAATGATTATTGAAACAAATACTTTGGGAGAAGATGCAAAATGCTGTTGTACATAACCATTATTCATGTAATGATAACTATAGGATCTATGAGGCAAAATGTTTGATTGTGAATGAATGAAAGAGCTTATGTAAAAAAAAAAAACAAAAAAAAACAAACCATCTTACAGTTCAGAGAGCTATAATGGCAGACCTAAAAGAATTACCTAATCATCACTCATAGATGTAAGACAGAACTCACTGAATATCAGACCCCAAATGTAATTATATAGTTTTTAGAATTGCAGCATGTGATGAATTCATAGATTCATTCAGTCTCAGGTGAAGCATTGATTTTGAAAGAGTAGAATCCTAAGATTATAGACGTAAAGGTAAAGTGAGATGAAGTTGAGAATATTAAGTCAACAAATCTCTCTGAACCTTCTTGTTAGGGGAAGGATATCTGCTCTAACAAGACCTATGCTCTCCAATATCTAAGAACACAAGTTTTGCCTTCCTTAAAGTTGTTCCTTTATTAATCTCATCCTGCAAAGAGGACCTGCAAAGGGCTATTTTTTCCTGCCTAAACACATCTCAACCTCTTACTATATCTTCTAGTACAATAAATACAGTAATATATCAGAGAGCTAAGTGCATTCATTATCTGACTCAGTAGATAGGCCATTCTGCAAAATAATTCTAACATTAGTTTATTTTATATCATCAAATACATGAGGATATGTTTTGGAATTCTAACAGTGGTAGGTGTGAGGAATGGAATAAAACAGTGTAGTAAGCCAAATTTATATAAGAAGGCTTATCAGATATGAATTTAAAATGTTAGTTTGCACAGAAATATTGGCTGTAAGGTTTTACTTGATTGTTTGACTGAGACTTGGACCTGTGGTGGCTTATATTTAATGATATTGGGAGGCTAATACTCCCCTGGTATAATATAGGGAAAATGATTCAAAGCTTTAAGGTAGTCAGAAATTTTGTAGTGCATTTATCTGTCATATATTATGTCTTTCCATTCACTCATTCTATTCTCCAATTAAAGGACTGAGGTGGTATACTCTGCACCAAGGCACCTAGAACTACGTTTGTGAGGAGATTTGCCAGCATACTAGAAATCTCCATGGTAGCTGTCCTCTAGCTGGGTATGGTGATGGGAGATCCTATTCTCAAAATGGAATTCAGGATTGCAAAAGCACCAGAGATAGTACCTCAGAATAATTAAGTTGAATGGCAGCACTTAGTGGTAACACATAAGGTGGACATAATTTTCCTAATAAGCAGTAAAGACAAATTAATAAACATCCATGACAATGAAAGGTAATATCACATCTCTGAAGCGATTAAAATGCTTAGTCACTAACAAATACTTGAAAATTCTAGATTAGTGATTCCTAAGATATGTCAATTTAACTCACTCGTTTGACCTATGCAGAGGCAGATGGATCTTAGAAAAATATTGTGATTTTCAGTTATTTTTATATGCATGTTTGCTAGGAGAAATCTATAGAAGTGTTGATTAAGGAAATGCTTTATTGTTTTTCTCAATGTATAAGGTCCACCAAAGACTGTTATTGTCTGACAGGTATAACAGTACACCTTCAAAGTCTTTTTAAATGACTATATCAACTTTCTTGCTTTTGCCATAACCTAGTCTGAAGACATCTTGATAGTATTGAAAAACTACAGAAAAATTTACAGTTTACCTGCATTAGTGAGACTTCACTTACTAAATATAATGTGCAGGAAGTAGCATTGGTCATAAAGTGCTTGGTAAAAAAAATGTGAGCCAGAGATTGGAGTCAAATCCCACAAAAATAGTCTTCCCATCTCATTAAATGTTTTGGGTATCCACCAGTCTAGAACATGTAAACATAACCCATCCAGTAGCACTTTGCATCATTTACTTCAAAAACAATATTCTATACATATTTTATGTAACAACTAAGACTGCCAATATTGAGTGAGGCCAAGAGAAAGAGAAAGCTCTTTAGCAAGTCCAGTCTGCAATAAAAGCTACAGTGTCATATGAACTTTCTACATATCAGTTCCATTGGCATGTAAAGTGTCTATGGCAAAAAAGTATGCTCTATAAAATATTTGGCAAGACAGAACAGCGAGAACTTCTGGAAGTGTTTTGAAGCAGCACTTTGCCCTCTCCTGCATATAACATTTTTTCATTTCCATATGTGAAATACTTTCTGGTGTGCTACTAAGCCCTCTATAAATTACAAATGGTCACAAGACATTACCTGACAATTTGGACTGCTTGTCTTCTGACCTACCAAATCATAAGGCAGGGCATGCAAAAAAGCCATCAGTCATCCCATGTAAATGATGCATTCAAGATCAGGTTCCAGCAGTAAATAAGGCACAGGGAAGCTCAATGAGCAGGTGACTCAAATTCTTTTATTACCTTCTATCAAAACATGACCACTCCTCCTCTTATGGTCTCTTTCAGAGTTCCTTTCGACAAATTGACTGAGAAGTAAGTATCTTAGGACTTTTGTCCATATAATGTATTCAAACATAAAGAGACTACTACAGTCAAAGAACCTTGATCAAAAGTGTGTCTTTGAAAGACACTGATTAATGGAACTCATCTCAATATGCAATATGTTTTGTATTTACTCTGGATGGAGAAATAGACATATAGATCTATTTTAACTTATGGGAAGTAGTGAATAATTTGACTATATGATCATAAAATTGGAACATTAGTAAAAAACAAATTAGAGAATTCGTGACAATGAGTTTAGAGGGAAATATCAATAGATATATTGAAATGAGAAGAATATGAAGATATGTGCCTACCATTGAATGCATACCTGAAAAAAAGTTTTATCTAATTCAGAGACTTTCAGTCATCAGTTGGACAACATGACCTCTTTTTTTGGATATCAGTCAGCCCCTTTCTTCAGCTGCCTTGATTCTTGCTCAGGTCAGCATATTTACAGGCTGGCCATGGTAAAAGGATGAAGGCCCTGCATTGGGCTAAACAATGTAATTTCTTTACTAAGACTCATTTTGCTACTTTCAATGCTGAGTGCCTAACTTTCTAACATAGAACCATTCACAAGGATGATTTCATTGGATCTCATCTCATGGTGGGGTCAGTGATTTGTTCTCACTAGTACAGAAAGATACTCATGAATTTGCCTTTCCTGCACATAATGTATTTATTACCATCTATGAACTTGATTCTAAAAAAAGGATTTTTTTTTGCAGCAAACACATGTCAGAATCGGTATATGTCACAGAATTAACAGGATTTCCCACATAGTCTATTATCCCAAGAACCTGCCTTGATAGAAAAGAGGAATGGCCTACTGCAAGCTCAGCTATAGTACTGGTTGATAGATAATACCATGAAAGTTTATTGTTTTATCTTACTGAATGTGATCTATGCTTTAAGATAAATATCAAAATATTGGCCATATTTTTCCATTGTCAGAAAATATAGATCCTTTAATCAAGGAATAACATAAGGGTAGTAGATCAAATTAATAACACTTTAGTTTTCCACTACTGTGATAACAAAGTGTCACAAATATTCACTTAGAACAAATTTATTGTCTAAGACTTTTGTCAAACAGAAGTCTGATGGGCTTGGCTGGTTTCTTGGCTTAGCATCTAATACGACTGAAATCAGTGTCAGAAGTTGCAATCTTTTTAGAGGATCTGGAGTCAAATCTAATTCCAAGCACGTGCAGACTTTTTTGGTCAGAATTCAGTTCCATCTGGTTGTAGAACTAAGGTCTCCATTTGCTTGCTGGACATTGGCCAGGATTTCTTCCCTTCTTCTACAAGGAGTATCCTGTCTCATGATACTCATCTTCCATCTCAAAACCAACAATGTGCCTTGTATTCTCATTCCTATCTCTCTGACTTTCTGCTTCATTTCTCCTATGCTATTTCTTCTTTCCTGCTTTATCCTTAGCCACACATCTGTGAATGACACTTATACATTTATTTCCTGTTTTCAGTGGCTCATGGTAATACACTGAGACCACTTGGATAATTTAAAATAATGCCATCTTGAAGTCAACTGATTAGTAATCTTATTCTATCACCAAAGTCCCTTCACATAAGTACCTTGGTTAATATTTGTTGAAAATTTGGGGATGAGCATCTTGGTAGGGACAATTTTAGAATTCTGCCTGCCAAACTATTACACCTACTAATTCATTTAGAAAGCTTTTCCAGGACCAAAAATGTTGGTTCTGTTCTTTCCACCTGGGCACAGAAAAATGGCCCATTGAATTGAGATTGAAATCACTGCTTGGCCAATTTGATACCTAATTCTACTGATAGACAAACAACAAAATAGTTATGAGATGATGTGATTGATTATGATATGTATGAGGTGTGTTGCTGATAAACATTGGAGATAAAGAGAAGTGTGCTTAGAATGTATAGATTTATCTGAGGTGTCACTTAGTGCTTCTTTTTTAAAAGATTTATTTATTTGAGGGAGAGAGTGAGTAGGGGAAGGGGTAGAGGGAGAGGGAGAGAGAGAGATAAAGAGAGAAGCCGGCTCCCAGCTAAGTGTGTGTGTGGAGCCTGACACAGGGCTTGATCTCACCACCCCGAGATCATGACCTGAGCTAGGGTATTACTTAGTACTTCTGTGTCTAATAGTAAACATAGAAAGCTATAGCAATCAACAAACCAGACAACTAAAGTTTAGACCTTTCAGAAATGAAATTTGGAGTTACTCCATAAGATAAAGAGCTCCAACTTGCTTGGAACAATGAACTGGTATTTGAAAAATGATTTGAAAATATCAACTGTGGACTTATATTTAAAGGGAAAAAAATACTGTAGCAGGTCTTCTTGTTACACACACACACACACACACACAAACAGGTAAATAAACTATCAGATGTCTTTGTTTCTGCCTCCCACTTTTATCATTGTATAAAAGGGAAGTTGTCTGTTAGTGGTTAACTTTACATGTGGCCTTTAGATTAGAATAAATTCATGTGGGGGCTGTAACACCATTAGTGGACTCTTGAAATCAGAGATGGATGATATATTTGCTGAGGATTAAGTGAATCTTAACACCTTTTACTCTTTTTTGGAGAGAGGGTAATAACTTTTCTGCTTGCATGAAAAATAATTGCATCTTGTTAGGCAAATGGATAAAATTACAATCATTATTGCATGGAAGTTCATTATAATAAGTGTATTGTGGATACAACATACCAGGGGATGAGATATGTTGATTATTAAATGATCATCTTTCTGTTGCAGCACACAATTTCCTCTCCAGTTTCTTCAGCACTAGCCAAATCACATCCTGTGCTGAGCAGTCTAGGCCTCATTTCCATGCAGTCCATTTTTCCAGTTCTTAAGGCACTGCCAATAACCAGTGTCTTCTTAGAAGTTCTTTCTGCCTCTTCCATTTTTTTTTTTTATCTGTCAGCTTTTGGGGTAGTGAGTTGATGCCTGCAGTTACAATATCTATGTTACTTCAGTGCTTTTGTCCCCCCAGTTCTCTAATACTTGTGAAAATAATTCCACATATTGAATTCTCTGCTGAAATACACAGTATGGTTTCTGTTTTACTGAAAGTAGTCCTTCTGAAAAGGGGCGGGGGGAGATACACAGGTAAAACAATATAAACACAAAAGAGTAAGGCAAGAGAAAATGAATATGGAGAGAGAGATAGAGACAGAGAAAAGAAGGCAGAAAGTAAATTAGGAGAAAGGAAGGATCCCAGGAGTGGGACACCAGAGTAAAAATGTAACAAACGAAAATAATTGAGTAAGAGATCCAGGAGAAGAAACTTTCACAAGGAGGGAGCCATAAGTGTAAAGCAATCTAAGCAAAATGCAATTGGCATTAAAACAAGCTGTGAGGCACTTAAATGGAGACTAATAAAGTAAAAATTGTAGAAGAAGATAATACTTAAAATATGAAAGAAAAGATCATCAGATAATCCTTGGAGGCTATCATAAGACATATGTCTTTTATCCAGATTGATAAATCTTGGGGGGAGGGGGTATACACACATACATGAAGAAAAGTGGCTCTAAATTTAATAATATGAAAGTCTATTTTGTTCTAAATTTAATGAAAATATATACACAATGCAGACAATTTAACTTATTTATTATGATTATTGGTTACTCTGACATTCCAATCTTATTTTTGTGTCTATCAACTGTTTGATTTATTATCAACTCAATCTAACAAAAGTAAAATATATATTAAGGAAACAAACCATTTTCTAAGTACAATTTTTTTAACCTAGATTGAGGAACAAAATAGATGCTCACTAAGTTTTTATTTGATTTAAATTTCAATTTTTAGGATTTAAATTCATATCTAGCATTTTTAAATGTATTTTAATTCTAAATAGGAAGGTAAATATGATTACTATGTATTCAATAAGGGACCTGAATTATAGTTGAGGAAAGTAATAATATATAACTCAAAACTTGAATTTCCTACCATCTAGATCAGACCTTTGCTCAAAAATCAGAAGCAAGGGAATACAATCCACTTTCTTATGACAGAAATACTTGAACAAGTAATATCTGTTCCAGTGGGGGACATAATAGCCTAGTGTGATACTGATAAATGTTATGATTATTTTACCATCAGCTTAGTAAAGACATATGATTTTCGGCATGGAGCACAACGCAGTGTAATACACACTGCAAAACTGAGTCGATACGATGATTTGCGCATTGGGAGAGCTGTTATGGAAATGCATAATTCCCCATTCAAAGTTCTGATCCTAAATACTGTTGAAATCCAGATGGCTGATTTAAAACTTACCAGAAAGGAGAACTGTGGAATGTCCCTAAAGTATTGGAATGTAATTGAAATATCATCTGACTTTTCATTTGCAAGGTAAGAAGTGCTTCATGGCATCCTTTTTATTTTTATGAAACAAGACCAAAAAGCATTTCTTACTGGGACCAGAAGGCTTAGTTATGAGATAGAACTTTTAAAGCAATAATACTCAAATTGAGAAATAGTTTTCCAGACAAGAGAAGAAGAATAAAATATAACATAAAAGAGGATTGGAAACCTCTGGCAAAATAAATAAGTTTCTTCCACTGTGCAGAGAACCTGTTCAGTGAAATTTATTTCTCTGGTGTGTACTAAATACGTATAATTTTATAGCATATATGACATACTGCTTCACTGTATCAGTGCAATCATTGCATTTTTGAGTGGCAAATTGAAAAAAATATAGATTAATAATAAGATTAACAGAAGCAGAGAAGGGAGCAAAAAATTAATGGAGAGAAAACAAAAGTTTTTACTCATTTTAACAGCTATTGATAGAGTTCTCATAGTTCTCATTTGCTTCTAAAACTGAAGAGACCCATTCTCAGAAGTTCACTAGAACCACCGGCAGTAATCTCTATTATTCTGGGTCCCATCAGAGGAATCAGACCACACTGATTATTTTAACAGGTAGATTCATCAGAAAAATGCGGTTATTGTATAGTAGACAACTACAAAAAATACAAGTGAAAACCAAAGTGACAGAGATATGAATTATAGAGAGCAACCCTACACCTAGTGCTGGAGAAACAAAGAAGATTGGGTGCCACTGTCAGATCTCAGAAGGTTGGAGATGAGGGGCCAACAGAGCTGAGACCTCCACCTCTGAAGAAGAATCTGCCTAGTTGGTGTTGGTATTAAAGTAAAAAGTGCCATGAACCTAATTCTGGAAAGGTGAGAGCAAGCTAAAAAACACAGCAATGGCTGTTGGTAGGGTGAGTTCACACTGGGACAATGCTGTTAGGAACGGCAGTAAAAGAAAAAGGAGCAAGTACCTTCTTCCATATTTTGCTTGCCAGTTTCCTTGTAACACTTGTTACTGACAGAAACAAACCTAAAAGAGAGTCAGGTGGTCATGAAGAAATGCAGTTTGCAGAATTATAGTCCTACCATAAGACAGTAGAGAAGGGTGGATTTTGATCCAAAGGGAGACAAACTTTAATAACTCATTGAATTCTTTGAATATTTATTCACTAAACATCTATATAGTATTAACTATTTTAACAATACAATGGCAAAAGGTATGTTGAAAGTACATTTCATCTTCTTTAAATACATATATATATATATATATATATATATATATATATATATATATATTCATTCTTAGTATTGATACCTATAACTTTCTAGGGTTAGAATTGCCACCAAATAAAAGAAAGCTATTCCTTTCCTGGACTGAAAATGTTCTTGCTGCAAACTAATGCATCTCCTATTTACAGTCATAGACATTTTGTTGTCATTTTTTATCCTAATTTTCCTGAATTAACTGTATTACCATTTGCCCACACTTTCCTCCTAAAGTAAGACCTAAGAAAAACTGGAAAAGTTCATTTAACACATATATTAACTTTTTATATATGGCATATTAAAGAGAGTGCTTTTAAAAGACTTTAAGAAAAGGAAAAGAAAAAAATGAAGTAGATACAATAGCTTCCCTAGTGCAACTTGATCTAATATGTATAATAGGAATAGATTAGTGGTTTGAGACTACACCAAGTCTTTTAAAATTGTTGTAGTACTCTGGTAGTAGTGAGTTTCCAAGTTCTTAAAAAAAGGAAAGATAAGGAGAAGCATCCAAGTCTGGGAGATATTTATCTTTTACCATGAATGAGATTTAATCTAAATATAGGATATATAACATCCAATAGAACTATATAGGAAACTGATAACTTTTAGAAAATGATCTAGAAATATATCCCTGCTTGTGATCATAAATTTAAATGATCAAGATATCAAATTAGGCATTTACAGATAAAACATAATAGATTAGCATACTAAGCCTGTGACAAATGAGCATAATTGTCAATTTGAGTACATAAGACCACAGTTTTTTGGAGATTCATTTCCCAGAGACCAATTCAAGTAGAATATGGAGGAGGATGATTAATCAAGTTAGAAGTTTCCTGTCTCCAGATAATCTCAATTTTTTTTTAATTTTTATTTACTTATGATAGTCACAGAGAGAGAGAGAGAGAGAGGCAGAGACACAGGCAGAGGGAGAAGCAGGCTCCATGAACCGGGAGCCCGACGTGGGATTCTATCCCGGGTCTCCAGGATCGCGCCCTGGGCCGAAGGCAGGTGCTAAACCGCTGTGCCACCAGGGATCTCCCAGATAATCTCAATTTTGATGTTTTTTTTTTTTTTTTTTTTTTTTGATAATTAAAAAGAAGGAATTCTGGTAATATGGGAAATTTAAGATTACTACCATGCACTTCTTGCTAGGGAGGCCATCATTTTCAGGGATAGATTCCATGTCTACTTTTTAAAAAAGAACGAGGAGGAGGAAATTTAAAAAAGAGGTTTTTTTTTTTATCTGTCATGTAGACCTCCCCACCAATTAGAAAATTTGCTTGGAACATTTGTGATTTCCACTATTTCCAAAAGAAGAACATTATTGGTGATACAAAGTTTTCTCCTTCTATAATGGTTGATATTAAGTGTCCTCTTACCTGGGCCATGATGCCCAGATATTTGGTCAAACATTATTCTGAATATTTCTGTACACATGTTTTTGGATGAGATTTACAACTAATTTAGTGAAATTTCAGTAAAGCAGATTGCTTCCATAATGCATATAGGCCTCATTCAATCAACTAAAGTTCTTAGTAGAACAATTGACTCACTTCTCAGCCAGAGGGAATTCTAACACCAGACTGCCTTCAGGCCTAATCCGAATAACTGGCTCTTCTTGATTCTCCAGCATACTACTTCTGGATTTGCACTACAATTCTTTCCAAAGCCTCCAGAGTGCCAGCTTTATGCATCAGATTTTGAACTTGTCAAGCCTCCACAATCGTGAGACAATTTTTTAGACATGCACACATGCACACACACACACAACCTCTGCAGATCTCTTATTTGTTCTGTTTCCCTGAAGAACACTGACTAATAACAACCAATGAATAATTCCATTATTTATCTAATTTGCCATGAGTAGGGGAATTTGTAGTCTTTTTCTTTTCTCCTTTTTTCACAACACAGCCAATTAAAATCATGTTATTCCCTATATCTCCTGAAAATCAATGCAAATAATTCAGTTCTTTATATCTCCTCTGCTTTTATTCATATTTTCTCACACTTCTAAATCTTGGTGTGTGCCCTTCCCCTTGTTTGGAATGCCCTTCACAAACTTACTGTCCTAGTTCACTGCTATTTATTCTTCAAATATCCATTCAGATATAACTTTCTTGGAAAAACATCTCCTCATAATCCAGATGCTACTGTTTCATTTTGTTTTACCACTCCTCTTATTTGTCCACTGTTACTTGTTTGATCAGTTGTCTGTGTCTCAGCTCTTCTGTAGTTTGTTGAATGGCTGGAATTCTGTAATGCGTCTCTGAATTATCAGGTTTGACCCAGTATCTGTGACATATCAGAGATTCATTCAAAGATTGCTTGATCATTGTCTGGAAAGAACTAGGGGATAGTTCATGGCTGAACTGTTGAATACAAAGGTAGATAAGAAAGGACATCTAGGTAATTTGAATGTTATTTGAATTGATCTCTGTGCAATCTTAAAATTACATAGTAGTTAGCAGTTTGTTAAATGGATCCTACAGATTTAAAACTGCAGATTCCAGTTCCAACACTGCAGATTGAGCTTCCAATGTTTCAATTTCCTTCTATTGTAAATTGGGGTAATAATAATAATATGAAACTTATGTTTTTTTTTTTTGAAACTTATGTTTTAAGAGATACGTACACTTGAAAACATATCTGCAGCATGTACCCAAAGGCTAGCATATTATAAATGGTAAAAAAAAAAAAAAAAAAGATTAACTAAAATGCATTCAATTTAAGTATTATTATAGAAGTCTTTTGTTTTCTTTTAGTGCATTTTACTACAAATATGATATAAAATTGAATCTAGATGAATCTAGACATCTTATTACTTTAGTTATACATCTCTTCTCCCATTCCTGTCTCCATCTTTCTAGCGTTAGCTATCCTGGAAACATTATTTCTCTACTACATCATGGTGTTTCTGCATTTCTGCATTTACTTACAATTTTCACTAAAGGAAACACTCTTCTTATTTCAATTTTCTCTTGACTAACTGGATTTCCTTGTGAATGTCTACCCTAAATTCTAAGGCAGTCGATGTATTTCTATTTTATTATAAAGAATAGTTTAAAGATTGTGATTCCTGCTAGAATTAAGCTTTATGAAGGCAAGGTTGTATATTTTTTTAACATGGAAATGCAGCATTTCACACTCTTCATAATATATAGTATATATTAATTAAATATTTTTAAACAAATACATAAATATTTCACTCATCTAAACAATGATCTCTTGTGTATAGATAACAGAGTTTAATGAATGTGAAAATGAGATATTCTTTTCCTTCCTTTTTTTATGAGTGGAAAGCAATATAAACAAGGTGTTTGATACATTTTAGACCCAAAATATCTCCATTCTTTAGATTTAAAAAAAAAGGCATATGAAGGAACATAATTTGATCAGCTTTATTTGGAAATATTTTAATTCTGTCATTAATGTCTTATCTTAAGGGAAAAAAAAAGATGTTATTAGCCTACTGCATTAACATACCTACCAATGAATTTAGTTTAAAAAATGAAAAAAAAAAGATATAATGAAAAAAAAAGATATAATGAGAAATGGAGTTTCTTTTTACTATTATAAAAAAGGCATCTGCCTCATCATCATATATCTAGGCTCATCCAAGAAATAACCATCGTTACTTCACTCTCTTACTGTTTTTCCAAATGTCCTAACATCTTCAGCTGTATTTTAGTAGCATATGGATCCAAGAATTCTCTGCAGTTGTCAAGTCAGATGCCAGCTCACTAGCATCTTCAAATTATGTGTCTGTATTTACCCACCCAAATGTATGTGCAAACCAGTACCTCAATATCTGAGAAAACATTTATAGCATTCCCATTATTTATCATATCAAAATACTTTAAAAAGTTTTTACACTTTTTTCCCAAATATTTTATTTATTTATTTGAGAGAGAGCATGAGCAGGAGAGAGGAAAAGAGAGAGGTAGAAGCAGGCTCCTCTCTGAACAGTAAGCCTGATAGGGGACTTGACCCCAGGACCCTGGGATCATGACCTAAGCCAACCTTTACCAGTTGAGCCTCCCAGGTGCCCCAAGTTTTCACACTTTTTAATGACTTTAGTAAAATTTCAAGTACATCAGAGAAAAAAATTATTAAATGAAATAAAATATTAGCACAAAACTAAGCTACAGTTTTATGTAGCAAGTAATTAAAATAATATAGTCTACTGCTGAATATATATGTATTTGAATATATGATTTGAATATTCTATATTAGCATAAGAATTTAAAACAATAGATCTAAATGCTGCACCCTTCATAGGTCTAAATATCATCAATCTTTTTTTTCCCCTTTACTTTCAGTTTTTAAAATAACATTGATTTTATAAGTGGTAAAGATTAAGAAATATGAAATGAGAGTTTGTTACAACAGTAAAAATTGGAAATTTAAAGCATTAATTTATATCTTATGACAAGTACTCAAATTTTCATATGTATAAGCATATTATGCAAAAGAGGATATATATATGTACATACAAATAGTGTGTGTGTGTACATATGTGTGTGCACACATGCCAAACATACCTAGGAATAGATGAACATTTGCAGAGGTAAAAATGAGTAGAATTAAAGGAGAGAAAAAAAATATGACTCATGTATGCTGAGGTCCTCTGAGTCATGTCATGAAATGGGACACTGAAAAAACATAGGTGACTTAAGCTATCAAGCCAACTGGCTGAAGTCTAAATGAAGAACAGAAACATTCACAAGCATTTTAATTTAGTCAAAATGTCAAAAATCAAAGGATATAAGCTGTTATCTGCAACTGAAGTGGTGAATATGACCACTGATGGTGTACGTCTAGAAATATGTATTATTTTTAGTGCATTGGTTATAATTTTATTCATTTCCACTTCATTCAATAATGGTTTAAAAATAAGCCAGTGCAAAAATGATTTATTATAGGATATTGGCAAAGATGCAAAGAAAGGGGGAAACTCTTGCCCTGTTGGAAGGAATGCAAACTGGTATAGCACCTCTGGAAAATAGTATGGAGGTTTCCCAAAATGTTAAAAATAGAATTATCCTATGATCCAGCAATTGTACTACTAGGTATTTACCCAAAGGATACAAAAATACAGATTTGAAGGGATATATGCACTACAATGTTTATAGCAGCATTATCAACAACAGCCAAACTATGGAGAGAGCTCAAAAGTCCATTAACTAATGAATGGATAAAAAAGATGTGGTGCATAGATACAATGGAATATTACTCAACCATCAAAAAGAATGAGATCTTGCCATTTGCAACAACATGGATAGAGCTAGAGAATATTATGGTAACTGAAATAATTCAATCAGGGAGAGACAAATACCTTATGATCTCATTCATATGTGGAATTTAAGAAAGAAAACAGATAAACATATGGGAAGGGGGGAAGAAAAAAAAGAGAGAAGAAAACAAGCCATAAAAGACTCTTAGCCATAGAGAACAAATCATCATCATTATCATCATCATCATCATCATCATCACCTCTAGAGTAAGCTTTCTCAGCCTTGGCTATCTTTGTGTTTTGGCCTGAATAATGCTTTTTAGAGGGGAGGGTGGTTGGCTATTTTTTTATTGTTTAATATTTAAACAAACATTTAAATATTGCTGCTAAATGATAGTATGCATAAATGCTGTGACAGCAAATAGAATGTTCACTCATCTCTGCCTGAGTGGGTCAGGAAAAAAGACAGAGATTTGAATTGATAAGTAGAATATCAAGATCAAATTATCAGTGACCCATTCATTTATCCACATTAAACATAGCCTTGTTGCCTAATAACAGAACATTTTCCTTAATTAATAAAATATGCCAATAGGCATTGCACCAAAGAAGAGCAAATAGTCTGAACTCAATTGCTTTACACAGATTCCCCAATATCAAAATAAATTGATAAAACAGTTAATGATCAAGACACAATAGAAAGCCTTTTTACCAAACTTTGGCCACTTTCTCTTGCTTCTGAAAACATGCTTACTAATTTGTATACAAAGGTGAACTGGTAATGAACACTTCCCCTAGAGAGTCTGAATGCCTCTCTGCTCTGCCTTCCTTTCCAGCTAATCAGAGTACTTAGGTGAGGTGATTGTTTTTTCTGCTGTTTCTGTGATGCTTGTTATTACAATCATGTAAATTTTCTCATAAGCTAGTTATATATCCACATGAAAGGCAAATAATTTCATGTATAAAAACTTTGGAAGAATAAGATAAATGGAAACTTCTAAAGCATCTTAGTAGACATGCATGGATGAGGTGACTATGAGATTGGTAAAGAGTGAAAGTCTAATAGGATTCTAGGTTCCGGTTGTTTTAAAATTGATTCATATATACAAGGGAATATTATTCAGCCATAAAAAATGAAATCTTGTCATTTGCTACGATACAGCTGCAGCTAGAGAGGAGAAATGCTAAGTGAAATATGTCAGAGAAAAATGCATACCATATGATTTCACTCATATGTGGAATTTAAGAAGTAAATAAGCAAAGGGGAAAAATAAGAGAGACAAAGCAAGAAACACACTCTCAATTATAGAGAACAAACTGATGGTTATCAGAGGAGAAGGAGTGAAGAGATGAGTAATTAGGTGATGGGGATTAAGAAGTGCACTTGTAAAGAGCACCAAGTATTGTATGGAAGTGTTGAATTACTATATTGTACACCTCAAGGTAATATAACACTATATGTTATTTAATTGGAATTAAAATAAAAACCTAAACAACAAAAGGAATTGAGAAAAACATTTAAAATAAAAGTATATGTTATACATATACATATAATATAAATACTATTAAGACTAAATATTCCATTTATTATAGTTTTAAAAACGTCTTTCCTTGTATAGTGTACATCTTAGTCTTTTGGAACAATAATACCCAAGAGCCCAAGAGCTGTTGCCAATGTGTTAAATTGTCATTTTTATGTAGCTAAATGAGAAAGCTAATGACAACATATTAAATTCTTTATGTACTTAAGGTTTTATAATTTAGAAGGCTCTTATTCTGAGATAATGACTTTCCTTCTCTTTAGTGATAAATTTATATAGTAGACGTATAGTAGATTTATTTGAGATGTAGCTCTTTGTTTTGCTTCATTTAATACTTATGCTTCATATAATGTAAAAATGTCAGAATTCATATATTAGGGCTACTTTTTTATGTTTCTGTTTTATGTAATTGAAAGGTATACAGAAAACTCAGTTGGAATATTTTTCGTATTTATCTTTTAATATTGAATTTTAAAATATGATTGAAATTAAAACTAATTCTTATCAAGTAAAGTGATCAGTGACATAAAAACACACCAAATAAAGTAAGACAGATAACATAATATAGTGTTAAGATTTTATTTGCTGTTTGCAAAGTTTGGTGCCATAACTTGCCATTTTGACACAGACAAGTAGTATAAAATGAGTTTCTCTTTCAGATTTCTCATTCCCTTGGGCATAAATGAAAGGTGCATGTGTTGACTTTGATTCTTTTAAAAGAATTTGTATACAACTTTTTTCTCTATTTTTTTATTTATTTATGATAGTCAGAGAGAGAGAGAGAGAGAGAGAGAGGCAGAGACACAGGCAGAGGGAGAAGCAGGCTCCATGCACTGGGAGCCCGATGTGGGATTCGATCCGGGGTCTCCAGGATTGCGCCCTGGGCCAAAGGCAGGCGCTAAACCGCTGCACCACCCAGGAATCCCCTTTTTCTCTATTTTAAGGAACCATATTCTGTTCAAGGGAGCCACTTAAAGTTAATGAATTAATAATTGCCTAGGGGATATTAAATCCTAAAGATCATTTTTAAATGAAGGTTACATGTGGAGTAAGGTAAAAGACAAGAGAAACTAAACACAAATAGAGATTTCTTATCTTTCTGATAGTTCTTTTTCCTATTAAGAGAGAGAAACTATGCCTGGTAGGTGCCATGCAACCAGCCAGTTAGATTATTGGCATATATTATCAACCTTCAACCTCAAAAAGACCATGACAGATTGATATTATTAATCCATATTTAAAAGCTGGAGAATTTGAAACCTCAAGTGAATAACTTTCTCCTCTGTGATATAGCCAGAAAATGAAAAGGAAAAGATTCCAAGACTACAAAGCCTCAGAAAGAATGCCCGTTAAAGACACTATTCTTTATAAGTTTGTTTGCCTCAGTCTCCTATTTCAAAAGCATTTTAGAATCATCTGAATCTGAAGACAGAGAGATATGATATTTTGACATTTCTTTTTAATATATTGTATTTATTTATTATTTTTAACAAATTATTTTATTTATTATTTTTAACAAATTGTAAATGCTTCTACTCTTGCTATTACTGCCTCTACTTCAATAACAGAATAAAAAATGCAATGAACTCATAAAACTTGCGCTCATTATGATTCATGAATCACGAATATGGTTGCATTCAGTTTAGAACACCTCGTTATTTATTTCTGGACTCATTCCACATTTCAAAATTTAGAGAAACCAACATGCTCTTAATCAGTACTAATATTGCATCCATGATATCCCTTGGATTTTTCAGCTCTGTACTCTTTCTATTTATTTCTCTTTATTTTTATTTCTCATTTTTCCAGCCAAGATAATTCTTTTTATATTCCAGTTCTTTATCTTCTTGCCCATCAATCACTTATCTTTTTCCTAATTATTTTTCTGAAATATGTTAGAGTGATATTTAACAGCAATGACTTAATATTGTAATTGATATTTACAAGTTCTAGCTTAAATCTCCACTAGTTATGAACTGCAATATTGGGAAGGATGATTTAATCTATACACTAATTTCCTCCTCCACAAATGGGGTGATAAAGTCATTTATTTCAGAAGGTTGTTGTGTGAGGATTAACTTAGAACATATATTAAAGGGTTATCTGTTTGTCGCATATTACATTTAATATATATTTTCATTATATTAAATGGTTATTGAATTGTGGCACTCAATGTTTAGTATATAATATTAAATCTGTTGAAACCTGTGGTAATTTATACAACATTGCTTTGTGATAATTATAAGGCATCATATCTGCCAGGGTTTATGCAAATGACCACCCAAAGTATATGATGTAACACTGTAAGTAGTACTACTTACATGGATTATAATATGGATGGCACTCCCTGAAGTAGTATAATGCTTTGATTCCTGAACCTTGTCAGCTTGCAACAGAATAAAGCCCAAAACAGCCCAACTCAGGATCATATCTTGTCTCCAAGTCACTCATACCTAAAGTGACAGATACAGAAGCTATTTTTCAGCTTTATCCTTCTGAATTGCTTTATTCAGATACTATTTTCTCTTTCTTCCTTGCTAAAATAATCTAGATGTAGTTAAGGTATATCCAGATGGGCCCTTCCTAGGCCCAGAGGAAGAATGATGTTTGAACTAAGTAATGTTGGCAATCTTATTCTCCTTGGCCAACAATCGGTTTAAGGAGATGACAATTTGGGCCAGTTCTGGTGAATGATATATTAGGGGTATAAGGTTGGATGGCCTTATGAAAAAACAATGAGTAGAGAGATACTTCTTTTCCCTTCTTTAGATGCAGTCAGTCATGTAACAAGCAAGGGTGGACTGCAGGTGTAGTTGTAATTTTAACTGTGGTATAACAAACTGTGGATAAAAGAAGAGATTCTGGGACTGGTGAAAGGGAAATGTCTGAAACTCAAAGAGATCTTGAATAAAATTATTAAGAATTAATGGCATCTACTTCCCACTTTCTTGTTATGTTTAATTTTGGTTGGAATTTCTATTAACTGTAGGTAAAAATATTCTCATACATTTAATTAATATGACTACTTTATCTTTGTTTTTCTTTTATGCCATAGGATTTCACAAGGCAAGTGTAAACTAATTTCTTTCACCTCCACTACAATTCTGCTTAGAGACAACATATTCTCCACCTCTCTTCTTATGACTCTTTCATTTTCTTACTCTTACATATTTTCAACGTGAAAAACAAATAACTGGGCAGTCCAGGTGGCTTGGTGGTTTACGCCGCCTTTGGCCCAGGGCCTGATCCTGGAGACCCAGCACCGAGTCCCACGTTGGGCTCCCTGCATGGAGCCTGCCTCTCCCTCTGCCTGTGTCTCTGCCTCTCTCTCTCTTTCTCTCTCTCTCTCCACAGTCTCTTATGAGTAAATAAATAAAATCTTATAAAAAAGAAAAGAACTTTTAAACAATTACACGCATTTTTCTTTCTAGATTATCTCTCGTTTATTTCCTCATCTATGACATGATGATAGCATATGCCTCTGAGGTTATTGTGGAGACTGCCCAACTTAATCACAGACATATTTTAAGTCTTTAGTAAATTGTCTTCTAGTTTTCTATTTGGTGAAAAGTATATTATCTTAAAAAGATTTTTAAAATATTTATATACTCAAATTTTGACCAAAGAGCTTTCCTAAAATATAAGCACTTAGAAGTAAACAGATCTTTTATATATTATTTGACAAATGCCAACATTCTCTGACATATCTATAGTAAACGTACAGTACATTATATGGTTCAATCATTTGAAGGTAGAGAAAGTCAAAGCAACAAATATTTATAAGCTCTGACCACTTTGGGATATATAAAAAAAATTAAATTACATATCTATAGTAATAAAATGTTATAATGCTTCCTCAGTTCCAGACAAATTTCATTGTTTGTCAGAAATAACAAATTTAACCCAGAGTCTCCAGAAAACTGAGACATTTTACTCTGGTCTTCACTTGGGGGTATATTGGGTGATAACATTTTCTCACTTATAATTAATCTGTCTGTCTGTCTGTCTCTCTCTCTTCTTGAATTTTTGGATAAGAATGAACAAAATTTATGAGTTTTTCTTGTAGTAGAAAAATAATACTCTGCTTATAGAAAAAAAGCTTTTCAATATTGGCAACATAGTGATGTATTGAGAAAGCTATTCAAGTTGCTGCATGAAGATTGCTTCCTTTTCCAGCCATTCATTATTTCCCCCACCCACGACAAGATGTAAGATAGAATAATGAGATGGGGTATACATTTATAGAGTGTCTACTATGAGGCAGACATTTTACTTGGTATTCAGAGTAGCTTATCTTATGTTAAGCCTCATTCATCAACTCATTTGAATGAGCTTATTTCACTTTTACATGTGGTGTTTGAGGTTCAGAGAGGCATAAAGAATAATGATATGAATATGCAGCACAGTTTATCAAATATAACATTTGGCAATATGAAAAGTCCTTCTTTTTCTTATTTCAATCTGCTAATACTAATACTTTCATATTTCTACTTTTTCATAGCTATCTCATAGGATTTATAACATAGAGGTATACCTCAGGGATAATGCAGTTTTGATTCCAGACCACTACAATAAAGTGAATATTGAAATAATGTAAGTCAAATGAGTTTTTTGGTTTCCCAGTGTTAGCAGGCTGAAAGCAGCAACCTCCTTGTACTATCTCCATCAAATCTTTTAGGTGATCAGGTGCATTGCCAGTGAGCAGTAATATTTTTAAATGAACCTTATTTTGCTGAGTAGTAGGTCTCAACAGGCTTAAGATATTCAGTAAACCATGCTGTAAACAGATGTGCTATCATCCAGGCTTTTTTGTTCATGGTATAGAGTACAGGAAGAGTAGATTTAGCATAATTCTTAAAGTTCATAGGATTTTTGAATGGCCAATGAGCATTGGACTCAATTTAAAGTCACCAGCTGCACTGGTCCCTAACAAGAGAGTCATCAGTCCTTTGAAGTTTGAAGTCAGACATTCACTACTCATTGCTAACTATGAAGGTCTTAGATGATACAATCTTCCAAAAAAGGCTGTTTTGTCTATATTGAAAATCTGTTGTTTAGTGTATCCACTTTCATTAATTATGAGTTTTAGATCTTCTGGATAACTTCCTGCAGCTTCTACATTAGCACTTGCTGCTTCACATTGCCTTTTTATGTTACAGAGATGGCTCCTCTCTTTAAACTTCATAAAGCAACTTCTGCTAGCTTCCAACTTTCCTTCTGCAGCTTCCTTACCTCTTTCAAACTTTATAGCACTGAAGAAAGTTATGCCCTTGTTTTGGATTAGACTTTGGCTTAAGGGAATGTTGTGGCTGATTTGATCTTCTATCCAGATGACTAAAACTTTGTATCAGCAATAAAGCTCTTTTGCTTTCTTATCATGTTTGTGTTCATTGGAATAGCACCTTTAATTTCATTCAAGAAATTTCCCTTGATTCACAGGTTGCCTCTTTGGTGTAATTGGCACAGTTTTTGGCCCATCTCAGTTTTCAACATGCTTTCCTCACAAAGCTTAATCATTTCTAACTTTTGATTTAAAGTGAAAAATGAGCAACTCTTCCTTTCACTTGAACACTTAGAAGCCCCTGCAGGGTTACTAACCGGTCTAATTTTAATATTGTTGCGCCTCAGGGATTAGGGAGGCCCAAGGAGATGGACAAAGACAGGGGAATGGCAGATTGGTGTAGTCAGAAGGCACACATTAGTGATTAAGTTTACCATTTTATTTGGACATGGTCCATTTAGCCCCAGAACGAATACAACAGTAACATCAAAGATGACTGATCACAGATCCAATAACAAATACAAAATAATTTTTAAAAAGCTTGAAATATTTTGAGAATTACCAAAGTGTGACATTGAGACATCAAGGCAGCAAATTCTGTTAGAAAAATGGTACCAATAGACTTACTCTAGGCAGGGCTGCCATAAACCTTACATTTGTAAAAAAAAAAAAAAAAAAAAATGTAATTATCAGCCATGTGCACTAAAGTGAAATGCAGTAACATGAAGTATGTCTGTATTAT
Source organism: Canis aureus (assembly GCF_053574225.1). Lineage (NCBI taxonomy): Eukaryota > Metazoa > Chordata > Mammalia > Carnivora > Canidae > Canis > Canis aureus. The sequence goes on along the minus strand of NC_135627.1, from coordinate 24,339,422 downwards.
AATTTAATTGTGGGCACCTAACTGGTACATCAAACATTAGATTCTCAGATAATTCACCTTCAAATGACCCTTGTTGTTTTAAGTTTAATGTACTATATTAATAACACTGTGTATTTACATTATGCTTGAAATTTACATTCCACTTTTATTCCTTTAACTAATTAGGATACAAAAGCTATTGTCATTTTACATATGAAAAAAATGAGATTCAGAAAGGAAATATTTTATGCTAAATTCAATTATTTAAATATGGCCTTTCTCACCCAAACAGAAATAGGTTAATAAATCATGGATGCTTCTAAACCATTTAACATATACCTATTATAGCACACTAACAGTATTATCCCAACAAAAATATATTCACTGATCACATATCTGTGATAGACCATATGTAAAACTTTCATTATGCCATTCAATCTTCATAGCAATCCTATAAGTTAAACCACTACTTTTATCATTATCATTATTATTGTCAATATTATGATCATTTATGTTGGTTCAGTAAATTGTCTCAAGAGCCAATTAGTAGCAAAGCTTGGATTCAAGCATAGCGCTTGAGTCTAGAATCTCAAATTCATAAATATTCCACTATTTTAGCACATTTTGTCATCTGGTCAGTACATTATTAACCATTTAAATACAAAGAAATATGTTTTTAATATGTATGTTTTTAAGACCTACCCTATTGCTCACATTTTGGTAAATCTTACTGTTTTAAAATAAAAATCTATAACTACATATTTTAGTAAGCTTTGCAAGGCATTGAAATTGAATGGGTAATTAAATTCAGTTATGACAAGAGTATAACCTACATGGAGTAGGAATTTTATTTGCCCTGTTTACTGTATTTCACAAGTTCAGAACAGTGAATCATATTTTTAATAATTGTTGAATAGGTGGTTATATTTTACTATAGTAGAGTGAATATAAGGATGCCATACAGACTAATAGTGAAATCATGGAGCAGAAAGAAAAACCAGATTTGGAGAAGGGAATTCAAAAGCTGGAGCAGAGAACAGAAAGGTGCAAGCTGGAAATTGCTTACTGTCAACACTGGAGATGTTGTTGGCATTGGTTGCTTCTCTTCCTTGTGAAACCTTGCTAAGTTCCACTTCTGGTTCAGAGGATTTCAAAAAGTATGAAGTAATGAGATCATAGGGTGAGACTCCAGATGGCAGAAACCATGACAACAGAAAAGCAATGAAATAGAACTTTTTGCTGACAGAAAATAAATATCTTTTTCAATAGTTGTGGGTACCAGGAATAGGTGTTGAATGATGTGGACTTTCTAATTTCTCATTGACTTTATGAAATGTAATCATTTGATAATTGGTATAACATATTGTGTGCATAATGTTTTCTTTATTTAAAAATTGTAGTATAATTGTGTTGCAAAGTTAACAAAGATTTAAGGTATTTTGAAAGCATTGGAAAACATTAGAAACCAGGTATGAATCATAGCAGAAATGCATTCATGACAAATATAGTTCATTTTTAAAAATCACAAAATAAGCTATATAAACATGGACTATGTGATAAGTTCCTGACAAATATTTCCTTCCAATTAGTGTAAGTATATCATATAGGCCAAGATACTACTTTAAAGTATAATTGGTCTCAATTTGGAATGTATCATTTTACCATTGTTCTTATTCTGAAAAGAAATAAACACTCTTTGGGAAGGATTTTTTAAATATATAAAAAAGACAATGGCACTAAATTGTTTGATTAGCTACTAATTATAACTAATGATATTTTGCTTTACAATTTATGATATCTGTCATACAATGTGCATTGCTAAAACTGGACCACTAAAAAGTCAAAATAGAGTGTGAATAAGATGCTAGCCTTTTGTCAAATTAATTTAGATGCTTTTACTGAAAATTAACATTTCAAAGGAGAAGGGAAATATCTATGATCATAATATCTTTTCATTTTTTAAACTTTATTGTGTTTTTGAAACTATAGTCATACACAGTAAAATAGATTCAGTGATAGAGCAACACTTGTTATCTGCTAAATTCAAATCATATAGTTTCATGTTTTGTATGACACTGTTGGTTGATTTAAAAAATGCATAATGATATCAATATAAAATTTTAAACACTGTATATATAGTATATGCATATGTATATATATTTAATATGTACACATAATAGATAATAAAGCATAAAATTGAAAAAAGGTAAATTATTTTTTTTGAAAATGCATAAATTAAAAAGCATCTAGGCTTATTTTATTATTCAGTTCCTTATCATCTTCCTATATTTAAACTGCTTACAGTTTATTTGATGACTAATAACTATTTTTGAATAAACTCATTTTAATTCAATTACTCAGTCAATTGAAATACCAAAAATCAACATAGCTTCAGAATTCAAATTATGTAGAGTACTTTGACAGTCATAATTATTAAAGGTGGAGGGCATATGTATTCTCTCAGCTGGTGAAGCTGACCTTTTAAATGCCTTTTTTCCAAAAAGAAACCCATGGAATCAAAACATTGTTGGCATCTTTGAGACATGCTTATGCCTTGGATATAAGTTATAAGATGGTTATATTTTTGGATCCCAGTATTTGAAATCCATCATATGACACAGTAGCTGACCAGTGGTCTGAAGGTACTATGAAATATTTGATACTGGGAAAAAATCTCCTAAGAGTAATCATTAATATGCAATTGTTTCTGTCTATTCCAAGAGTAATAAGATTGGAATTATGATGAAATGCACAATTGTCAAAGTTTGTATTTTAAGTAAAAAGGCAATGTAGAAATTTAAGTAAAGTAATAGAAAGTATTACATTTATTTCTAAATACACAATTTTTGTAACAAATTTATAAACTAGTTCAATTAAATAGTTATGACATTTTGTCATCACAATAATACAGCTGATGTCTACCATCTAAGTATAATAGAACCTTGAGAAAATCAGAACTCTCAGTTGGAGAGGCTGAAAAATCAGATAGCAACACCTATTTTACAACATAATTATATAACTTATTTAATGTCATAAAATAATCATATGAAATTGCTTACTAAATTTGAAAAGTTATTATAAAGGTATTTTACTTTTTAAATCCTTTATCCTATAATAATTGAATTTAAAGGATAATATTAGTGATTTTTAATTAATAATTATATACCTATACCTATTATTAAGTGTATATCTCAGTATTGAAAATGATATCAATATAGGTATACTCTCTCATAGGAAAAGCATACGCAATTTGGTTTCTCCTAAACCTTTGTTAGAATTTAAAAACTATATGTACTTTAAAAACTCAAGTAAATTCCTTGGGTAAAAGTATACTTGTTTTATGTATTTTTAAAGAATTTATCTATTTATTTTAGAGGAAGCAAGCACAAGCAGAGGAGGGAAGGAGCAGAGGGAGAGGGACAAGAAGACTTCATGCTGAGTGCAGAGTCCAATAGGAGTTTGATCTCATGATCCTGAGCTCATGACCTGAGTGGAGATCACCAGTCAGACGCTTAACCAACTGAGCTACCCAGGAGTCCCTTGTTTTACATTTTTTTTTAAAGATAGAACTCCTGGGGCACTGGGTAACTCTGTCAGTTAAGCCTCTGATTCTTGATTTTGGCTCAGATCATGATCCTGACAGGATCAAGAGATGGAACCCTGCCTCAGCTCCATTCTGGGGGTGGAGCCTGCTTAAGGTTCCCACTCTGCCCCTCCCTTTGCTCTGCCGAGCACTCACCTGTGTGTGTACTCTCTCTCTTAAAAAATACAAAACTATATGTTATTTTGTGCATTAAATTTACAGAGAAATGCTTCCTTCTTTGAAACTATGGGAAAATACTATGAGATATGTTATGAGCTAAGCTGGCTGTAAAAACATGGCTTATAAATGTCATGATAGGGGCAGCCCGGGTGGCTCAACGGTTTAGCACCACCTTCATCCCAGGGCATTATCCTGGATACCCGGAATCTAGTCCCATGTCAGGCTCCTTGCATGGAGCCTGCTTCTTCCTCTGCCTGTGTCTCTGCCTCTCTCTCTCTCTCTCTCTATCATGAATAAATAAATAAAATCTCAAAAAAAAAAAAATAAATGTGATGATAATGAACCATCCAGTTAACTAAAATATAGTTTCAAATCATGCCTATTTTATTTCATTTTATTACATGAAGTAGTTTCCAAATCACTAAGGCAACACACAACAAAGCATTATTTAATTGCTCTCTCTTATAATGCCATCCTGATAACAAAATTTCATTCAATAATTGAACAATCATTTTCAAGTGCCTTATGAGTACTGCAGGAAATACATAGATGAGTAGCATATGCTTCCTCAACGTCAAGGTGTTTATTAGTGAGAGAGATAATAATCAAACTTACTCTATTGCCTTGTGGAATTAAGCAAATGCTAAGAGAAATATAAAGCATCTATATAGCAGCACAGAAATGGAAGCAATTAATTTACCTTGAAGAGAAATTAGCCTGCCAGTTTCAAGATTAAAAGCTCAGTTATGAAATGAGTTAAAGAAAAACTTGGTAGGGATGCCTGGGTGGCTCAGTGGGTGAGTGTCTGCCCTCAGTGCAGGTTGTGATCCTGGGGTCTGGAGATTGAGTCTCACATCGGGCTTCCTGCATGGAGCCTGCTTTTCCCTCTGCCAATGTCTCTGCCTCTCTCTCTCTCTGTGTCTCTCATGAATAAATAAATAAAATCTTTGAAAAAAAGAAAAACTTGTAAATCTAGTAAACCTCATTAAAATCACCATTAGTGGAAGGTGCTCTTAGATCCTGATTCAAGTTATAGAACAGTTATTAACTTCATAAATGGTGTGCCTATTTTTCTTCTGTCTCCACAGGAATTTTAGCATAAACTTGAAGAAGCTCCAAGTACTACTAGCCTGATGCCATTTTAAATTAAAATTTACTGATATTTCATAAAAATATTCAATGATGAAATTATTTTTCCCCTTCCAGTTAATCATATACCTTCCATCTTTCACCTGGCTGTTAAAATGTAAGATGATACTGTATTGGAAATATACTAGATCTATTGATAAACCTATTCACTTTATCTGATCTCCTCATTTCCTGTCTTTTCCCATTGTACCTATTCCAGTTTCTAACAATGGCAGTGTCCTCTGTAAGAAGTATGTTTGGGAAAATTTCAAAAGGACAGCTTGCATATATTTTTGTTGGATGGCATTTCTGGTCAGTTAGCTGAACTAAACTTCCACCTTCATTCTATACACACACACACACACACACACACACACACACAGGAACATATGGAGATGCCAGCTCAGATGTTAGAAAAATGTCTTAGATGTTTATTTAACCACACTTGAAACCAAAACAGGAGAATAACTAACCAGAGCAGAAGACAAAAAAATAAGTTTAAGTTCAGATAGAAGAGATAGAGGTGAAACCCTCATAGTAATTAGAAGTAGATATTTCTCATAAGTAATGGGGGCTTATGGGCCTCTGGTAACTGCAGGAAGCAAAGTCAAGTTCCTATTGTTGTACTGTTTCTTTGAGTGAAGGTACCATCATTCTAGTCTGTCTGTATTTAGATGCCTGATATTCATACACAGCCTTTAGTAATCCACCATGTTGTAATCCTAATACTTGTCAAATACTCCTGGATCCTACTGCCTCCTTTCTACCCATTAGATTAGTTTATTTTTTCCCATTATTTCAATAACGTCCTGATTTGTCTTCTTTCAAGTTGGCTTCCTTCCATAGGATTCCCTGCTTGACCATAGTAATTACATTCATAAAACATAAGTCTGAATGAAATTCAATGCTCATCTCTTTTCCTTGTATTTCAAGGCTCTCCTTTAACTCTCAAGTAAATCTCATGCCTTTCAACAGACACATAACATCATTCATAATTTTATCCTTTCTTACTTCTCCAGATTTCTTACATTTCTCTTCCATTTTCTTCCCATTTTTGTCTTTATATTTTAATATTACAGTTATAATCCTCTTTTTTCTTATGTGTTCCATCCATGCAAGCTACTGTACCTCCACTACCATTAGATTGCTTTTAGCTTGTGTACTCTTGCCTCCACGTACTTCAGAATTTCTCAAGCATTTTATTTGGAGGCCTTCCTCCCTACCCAGTCAACTTGCCTTAGTGCCTCTGGAATGTACCCTTCCATTCTTTCTCCACTATGGTATGTACACCATTAAAGAATTTAGAAAAATGAATCATAGGTGACTTTTTTATGGTTTTATTTTCTATTACTATATATACTAGTGCAGTGTATATACTTCACTGATGTTTATTGAATTAGCAGATGAACTGCATTGTTGTGAGCCATATTAGAAAAGACAACTCTTTAAGATCATGAATTCATTTATTTTCTTTGGACCTTAGTTTTGTAATCCGTTAATTATAGGAGACTGAATGAACTGATCTTTAAGCTCTTTGCACAGTCCTTAAAATTCCCTACAAATTCTTCTAAGATCTGATCCTATCACTTCCCCAGCCTCATTATCTATTAATCTCTCCAATCTTTTCAGCCATACAATTTCTTTTTTGTTCCCCAAATACAGCAGGCATGCATCCCTTTTTAGGAGAGTTATATTACCTAATTTTTCAGGCCTGTATACCCTCCCTCATTTTCCCTAAGGCTAACTTCTCATTTTGTAAAAGACCTCATTGTAAGCTACAATAAAAACTAACATATTTCATAAGTTATATAGAAAATAGACTACAGTATCAGTAATAGTTCCTAGTTTTATTTTCCTTTTTCTATAACAACTTTCTCTTTATAACACCATTTTATTTACTATTTTATGTTTATTGATTATTGTCTAACATTTCTTTTTGGAATGTCAACTCCTAGAGGGCAGAAATCTTTTTTGTACAAAAGTATATTTTAAATGCATAGAAAATTTCTTATCATATCTGTAAGTATTTGTTGACATAAATACAGGTAATATTTAGTTCTATGAATAAAAATGTTAGTTCAAAATCACTGCTTTTCAAATAATATGTATATATTCTCTTTCTTGTATCTGACTTGGCTCAAGTTGTCGACTTAGAAGTGTGTTTCCCCTAAATTCTAAACATATTTTACCTATTCATTAAGTCTTTATTCTGTATCAAATCCAAATTATGATGAGAAAATTTTACTCATCTCCTTAGTTAGAAGTGATTTCTCCCTATACAAAGCTACTGGAGCATTTATTAGTATCACTTATTTGATTTTTAATAATTAAAGTAAATCTAAGTAAATTTAATAATTTTGTGTTAACAAAAGTTTACTTACTTTGAGTGATTATCAATTATCTTATAACTAAATTATAATTCTCCATGAGTAATTTATGGTTATATATGTACTGCATTGTATGTATATATACATAGTTTGCACTTCGTTTTCCACAATTAAAATCACAAAATTGACCTTAACTAAAAATGACTTTATGCATTATGTAAAAAATGATAAATTATATCCACCACTTAATTAATCCACAAGGAAGTGCTCTTTTATTATTTTTGTGGGGGTTTTTTTAGTTACCAAAAAAAATGTAATTTTGGTTTCTCTCTATGGGATGGAAAGAACAAGAAAATTATTTCTTTAAATGAGTTTGATATAATTAGGATGCTGCTAATTATATTGTATTTTAATGGCTACCAATCAAGGATCCACTAAAGCTCAGTAAGTTCATGTAGAAGGTTAATGGCTAGAGAAATTAATTCGATTTATTTCCTAATTCAAACTGAAAAGTCACATGAAGTTTTCCTGTCCTCTGTTGATTGAGGGGCAAATGCTCCAGTAACAGTTCTTACAGAATATTAATGATATAATAAAGTGAGAGCACTTTATCTCAAATTGCAACTAGAAACTTCTCATGTTTAATAATTACAATAATTTTAAAAAATAAAAATAATTTTAAGCACACTCACAGAAAGCCTTTTATTAAAATAGAGCGCTAGAGTTGTCTTAAAAACAGTATGTTCCTAACATGTTATCTACTTACTACTCCTATAAAAAAAACCTGCATTCTCTCCGGATCAAACTCAAAAATAAATCTCTTATGTATTTATTATGTTTTGTTCCAAATGGTGATCTAATCTTTTGTTTATATATTATATAAATTATTCCTCAAATCCTCATATTTTGGCATGGAGTAAGTACTGTTATCAGGATGCAATTATCAATGTGATGTGAATGGCAATCCCTCAACTTGGGTACAAGACGGCTCAGGTTATTAGTTCCACTTTTTCAAAAGAGAAAAGAGTACCTTAGAAAGAGATAAGTTTGGAAGTGTATTCAAATACAGAAGTCCAATAAGAGACAAAATTAGCACCTGAACCTAAGTCAAAACCTAAAGCAGATCAGGACACAGCGCAAATGTTTACAATGGCTTCCCATGCCAGACTAAAGGTCAGAAGCTTTCAGTGGCATATACAGTATACATAATCTATCTTAATCTATTTTCTCTTCTCCTTACCTAGCATTCTCCCTTTTAACTTCTAGAACACATTGGAATTCCTGTTTTCCCTAAAAAAAAAAAAAAAAAAAAAAATAGACAAACTGCATTTTTATGGGCCTTATCAAGGCTCTGCCTTCAAACACAAAGGTTTTCTCTCTATATATCCACATGATTTGCTTACTTCTAAATCTTTAATTAAATGGCACTTTCACTGTATCAACCCAACTTGCAACCCTAAAATTACTACCCCTTTCCTTTATTTATGTTTCTCTATAGCATGTATCACCATCTGACAAAATACGTGTTTGACCCATTAATTTGTTTACTGACTATCTCTTATCTCTGGAATATAATATACATGAGATTTTATTTTATGATGTAATTTCTTGGCTTAGAAAAGTGTTTGGAACAAGGTGATACTCAAAAATGTTTCTAAGCTAAAACTGTCCAATACTGTTAAATTATTTTCCAACGTAATTGCTCTATAGGTAAATGTCCACTGTGTGATTCTGCTTGTTTTCACATCGCAATTACCTTTGTCTTGCATTATAAATCTTGTTGCTTTCTTGGGAAATGGGCAAACAGAAACATTTACCTCATTATTACTATAAATTATAAGTTATTAATTTATGAGATACATTGAGCTGTATCCATTTTGTCTCTCTTTTGATGGTAGCTACCTTCATTTGCCCACTTTAGATTAACTTTTGTTCCTTTTATTATTGATTTCTAAGAATTCTTAATATATTTAGGAAATTGGTATTTGGGCTATGGGTTGTGTTACCCATATTCTTTCATTTCTATTTATTTTTTATCTTTGTGCATTATTTTTAATTATGCTGTCAATTTTATGTATTTTACTTTATCCTTATTCTTATTTATGATATTCTGTGCCTTGTGACCTGCTTAAGAAAGTAAAAAGAATTCCTTTAAAATTAAATCCTGAGAGAAGGGAAAGTATACTTGAAAATAAACACAAATGGATTGTACTGAACTATTTCAGTTAACTTCACAATTAAGGTAAGCATAAGAACCAAAGGCAATTTGTCAAGAAATGACTGTATTATCTGTTTACTAGAGAATAAAAAAAGACTGACACTTACAGGTTTAAAGAAAATGTCTGTCCAATTGTTTCTTAAATTTTCCTGGATCCTATTTTGTCTTCTAACAGTTTGCTGGATTGTTCACTCTAATCCATCCATTATGTTCCTTTCTTGTGTAATTTTGGTTAAAAAATTGCAAAAAATGTTTTTATCATTGAAGTGTGCATTTATTCAAATATCATGGGTTGGGTAAAGACGTTATCTGTAAATTTAAATCAGTTTAATATATTACTGGAATTTAAAATATGGGCATTTAAGGAAAATGCCTAACTTGCATTTGTGTTTCCAAGTCTCTCAACTGCTTGTCTATAGGGATAGATAAAATCTTCTGTTCTATCCTGCTTCTTGGTGATATGAGCATCTTTGGAGACCATCATGGATATAGAAGGAAGAAAATCCTAGGTTGAACATCTCTGTAAATTCATACATTTAATATCAGAGATTTGTCCAGGAGTTTGTGTTTTGTAGTGTAAGTATTAGACTTATATAGGTGAGATAAAAGGTTTTAACTGATTCAATGATTTATCCAATATGACAATGTCACAGTTTTTAAGTAGTTTGTGCTACCTCATAATTAAAAAAAAAATCCTTGCAGTATTCCCTGTTATTTAGGCTAACATTCATTAAAGTACACTAACCTAATTCGAGTATTTGAGTAAACGAGAGATTCCTTTTCTCCTACCTACATCAGAATAAAATAAACTGAGACCTATAAGATCACAAGGAGGCAGCCATGTAAAAAACTCCATTTGAGCTTGCCAAACAGTATAGGAAAAAAGGATATTAGATCTGAGAGAGAATGAATTTGACATAATGAAGCGAAAGAAAAAGGCTAGTGAGGCAGGAGAGGAGCAAATGGGATGTAGGGAGGCATGGGAGGAAAGGGTTATTACAAGAGAACAGAGTAGACAGAAGCCAGATCTTGTAGTTGTTACTTTTTAGTTTCTTCCTCTGCTTTTTGGTTTACAGCTATAAACACACTTGATAATTTTATCTTTTATGAGAACAGCAGCAATACAAATCTAATAGAATCACCAAAGGTGGACTAGAGTGAAATAGTCTATGAAAATATCCTTTAGCTCTAGATTTAATTCAACATAATAATAAAAACAGATGAATGCCATATATTTGATCAATATTTTCCTTAAATTCTGTTTATATTATTATTTGGGGTATAACGAATGAGTGTGTCCATTTATTATCAGCATGTTGTTAAAGCTGCTTGAGGATTTTAAAAATATTTATTCCAGATAACAGTAGGAACAGATAGTAGTAATTCATATAACAGGAGATTTTATGGATATTAATCTGATAAATTGTATTGCTTTGCTGTAGCACTCTGGATTTTGTGATTTAACAATACCAGGCTTTTATTGTGAAAGAGAAGTTACTATCACTTAGTGACTTTGTATAAGTTCTTAATTTCAGTTCTAATTTAAATGACTCCATTGTCCTACTACACTGGGGAGGGGGAAATAAATGAGTCACCTTGTTTAAAAATGTGGAGAAGTGTCATCTTTGATATTATTAGTCCCAGCATTGTGTTAGGCAAGCTGATTTTATGTGCTGGAGCAAAACCCATGGCTCATAAACTCAACAGAGGTGAGTGAGTTATGATGGTCTTGGAAATACGTTAATGAAATTCTGCAAACATCAGTATGGTACATTAGTCTTCATCACATTTGGCTTTATTAAACACACAGATAGATGGGAAGCTGTCATGTATGCCAATTGTTTTCCTTTTTCAAAATGACCTAAGGAAATACAAAAGTGTTTCTATTTTTTTCAGCTATTTTAAAATCATGTACAAATGATAAAATTTCATAGTTTGGTGATTTAAAGAATGAGACAGTTTAGGATTTTGTCATCATCATGATTTAATATTCATCAGTGATCCATAATACATTGGACACCACAAAAAAAAAAAAAAGGACACTGCAAAGACACAGTCTGTGCCCTTAATTTATGTTTGCTTATTTTCTCTAAAGACTAGAGAAAATATAATGTTTGCTTCAGGGTACATGGTTGAAAGCTGAAGTTTTCCATCAGAACCAATGGGGCTTATACCATAGGAAGGACTAAGTTGGTCTGTTCATTTCAAGACAAAATAGACATTAAAATGAAAGTTATACCAAATAATAATAAAAATTCAAATGTTGAGCTCATTGAAGAAAATTTTGCTCTATCAACCTAATTGTATGTTCAGTTTTTGAGTTTAAATTAAAAAAGCAATTTACAATCGGGATTTCCTTTTTCTACTTGGGGTAATATATAATAGATCATGTGATTAATTTAGATTTTGGAATTGAAAAGTGGCAGTCACCTTCAAAATGTGATGTAACATATATCCTAATATGATATCAACTATATTCGGAATGCATAATTCAGCCTTAGGACATTCCTTTGATATATTCTTTATACTATTGTCAAAGTAAAATAACTCAAACACCAAACTCATTCTTCTTTCAAATACAGTTCACATTTCTCCAAATATCCCCTCTCCTATAGCCACATTCTGTTAATATACATAATATTTATAACTAATATATTTAATTTGCTTCTAATATCATCTATCACCCTGATATGTAATATACTTATATAATGCCATTCTTTCTGCACTTATCCATGATCCCTTTGTATATGGTAAGGTAAAGATTATGTTACATAGCAGAACATTACACAAGTTCTCCAGGGGAAGAATTCCTTTTCAGTTGTTTTTATTCATTTTTTTGTGATGATAATAATGATGATGATTACTCTTATTTTTTTAATTTTATTTAAATGCAATTTACCAACATATATATAATATTTTTTTAATTTTTATTTATTTATGATAGTCACAGAGAGAGAAAGAGAGGCAGAGACACAGGCAGAGATAAGCAGGCAGAGAGAAACAGGCTCCATGCACCGGGAGCCCGATGCGGGAATCGATACCGGGTCTCCAGGATCGCGCCCTGGGCCAAAGGCAGGCGCCAAACTGCTGCACCACCCAGGGATCCCGCAACATATATATATATATATATATATATATATATATATATATATATATATATAAATAAATAATCTTCTCTATCCATTTATCTGTCAAAGGACATCGTGGCTCCTTCCATAGTTTGGCTCTTGTGGACATTGCTGCTATGAACATTGGGGTGCAGTGTCCCATCATTTCACTACATCTGTATCTTTGGGGTAAATACCCAGTAGGGCAATTGCTGGGTCATAGTGTAGCTTTATTTTTAACTTCTTGAGGAACCTCCACACTGTTTTCCAGAGTGGCTGTACCAGCTGGCATTCCCACCAACAGTGCAAGAGGATTCCCCTTTCTTCACATCCTCACCAATATTTGTTGTTTACCGTCTTGTTAATTTTAGCCATTCTCACCAGTGTAAAGTGCAATCTCATTGTGGTTTTGATCTGTATTTCCCTGATGGCAAATGATGTGGAACATTTTTTCATGTGCTTGTTGGCCATATGTAGGTTTTCTTTGGAGAAATGTCTATTCATGTCTTCTGCCCATTTCTTGCTTGTTTCTTGGGTGTTCAGTTTGGTAAGTTCTTTATACATCTTGGATACTAGCCCTTTATCTGATATGTCATTTGCAAATATCTTCTCCTATTCTGTTTGTTGTCTTTTAGTTTTGTTGGCTATTTTCTTTGCTGTGCAGAAGCTTTTTACCTTGATGAAGTATCAATAGTTCATTTTTACTTTGTTTCCCTTGCCTTCGTAGGTATGTCTTGCAAGAAGTTGCTCTGGCCAAGTCAAAAAAAAAGGTTGATGCCTATATTCTCCTCTAGGATTTTCATGGATTCATAAGTGTTCTGTAGTTTCTAGAGTACAGATCCTTTACCTATTTGGTTAGATTTATTCCTATACGTATCTTGTGCTTTTGGTGCAATTGTAAATGGAATTGAGTCCTTAGTTTCTCTTTCTTCAGTCTCATTGTTAGTGTATAGAAATGCAACTGATTTCTGTGCATTGATTTTATATCTTGCCACATTGCTAAATCGCTGTATGAGTTCTAGCAATCTTGGGGTGAAATCTTTTGGGTTTTCTATATACAGATCATGTCATATGCAAAGAGGGAGAGTTTGACTTCTTTGCCAATTTGAACTTCTTTTCTTTCTTTCTTTTTCTTTTTTGTCTGATTGCTGAGGCTAAGACTTCTAGTACTATACTGAACAACAGTGGTGAGAGTGGGCATCCCTGTCATGTTCCTGACGTTAGGGGAAAAGCTGTCAGTTTTTCTCCATTGAGAACAAACGATACTTACTGTAAGCTTTTCATACATGGCTTTTATGGTATTGAGATATGTTTCCTCTACTCCTACACTTTGAAGAGTTTTAATCAGGAATGGATGCCATATTTTGTCAATGCTTTCTCTCCATCTATTGAGAGGATCATATGGTTCTTGTCTTTTATTTTTTTAAAAGATTTTGCTTATTTATTCATAGAGACACAAAGAGAGAGGCAGAGACACAGGCAGAGAGAGAAGCAGGCCCCATACAGGAAGCCTGACGTGGGACTCGATCCTGGGTCTCCAGGATCACACCCCAGGTTGCCGGTGGCGCTAAACCGCCGCTACAGAGCTGCCTGGTTCTTGTCTTTTAGTAATGTGATCTATCATGATGATTGTTTATGAATGTTGAATCACCCTTGCATCCCAGGAATAAATCCCACTTTGTCGTGAATAATCCTTTTAATGTACTGTTGGATCCTATTGGCTAGTGTCTTGTTGAGAATTTTGGCATCCATGTTTATTAAGGATATTGGTCTGTAATTATCCTTTTTGGTGGGGTCTTTGTCTGGTTTTGGGATCAAGATAATGTTGGCCTAATAGAACGAGTTTGGAAGTGTCCTTTCCATTTCTGCCCTTCGAAAAAGCTTTAGTAGAGTAGGTATTATTTCTTCTTTAAACATTTGGTAGAATTCCCCTGGGAAGTCATTTGGTCATGATGACTTAATTTTTGGTAGTTCTTATTCCTGGTCATAGTGCAATACTGTACATTTTCTAGGCACTCAGTGTTATTAGGTGGATATATAAATATATACTATCTATGCAATTTTTTGTATATATATACAGTTATATATACACACTATGTAAATACATGTATTTATATATTTATATGTATAAATAATGACTTTATAATATCCATAAATCCAGAATATCATATTTCACAAGGTCAATTGTAGAAATAAAAATTTGAGATGTTGAAGCTTATAAGACAAAATAATGCAAGTTTTACTATACTTATAAAGGAAACTAAGGTATATATATGAAAATGTAATCTTGTGTTGCTAGATGAAGATATGAGAAACATATTTTTCTATATGGTAAATTTATAAATATGAGTGTGCATACCAGAGATTTTGAATTTGATATGCTGCCACAAATGTGGTAGTGATTGCTCAGTAAAAGTTGACTATAACCTGACTCAGTGGGGTTCTACACAAAATGAAGTTGAAATATCAAAAATTCCTTGCTGAATTGGAAAGGTGATTCCAAGTATATTGGAGATGGGAATGTTGGGAGGGATTTTATATTGCCTGTTGTGCTCATCTACCATGTAGATATGTTCCCAAATGAGGTAAAAAAAAAAAATCTTTTCAACAGGCATTGGGAAATTCTTTAATGAGGAGAGTGCAAGCATCTTATAAGAATATTCTTTGGGCTGTTTTCTAGAGACCAGAGATGTGGGTGGTAAATGCTGTTAATGAAACATTCTACTTGGTTTCAGTTAGATAGTAAGATGCCAGTGTGACAGAATTCTAGTACCAGTTCTAAACTGCCCCACAGTTACTAGGTGGCACCTCTAATCAGAATAGCATGATTTGCAAAACTACTTAGTAGTAACTAATAATCAGTTCCTGTGAGAAATACAATTGGGTGCGACTTGTATAATTATACAATTAGGACTGCATGACTTAACACAAAACAAAACCCACAGGTCTGGTTAAAAAAAAAAAAAAGTGCCCTAACTTGAATCACTATGACAACAAAATCTCTACCCTTGACTCATCTTCCAGCTGAATTAATTCATACCCTATAAGCATCCATAGAGTATTCTTAAGTAAAAAGTACACTATGACAGTATGCACACCCGTTAAAAATCATCATTCTAACTTTTCCTAACATATATTTTATTTGACAAGGTAACTCTGTAGTTGGTAAAGTAAGTTAATACTCATTTTTCATGTATAATTGTATAATTTTCCTGTGTTATATTCATTATTAGAATTTAGAATGGCACTGCTGTCATGATGGTGGCTTATCATTTTCCTGTTACAAGTATGTTTGCTCATGTTTGTCTTATCAGTCCTTTATTAGGTAGTAGAAGTCTAGTCAGTATTGCATATCTAATATCCCCTTTGGAGTTCCTACAAGACCCAGGGGCAGGTTTTTCAGCACTGTCAATCATTTGACCACAAGAAGTCTAATTTAAAGTTGCCATGGAGGTCCTCGGGCTTAAAATCCTTCACTAGGTTGGCAAATAACTGCTCTAAGCCTAATACATTCTTTTTGCAAAGTGTCCAGTACCTATCAAAAGTATCAATCTTATTGTACAATAATTGTAATTTTTGTTGTTTTATACTGATAGAACATTGAATCAATTCCCCAATGTTCTCCTCTCTTCCTATATTTCATTTCAATTAATAGTAGCATAATGCTAAGTAATAATGGCATAACAATTTCCAGAAGTTACTCAAACACCATCATCAGTGGGTTCATTATGATTTTAAGTTAGGTAGGAATCTAATTCTGAAATCCCATCCCGAGAGCTTGTTTTCTGAAACAGCCCCTACTAGCAGTTTTTCTGAGCTTGAATTCCAAAACAAACAAACAAACAAACAAACCAAAACCTTACACACAGACTAAATGTCAAGACTTTTTTTTTTTTTGAAAGTACAATCCTAAGGGAATAAGAGTAAAACAGTGGGGACTTGAGACAGAAAAAGATAGGAAGAAATGTACAATGGAGCATTACACCCCTGGTTATTACTTGACATTAAGCCCTAAAGAAACACAGCTGTTTACATAGCAGATACTTTTATATGATTATATGGGCTGGCCCAATGGAAAAATTGCCATGAGTAGTTAGGTAAAAAGGAGAAGAAAAAATGATCAGCCTATTCTGTCATTCCTTGTTTGATTCCATTCAGACAAGAAGCTTCATTACCTGAGGCTGACCAGCCTCACAAGCTAGTGGTTCTGTTTTTATCCAGTATGGCCTATTACACCACTGAGCAGGAATCTAATTTCTAGCATGGCTGTATAATAGACCAAGTAATACAAACGTTAAGTGTATTTGTGGGGACTAACTTCCTGGTTGGAGTTAGTGTGGGGACAAAAAACAGCACTGTTAAAATTCTTCATATGATCAAAAATAAAATCTGATCTCAGCATTACACCACCCACAAAATCATTTCTCGACAGTTTAAAAGTAAAAATATACAAAATACAGTATAAAACATTTTGAAGAAAATTCAGAACATCTTCATGTCCTTGGTAGAGGAGTTTACTATTTTATTATTTTAAATTTTTTTAATTTTATTTATTTATTTATTCATGAGAGACACAGAGAGAAGGCAGAAACATAAGCAGAAGGATAAGCAGTCTCCATGCAGAGAACCCAATGTGGGACTTGATCCTGGAACTCCAGGATCATGCCCTGAGCCAAAGGCAGACGCTCAACCACTGAGCCACTCAGGCATCCCTAGAGGTTTACTATTTTAACAAAACAGAGAGTTGAAATGATAATAAAACATTGAAATAAAATTTTAACTACATTAAATTTAAGAACATTTCTTGTTCAGAAGATACCATTAAATGTGTGTAAAGAAAGCCACAAATTGGGAGAAAATATCTGGAAAACATTTAGGTCACAAAATAATAGCAATAGGCTACATGTGGTATCCTGAAGAATAAAGGAAAAAAATGCAAACAAATATATAGGTAGATAGACAAAATCATAGACCATTATTAGAAAGAATAAGAATCATGTTGGCATATTAGTAACCAGTAACACTCTATATAATATTAGTAATTAAACTACAATGATATATCATTTGATACTGATTGAACTGGCAAAAAAAAATACAAGTGTAAAATTATATAACATCAGAGAAAATGTGAAGTAAAAATCCTTTGGTAAACTGGAGCACCTGGGTGGCTCAGTCAGTTAGGCATCTGAGTCTTGACTTGCTTAGGTCATGATCTCAGGATCTTGAGGTTGAACCCCTGAAGGGCTCCATCCTGTGTGGAGCCTGCTTAGGATTCTCTCTCTCCCTCTTCTTTTGCCCTTTTCCTATTCCCACTCAGGTGTAAGTGCAAGCTCTTTCTCTCTCTCTCCCTTTAAAAAGTAATCCCTAGTGAACTTAGTGAACTTTGAGGATAAAGAAAACACCCTTAACATTAAAAAAAATTTAATAACACACCTACATCAAACATTTTAAGTGATGGAGAAATGGTATCTATATTCTCTAAGATGGACATAAGACAGTGAGGCCTATCATCTCTCATTCTTTACAGGGCACTGTGCATTCTAACCAGAACTGTAAGAATAAAAAAAAGGAAGAGATTTTAAGATAGAAATGAATGTAACTCTTATTTATAGACAAAATGATAAAAAGATTTTATCTCATTCTAATTTAAAAAAGATTAGAAATAAGATCATCAAGATTCTGAGTATGAAAACTGTTTCACAGAAACAAATTGGATTTGTTTTCAAGAACAACAATCAACTAAAAGAGTTACTAATACATAAGACAATTTATAGTGTCAACAAAGACTATAAATTACACAGTAATATATTTAATGCATATTAGCATTAAAAGAATGTTAAAATTTTTCTGAAAGTCATAAATGATATTCAGAATAAATGGAGATATTAAGCACACTATTGAATGGTGAAGGCAATATTATTAGGATATCAATTTCAAAATTATCTATAAATTTAATATATATGATATATATCTAAGCAATTTTAAAAGTAAATCAAAGGAAGAATTTTAAAGAAATCCAGACATATTAAAGCATTTTTTAAGAGGGCAAATCTACCAATGGGAATAAATAGGAAATTCAGATATCTATTTATATATCTTTATCTATATATCTATCTAATTTATTCCCAGATAAACATGGGTAAAACAAATCAATATGTGACAAACTATTTAATCTAGCAGATCAAGCAAAATGGCTCACTCTCTTGAAAATAATAAAAGGAGATCTCAGCATCATCTACAGAGGTGGACTTCAGATTCATCTAGCTTAAATGTGAGTAAATAAATGAGATGAAATAATTACAGAGAAATATAAATCCTATATGTTGCACTTAGGAAAGGATTTTTGAAATAGCAAAGTACATTATATCCATAATGTTTTCAAAGATAAAATACTGGATAATATTTATTGTGGAGCTGAAGAAAATTCTGCACTCCTGGTAGAAATTTGGCTGCTGCAGTAATTATGGCAAGTAGCTTACTGTAATAAATCAAAATACATTCTATGATTTGGCAATCCCTTGCCAGAGTATACAGCCTAGAGAAATTTTCACACAATCCTGGAAGATGAAATGTGCCTGAGTTCATTTCAGTATTCTTGTGGTAATGATGTTTGGAAAGTGTTTAAATTTTTATTTCTGAAAAAGGAGATTAATAGTGGATACACCTCATGGAATAAAATGCAGCAGTCAGAATAAAGAAATTAGTATTTGAACACCTTTAAATGTAAACAGATGAGAAGAACCATGTTTTATATTGCTTAGCCATTTATGCATTTTTAAAATTACATCCTCCAAAAATCAAAGATATATGTATAATTCGAGGGTATATACTAAATATATTGGAGTACCTATGAGCCGATGGGGATAAGGCTGAGAAAGGGTAGGAAAGATGGAATATATGAATACAATAAAGAATAAATGAAACAAAGAAAGGACAGAGAAGAGTATACTATCATTGAGTTGTATTTCTAACTCAATTCTCCACACAGAAGTTGAATAAAACAAAAAAGAAAATAAAAATACAATAGGTCAGGAAAGCTAATATAACTAGGTTATAGGTGATCAAGAGGGTTGCAACTGTATCATACAATTATTAATGATATGCACATTTCCTATTTAGTTTGGAGTACACAGCTGCACATATCACAGTATCTAGATATTAGTGAGGTTGGGCTCAGCAGTATATTCTCTCCCTTGCCTGATGTTTTCAAAATATGATAATTCTGGCATTTATTAAGTTGGAGATTCAGTTTTCAAGTAGTTTATCTAAAACTTACAATAAGTAAGAAAACACATAAGAAATAAATGCGAAGAGTAAAATCTATCATGCTTTATTTAAAAGATTTAAATTGTTAGCTGATAAAGATAGTTACTAGTCATTATGTTAAGTGAAATAAGTCAAAGAAAAGACATACACAAATATTTTCATTCCTATGTGTAATTTAAGAAACAAAACAAATGATCATATGGGGGAAAAGAAAACCAAGAAATAAGACTCTTAACTATAGAAAACAAACTGATGGTTACCAGGGGGCACTGGGGTGGGGAGATGGGTGAAATAGGTGATGGGGCTTAAAGGAGGGCATTGATTCAACAAATCCTTTCTGAATGCTTACTGTGTGCAGACACTGTTCTATATGATGAGAAGCAGTGATATTGAGTGAACACAAGAAAAGTGGAGGGCTTATGCAAGAGAGTGATGATAATAATGGCTCATGGAACAACCTATAAACAAGGAGAGAGAAATCACCAGAGGAATGAGGGGCTTCAAAATGTAGTAGCAACAGGGGTTTTAAACCTGAATAGGATCAAAACAGTTTAGTGTTAGAGGATTCAAAGTATTACACTGAAGAGGTAGGAAGTTGGAGAGTGAAATGTTTGAAAATGGGATAATAAATGTGGTGTAGTTTTTGGCATCAGCAAGTTTCCAAATCTTATTTTAGAGATGCAGCTTCTGTACTGACTCCATCATTAGCTATCATCTCCTCTCATTATCAGAAATTTGGGGGATAAATACAAGTTGAATAGAAAGTTAAGTGTATTTGTCTATAAATTCAGAGTGAAGTTCTGGTTTTGAGAGACATACTTCTGAATTCTCAGTTTAAACACAGAACTTAACAGCCTGGGATGGACGAAAGGACTGTGGAGTGAAAGCAGACAGATATGAAAAGAGGTTTAAGGACTGGTACAAACAATGTGTGAAAGTAAGTCATGGAACAGTCCTCGGAGACAAATCATGTTTAGTGATGGAGTGTTGGGCTGGGAATCAAGTGAAGAATATGTATAAAGAAGGAGGTAGACAGACATTTCAAATGCTACTCATAGTTCAACACCCGAAGATTCATTTCTGGATTTGTTAATGTGAGTGTTGTCACTGACCTCAATTACAAATTATAGTGTGGTTGAGTTTTGGACAAAATTCTAATTGGAGTGGTAACAAGAAAAAAAAAATTATAAGAAATACTGAAATACTGATGATTTCAAATAGTTCTCCCTTTCTTCCTTCCTTCTACTTTCCTTCCCTTCCCTTTTATTTTCTTCTCTTTCAGAGTATCTTGACCCAGTTTCAAAGTTACTGAACTCAAAGTACTCAACTATCTTGAGCTCCTGAGTAAATCTATGCCCCAACAACTTCTGTTTTCTATCTCTCACACTCTGCAACCACTATGCATCTACCCTAATCATCCTAGAGCCAGATGCCATACAATTAAGGGCAGCCTCTCAATTTCTCAGAATTCACTGAACTATTCGAATTAGTTAATCCACAGGGAGCCCACAAAACCTAGCTGACCCCAACTCACTTGTTATACATAAACTGTCCCTGCAGCTTTAGCTTATTGCCATCCTATCTGTCCTGAGGTACAAACTCCTCTGTGGCCCTGAGTAGCAGCCTTCTCTCTTTTAGAGTTGCAAGTAACAAGAGTTATGTCTTTCCTCTGAGTGTCATTTGTCTCTGTACTGTCTTACCATCAAAAGAATCTTGAAACCATAAAACAAGTCTCTTGAGAACTTTTGCTATGGGGAAAAGGATTGGGGTGATAAGATTTGAGGGCAAAGCTTTTTTTTTTTCCTCTCTTTATTAACTTTGGCAGAGACTGTAGGATATTTGGATGTTGATGAGAATAAGTTTACATAGAAGGAAGCATTGTTGATTCAAGAGAAAAGATGAGACCATTTTAGGACCAAAGATTTTTGAATAGGTTATCCATGCTGGTTGATAGATGTGATGGTGAGAGCAAAGAAAATTCACAATTAAATTGTAAATTCTAAAGTAGAAACAAAAAATGGATATTTGGTGACAGTAATATTAAGCTTATGCTACAATATCAATGCATACTGGCTCCTAAGAGAGTACATTTCAATGAAACACAGTTAAAACTTCAAAACACTAATGTGTTGTGCTATGGATCAAGGAGTTTCCTCTAGGGTATGAAAACTTGGCTTCTTTTCACTACATTAAAAAAAAAATCATGCTGCAAGAACTGCTGAGTTCTGCATTTCTCCATGGAAATTAACCAATTTAAACAAAAAGCAGTGAAATGTGATTCACTCACTTACAATTAAGACTAGCTCAGTATATTCAGCATCAAGGTACAATTTTTTTTTTTTTTTTGGACTACCATTGTCTCCAGAGTATTCAGCAGCAGTATAAAGGGTCAGGCTTAATAAATTATTAAATATCCTACTGGGAACCTGCTGCCTAACCTATAACTTTTCTGAGTAGTATTGCAACAATGAGAAATGTGTGGGTGTTTGATTTTATGCATATGTTTGCAGCTTTTCCAGTTTTAAAGAACCTGGGTTAAAAATTGTGCCTAATATTTATTCATAGTAAATTTTTCTTTAGTTCAGTAAAGTACATTTCAATTGCCAACCTCAGATTTTGATTTTGCATACTTTTTATGCCTTTAGTATTTTCTTTTGGTGTGAAGCCTATGAATATGCTTTTGAACTCTTTCTAACCAAAGCAGTTTTATCTTCTTGATAGCTATTTTTAATAAAAGAATACTCTAAAATAATTATCTCTAATGAATATAGATGATTTTAAAAGTTTGCAATATTCAGAGTTCTGACATAAGAATTATCATTTTGTTTTAATTTATTAACAGATGATTTGAATGACACAAATAGTTCCCATTAAGAATATAAAATATTTTGTGGATTTTTCAAGTATTTTGATATTCTAATATTACCTTTAGTATTCCTTTTTAATTTTTAATTATCATTTAGTACCTAGTAAACTGAATCATTAATTCCATCTTTCCAACTGTATAAGAAAAATCAAACAGAAACATTAGAATTTCTGAAAAATGAGGTTTCTTGAGATGTTTTTTTTGTTGTTGATATGAATACATCCTGTATATAGTGAAAATTAAGTTAACTACATATGTGAAAACACCTTATAGTCTTGTAATGTCAGTGATTTGATTACAATGATAAAGTAAAAACGAAACATAATTTGGGGGGATATTTGTGATAGTAGATTCCATTTTGGATATTCACTCCAAAATCTACTATATTCACTAAATAATATATGCTAATGTAGGTTTTTATGTAATAGTGGAAATCCATATAAATATATTTTATGTGTTTCTCTTTTAGAACATAAACTTGCAGGGGTGCCTCGGTGGTACAGGCGATTGAGCCTCCAGCTCTTGGTTTCAGCTCAGGTCATGACCTCAGGGTCATGAAGACTGAGCCCTGTGTTGGGCTCAGCACAGAGTTATACTTAGATTCTCACTGCCTCTCCCTCTGCCTCTCCCCCTTCTGCTTACACTCTTTCTCAAATAAATAAATAAATAAACATTAAAAAAAATATATATAAACTTTCTGGGATGCCTAGGTGGCTCAGCAGTTTGGCACCCGCCTTCGGCCCAGGGCATGATCCTGGAGACCCAGGATCAAGTCCCACGTCAGGCTCCCTGCATGGAGCCTGCATCTCTCTGCCTGTGTCTCTCATTAATAAATAAATCTTTAAAAAATAAAAATAAAAAATACATAAACTTTCAAAGATTTCAATGTTTCAGCTTAGATATTTATTGTAGAGACTGGTAAATGAGAAATTTAAAAAAAAGTATTTAATCAGAATTTGGAACTATTCTATTTGCTTTTCAGTTTTACTAAAGTCAGGTTTTTATTTGTTTATTTTTATTTTTTTAAAGTCAGATTTTTAATTTAATATTTACTTCCTAAAATACCTAGCCCTATAATAAATTATCTCCAACATATATTAGGAATGATTTTTGAGTTAAAGATCTTTAGTTTAAGAAAAAGAAGAAATTGTTACAAATAATAATTATTTTATTTACCATTCAATTCCATTAATAGAACACTGAGGATAACATTATATTTTTGGTATAATCACTTGAATTACAGAGTAGTATAAACTTGGTGAAAAAATGATAAGCAAAGAAGATTGACTAAGTACAAGATCAAACCTGATTTGTTGTCAATGAGAACCCAGAATTTTGACCACTGTGACGGAACAAACTACATGTTATAGACTCTAAATGCATAAGAGCATTTAGCATAACATTAGCATATGCTTTCTTAAATATACTTTCCTTAATAAAACATATTCTTACTAATAGACCAGGTATACTCAACAATGATATTGACAGTGAAAATTTAGAATAATATGGCACAAGGATATTGTTATGGTTTCATTTATTTTGGGGGAACAGAAGGGGAAGTTTGAATTTATATATTACCTAGAATATTTATGTATATTATCTAAGTGATTCTTCTAACAATTTTTATACCCTTTTTAATAGGGGATACATGGTCTTAGTATCAGAATATGATATAGAGCTTCAACCCATCTGACCAGTACCAAAGTTGTCTTCCTAACATAGTCTGCTGCTCAAGATACTTATTAGGTATAACTTTATTTGGATGTATCTTAAACCTGATTTCCCCAAACTCTAAAGATTTATTTAGAAATTTGGAGTTAGTGTATGCAATTCTCCCTTAGCATCTTTTATGAGAAGTAGCCTTACTAATATAAAAGTATGAATAATTTGATAAAATGTATACTTTGGAAAAAGTAATCAAACAAATGACCTGAGGAATTTTCTTTCATAATTTCCTGTTTATTAGTATTCAAAATATATTTAATCTAGTGTCACAGATACTTCCTAAGCTAATTTAATTTCTCTTTTTTGCTGTATTAGTCATTGTGTTGATTGTATATCATATTACTAATAAGATGAATAAAAATAACTATTATTTCTATATCTCTATTCCTAGGAGATATAAAAGACAACAGAATACAAAGCAGAAAAATCTATATGGAGAAATATAACTCAAATTTATACAAAAATAAAAGAATTTTATTTCTATAGATGAATAAACTTCTAAGAATATAATTTTATATGATAAATTTTATATGATAGATTATAATCAAGTTATTACAAACCTGTGCTTCGTGCATGAATGAGGACAGTGTGGTTGAAATTATCTTTGAGACTGACAAAAACTTACTATGGATATGTACATCTATCAATAGGATAACATCTGAGATGTGGCTTGTGAGCAACAAGATTTTTAAAATGCCAAACACATACAAAATTGATAAATGCATATGCCAATGGTTTAGGATTTTTTGCCTAAGTGCGTGGACAGAAGACTAGAAAAAGCCCCGGAGGTTCAGCTCTATTGTTATATTATTCTAATTTATGTTTCCTTGGCATATTTATTATTATTTATCAGTTCCTACTTTTCTCTAACCAGATTAAAATGCATTCAGCTTTACAATCTAGTTAATAAACACAGCAAGGTGTAGAAATAGAAAGAGATCAGATTTATATTTTCTCCAGGTGGCTGCTCAAAATTATTCCTCCTGATAATGCTTTTGACATTCTCTCTAATTCCTGACTTAATAAACTTTGATTTATTCTTTGAGTGTAACATCACTTTTTTTTTCTCTCAGTGTTCCTATAAAAACATGGTTGTATCCAATGCAGTAATAACTTACCAAGTTTCAAAGCAAAGAGTTATCATGCCAAGGAATAAATGGGAATAAAAGAAAGCTTGCCAGGCAAGTGCCATAGATTATGGAGGGGAAGGTTTGTTTCCAGGAAGAGATGACAGGTCTTCTCAACTGCAAGCTTTGGGTCAGACTCTACAGTGATTTAGTTCAAGAGCAGTGAGCTAAAGCAGAAAAGGCCAAGCAAGTCCTATAAATCTTGACAGGCAGAATGACAAATGTTATAGCAGTCAGGTAATGCACGTTTCAGGACATGTAAAGTAAGTTTGAAGTACTTGTATCTCTGAGAAGAAACCCTGATTCTGAACTGTGGTCACAGCAAGAAAATTTTTGTTTTATATTGTTTTCTTGGAGTGGAGATCTGATATAAGTCAGATCACAAAGTGAAAGGTGGAATAAAAATTTGATGAGCATGATGACTCTGCTGAAGGTTTTGCAAATAAGCAATGCAATAAAGATCTATGAGACTTTACACAAGATCAGGAACACAAGAGGATAGAAAGAGATCTGAATTCCTTGCATTGGCCCACATAAAGATGTGCCAGAAATTTAATGTTTCAATGCAACTCACAGGAAATGAGAAATGTATGCAATCGTTTGAGCTTAGTGTCGAGCTTATACCATTAATTTTGATACGTGGCTGTGTTGGGGGCACTTCACAGCATAAGCAGTCCAACCATTCCAATGAAGAGATCCCTTGCTTTGCCATACTTATACATTATGTCATATTCTCATTATACATACAGATACATCTATCTATCTATCTATCTATCTATCTATCTATCTATCTATCATCTTCTATCTCCGGGCTTATACCACAGATGGTGTTTGCTTGCCTTGGGGCTTAAATTCCAACCGTCTTTTCTTGGAATGGATTCAGAAATCTATTACTGCCAAGAAGTCTTTAAATAATAATTCACACTTTAAAATTCTAAAAATGGAATAATACAAAATTATCCAGAATATATGGATATATGTTTATATAATATACATATAATCCACAGAAAACATTTTTTTCATGTATTGTCTTCTCATTAAACCTTATGGAAAAAATTTAAAAATATTGACTTTGGATCTAGATTAGGTATGTCTTCCTGCTCCACTACTCACTACCTTTATAATTCTGTACAAGTTACTAAAACTTTGTTCTTGTTTTCCCATGTAAAATGGAAATGAAAATTGTTCCTATTACATTGGATTGCAATAAAGATTAAACAAATAAATGTAAAACATAGTATTGTATATGATTACATGGTATTATGATATCCATACATACATATACAAGCATATACATATATATGTATAACTTAATATATGCAACAATGTATATGATGTGATTTAAATATAAAAAGTACAGTTAGGAAAGTGTGAATGGTTGCTAATTTTTGTGTTAGAAATGTGGGGACATGTGGATGGCTTAGTAAGTTAAGCCTCTGACTCGATCTCAGCTCAGGTCTTGATCCCAGGGTTGTGAGTTACAGCCTTGCACTGAGCCCCATGTGTGAAGTCTACTTAAAAAAAAAAAAAAAGAAAGAAAAGAAAAGAAAAGAAGAAAAGAAAAGAAAAGAAAAGAAAAAAAGAAAGAAATGTGGAGAACATGAATAAATGCTTATGTTTTCAAAAACTAACAAAGTGTGTGCCTGTGATTGAAAGAAATGAGAGTGGAGGAAGGACAAGGATAGAATCTAAACTATTTTAATGAATCTTGCTTTATAATTTTAATATGAAATATGTACACTTCATAGTTTAAAAGCAAAATTTCATTTAAAACATTTACAAATCTATTGGCACATGTTAAGTGTTCAATATGCTGCCCTGATGACAATGGTAACAAAGATGATTATGCTAAATATTTTTTAATTTTTATTTTTATTATTTCATTTTTATGCTAAATATTTTTAAAAGCCTGGGAATATCATCAAGTAAAAAATCCAAATGAGTCCTCTCTCAAGAAGTGTGAAACACTGAGAACACAATTTAAATGAGACAAATATCAAAAAATGGGACTGGGATGGTATTATTTTAATTGTGATGATACCTTCATATGACTTCTGATCAAACTTAACATCTTAAACATAAGCATTTAGTATACTTCCCCATTAGAATAAAAAACAAGTCTACATAAAACTATTAGTATAAATAAGAAGGGACAGAAGACAGCAGCATTGGGAGGTTTTCAATATATTTATAAAAGACATATTTATGCAAGTATTTTAAATAATAATACACTGAATACTAAGTGCTTGCTTACAGAAAAAAGTGCTTATTTTCTGTTATAACGTCACCATAAAGACTAAGATCTTTTAGACAATGAAACATGCTGCAAACAGGGTGCAAGTTTTTCATTGCAATCTTTTAATAACTTACTATTAGCAGAGGGATAAAGGAGAGGATATAATAATAGATCATATTCAAAAAAATCTAGATAGAAAAAGGAAAAATCAAGAATAAAAGTGAGATTGTAATTCTTTTTAGAAAAATTATAAGATAACAATGAAAAGCAATCCTCATTCTTAGACAAAATGTTTCTCAACCTGGGTTTTAATCTAGAGAGACACTGATTCCAGTGTGGAAATATATTTTCTGTTGTGTAAAATCTCCAAAATATATCTGTTGTTCTCCCCTTTACAGGAAGTTATTAGAAGATGCATTCCAACAAAATAGAGTGGTCAAAAATACTGAGATAACAAGATCAAGGAAACATGAGCTAGAGCACTGATGGGTTGAATGGAGTTTCCAGGATGGTGGCAAAAGGATTCCCTACAATAGTGAACCTGGAGTGAACTCAGCCCCAATAATAAGAAGCCAGAGGAAAAACATTGTGAGACTGTTGAACAGTTTTGAAAAAAAGTGGCATAAATGTAATAAGAAGTCAATTATTCTGGGATGTCTGGGTGGCTTAGCAGTTGAGCATCTGCCTTTGGCTCCCATCATGATCCTGGGGTCCGGAGATTGGGTCCCACATCAGGCTTCCTGCATGGAGCCTGTCTCTCTCTCTGCCTATGTCTCTGCCTCTGTGTGTGTGTGTGTGTGTGTGTGTGTGTCTCAAGAATAAATAAATAAAATATTTTAAAAAATAAAAAAAATAAGTCAGTTATTCTTTTTTTAAGGAAAACAAAAAGACAAACAAGAAAAAATATAATTTGGTTTATAGATTTATTGGCAACCAATATTTATATTAATTGTATGCTGATGTATTTAACATAAAATATATGATTTAACATAAAAAGGTATTCTTCATTTGGAGAAAGAAATGCTAAAGAGTTCATGTGTGGGGAAAGTAATATTCTCTGCAAGGTAAATAAATAGTCATCCTATTTATTAGAAAATCTTAAGATATATCTGGAATTGTGAATCAAGAGATAGCAATATCAATATTATTTGTAAAATATAAAGATAAATGAGAGGAAAAATGTCAGAAATTGTTCACTCTAGTGCAGAGAACTGAAATTTAAGTTCTTAATCTTTTATTTTGAGGAAATTTAGTTGAGTTGAGATCTATATCCCCCCCAACCATATAGTTGTATTATTTTGGTGAAAAGTATAAATTTATTTTAAAAAATGATTGAAGATAAGTGAAAGTTGACAAGTAAACACTTTTAATATTTTCTAAATTTTTCATAAGACAGCTTAAATTTTAAAGTACCATATTTATATTGTAACAAAAGAGTATACAAATGTAAAATAAAAAACAAGCCACATGAAGCAGTTATTCTATGGATTTCATCCCAGAGAACCATTTTTATAATAAATCATGTTTCTTACACAGGTTGCAGAAAACTGTAGAAAAGATAAATCATTTTAACAGTTTAAGGCAAAAACAGATTTAAAAAAAAAAGCCTAAAAAATTAAAATTGAGCTTATAGAAGAGACTTCTAAAACCACAGCACAGTAATCGTCATAAGCATAGCCATCTGGAAGCTGCAGTCTCAGGAAGCTGCTCCCACCCAGAACAAGCAGCACATACCCTGATTAGGAACAGAGAAGTCTGATCCTCAAACCACATCCTTGAGTGGATAGCTGCAGAATTGTGCTGCCTCTTCCATAATCAGTGGCAGCAAAATGGTCAGCTTGGACCTGATGTCAGCTATTCACATCACCACTATCCAGTCCTGAACCAAATTCACACCAGAGTGCATCTGATTGGAAGAATGCAAATTACCCCTAGAAGCCTAACTGCAAGGAAGTTTGAGAAAATGGTTTTTGCTTTTCCACCAGAACAATAGAGAAAGAATAGTTGAAGGTCTTATGCAAGTCAATGTCATGTACAAATCTCCTATTCCGTGAGAATGAGTATGTACTAGTCTTCCACTTGACTTTTTCACTACAAAGTCTTAACCTTGTAGCCTACCACATATCTCATATATAAATTTAAAACAGTTTATGAAATGATTGTCCTTTATATAAACTAATATTTTTGTTTCTCTTGTTATTTCAGATGACACTGCAGCCAATACCCTGTGTGTCATATACAAGCACACCCTTATTTTTCTAGAGAACCTCCTCAGAATAGCATTGCTGTTTAGAAATGCACATATTTACCTCAAATCAATAAAGCTGCTTTAACTCTCAAGAGTTGTACAAAATACATTTAACTCAAAAAAAGTGTATTTTAAAATCATTGAAAAATAAAGTAAGAATTTTACATTTATAACTTTAATTTGCCTAGTTCTGATTACATGTAAAGATTGAAAATCTTTTGATATGTTTATTGGTAAAGTGACCAATATTTTTATTTTTCCCTGTAGTGCTTTGCTAATTATTAATAATTGGCATTTTGATGTATTTATATCTAATCTATTTTCCCATTAAACACTCTAGTTTTTATTTTCAGATGTGCTTTTATTTAGGGTCCATCAATTTATTGTATGTGTTATAAATATTTTCTCCCAAATGATATATTTTACATTAAACCTTGATATGAAATATTTTTATTTCTTTTCTATTCAAGCTTTTATTTGGTTTAGCCAGTGCTGTAGGTTTTATTTTTTCTTTTAGAGTTTCTAAGTTAAGTTATATATAATGTATTACCCTTTAAAAGTCTTTCTTTATATCTTGAAGCTAAGTTATGGATACATACATAACAAAACTGAGGAAACTGTCTCAACATACACATCTCTCTCAGGAAACTACATCTTGTAGCCAGTATGTTATACAATCACCTGAAAGTGCAAACACTACCTGAAGATTCTTAGCATGTTCTTGGGTTGAGAAGGAGAGGGAAAGATGGCTGGGGAGGATTTGTTGTCAAAGGGGAAGCAGGAGAGGGAGGGAGAGAAGCAGAAGGAGGGGAAGGAAGATGGCAAGAGGAAAAGGAATGAGGGAAGAGAAAAGAGGAAGAGGAAGGAGGAGGAAAAGGAAATGGAGAAAAAAACAAACTGGAGAGAGAGCTTGGTTTCCTGATGGATTACAAATTCCTTACAGAGCAAAGCTCCTGCCAAGGAAAGGAGCTTACCAGAAACCCAGGTTTGTGGAGTGTCCTGCAAGCTCTGAATATTAAAATTCAAATAGTTTAAAGTACATTGGATTTCTTTTGGGACTGGTAATTACTGTATATACTCTTTCTAAACTTTAGTGTCTGGAAAGGAGGAAGAACAGTGATGGGCTTTCTAAATTTCTAATTTCCAACTCTTTACGTTCTTCCTTGCTTCCAAACACATGGCGTCTCATCCTTGACCTGATCAAGGCATTGTCTTTTTCTGAGCATTGGATGAGTATCAAGGATGGGAAATGTTTGGGGTAAAGAGGAAGGAAAGATACTTACAGCTATATACGGTAGCCTCTCTGGTGTCTTTTAAGGAGAGATCTTTACAAATATGTGCGAATTAATCAAGAACAGTAAGGCCTAATTGTTCCTTTCCAAAGATATTCTTCTGCTTTTATTCCAATCATCCTTGTTAAAACGCTTCATCATTTATACCTGATTTCAAGTGTTTTCAATCATGCTCCACAGGCTTTGCCTCTTAACCATAATTATGCTTAGGTTTCTTGCATCTTAAATTATATAGCTATCATTTAGATTTTGATTTCTATCAGACTGCTCTCTATATATTTGAGCTAAACATGAGGTTGAATCTAAATAGCCATACTGTAAAAATGCATGTAAATATATCTTCTTAAAGTATTAAAGATTTGAAAAGGCATAACGGATATAGTAGTTCAAAGATGTTTGAGGATATAAAGAGACAAAAAAGTAAAAGTCACTTACAGCCTAACAGCAATGGTATTATTAAGCAAACTTCAACTTTGGTTTCTTATGGTGTAGGAGACAGAAGACAAAGTACAGAGTCCAAATAAGATTAAGACTCAACAGAGTCAGCAAAAATGACAGACAAAATACCTCTGAACATTTTTTCCTCCATAAAAGCAAAAACAAAAATGGCAAAAAATGTCAGAATTAACTCTTTTCAAAACTGGAAATTACCCAAAGGTTTGCTGCAATCCAAGAGAAGTTTTATCAAGAAAAAAAAAAAAAAAACTGCTAAGTCTCTGTAAGAACAAATAGTTTCATGGTGTTTTAACTTACCTTATTCTACCAGCCTCAACTACAGCAAAAAAACCACAACATTTTGGCAAAAACTGGAGTTGGCATATTAGGTTGGGGCTCTATCTTTACTCATTATCAGAGAAATGTTATTATCTGACCAGTTTGTTGGTTCCCTGAAAGACCCTACATTCATCTAGGAAGATTGGCTTTATTTGTTCTGACTGTAAGCTCACCCAGTGTGAAGAATCTTTTCCCTAGGGAGATTTATCAAAATTAAAAATTATTGTTAACATTGCAGCTGCTTGAGGTAGTGGATAACATTTGGAGCTATAAACAAAAATGCAGAAAATAACAAGTCTTGGCAAGAATGTGGAAAAATTGGAACCCTAATCCATTGGTGGTCAGAATTTCAAATGCAGTGACTGTGGAAACCACTTTGTCAGTTCTTCAAAAATAAATAAATAAATAAAACATCAGCAAACTTACAGGAATACAAATTAATACAATAACTCAAAAAGTAATTTCACATTATCTAATAATGCTAAAGATCTTTATATCTAACTCCACGATCTGTAATAGTGGCCTACAATATTCACTCACATATCTACTGAAAGAGTTTTGCAAATTTTATACATATTTTTACACTAGTGTCTCAAATTTTCATAGTAAGTATACCTAGTTTTAAAAGATAAAATTCATAAAAAAGATAAAATTCTTCTCATTTATACACACTGACCATTTATAATAAAATCATTGAACGCTTTTAAGAAGGGAGATTTAATGTTGTTTTGTTTATCTTTGAGTTAAGCCTTCATTAAATCACTCTGTTGCATGGAATAATTGAACCATCTGAAGCAGTGTGAAGAGTATTCTGTTATGTCACCATCATTTAACATTAGGAGAGTTGACATTTGCTTACATGAATTGTATTCCCGACTTAAAGTTTCAGAATATGAGGACATTATTTTTTCATTTTTCTCATACCTTTTAAAAGTACATTAAAATTAATTAATTTGATAAATTAATTAAATGAACAGAAAATAAACTTTATTCATAATTATTTGGAAATAAGCTATTCCAAACTTACGTTTGCCTGTCAAGTAGAGGAACTGATGCATGTTGACTTAGGTATAAATTTGCCTACATTCATCAATACCATACATATTTGATTTTCTTTTCTTTGATTTTCATTCCATTAAAATTCCTTTGGTAGTGTTATTCAAAGAGACCAAATATACTTTCTATAAATCTGAAAATTGTCCATCAAAGAGTATCTCAATGTATTTTATTAGAAAATATCTGAAGGCAATTTATGTTTAATTGTTGGAATGTATTATTAAGCCTGTAGTGTGTCTCAACCAAACAGCCACATAGGGGAGCTCTAACCTAGTAAAAGAATAAATCACCTGCTAAACAGGACACCATAACAGTATTTTTCTTCCTTCACAATAGATTAGGAGAGTTTTAGCCATTTCTACATTATTCTAATTATAAATATATTTTTTTGCCTCTCAGAAATATTTTTGTCTGAAGATTGCATACGTCACATTCAAAATAAATTACAGCAAAGGGCAGTTTTTTTTTTTTTTTTTTCTTTTCCAACTAACCAGTGTCACACTCTATATTAGCATGGAATTACTTGCAATGGCTAGAGATTTAACTTCAAAGCAATTGTGCTTAATGAAAATGACTGTGAATTCAAGCAGCTGCATTGATAGTCCTCAGTAACTGATGAAAGGGAGGGCCTGCAAATTGCTTAAAGATGAAAGTCACAGAGCATATCTTTAATAATGCATATTTAATTACTTTGGTAAAAATGACTATTTTTTTAACTTTTTGTTCTATATGGAGTATGTATATTAACAATTCCTGATAGTGTGGTAATTTTAAGTAATCTAAGACATTTGTTGTTGTATTATAAAATGAAATTTAAAGTGAGAGACTTAACATCATTATATATTTATTTTAAATGACTGAAAATTATCTTTTAGTAGCATAGAACTCTAACAATTTAGTATTTGTTAGTTTTAACTCATTTCATTCCATTAACATTTCTAAATGATTTCGGCAAAAAGTAGATTAAAAAGAGGCTATTGATGTAATGAGCACTGGTATCATATAAGATAGATAATCACTGACCTCCTCTGAAACCAAAATACATTATATGTTAATAAATTGAATTTTTAAAAAAGTAAATATTGAATTAAAAAGATAAAATAAAAATAGGTCATTGGGGATTACTTTCTGAATCCCCAGAAACTCCTGTGGAGTTTCTGAAGTGTAAGAAACTCCACAGACCCTCTCTCAAGAAAATCAACCATAACTGGTGAAAATCACTTTATTTATTTATTTATTTATTTATTTATTTATTTATTTATTTGAAAATTACTTTTTTAAAGTACTTCTTAAGGGTTTTTGAAACTGTCCTAACATCATACAACAACTATTCAAAACAAATATAGTAAAACTTGATAAGAACAGTGAATCTGTGGCATTTAGTCTATAGCCAACCCCATATCCTGAATCATCATAAATGAAACTTCAGTAGGCTGGGAAAATGTGGCTTCTCCTTGTCTCAGCTTCTGTTCAAAGGTTACAGTACCCAATGGGTAGGGGAATTACCACTATGATTTCTTATAACCCCAACTCTGTGTTTCAAAAGCTAATTCCAGGTGAGTGAGGTCAAAGGGCTGGGGGTTCCCTTCCACCCAGCTCTCACTTGCAGGGCTTTACTTAAGGTATAGCATGCCAAAAAACATTGGGGTTCACTCCAATTTCCATTGCTCACTAATAGGGTGGGGTTACAGGCCTATACATCAGATGCTACAAATAAACAAAAAACAACAAGCCCCAAAGAGAGGGAACATTAGTGTCCAGTTTGTTATATAATCTAACTTGTCTAGGCTTTGACATCAACAAAACTTAGGACACACAAAGAGAGGAAAGTGACAATATGCAGGAAAAAAGCAGGCAAAAAAAAAAAAAAAAAGGATAAAAAAGGAAAGAAAGAAAGGAAAGAAAGAAGAAAGAAAGAAAGAAAGAAAGAAAGAAAGAAAGAAAGGGAAAGAAAGAAAAGAAAAAAGAAAAGAAAAGAGAGAAGAAAAGAAAAAAAGAAAAAAGAAAAGAAAAAAAAAGAAAAGAAAAAGAAAATAGTAAAAGGAAACTTCCTTGGAGACAGTTGATATATATGTGGGACTCAGGAGACAATGACTTATAAGCAAGTATATTTAAAGAACTAAAGGAAATCATGCATAAAGAAGTAGCGGAAGGCATGATGCCAATGTATTACCAAATACTGAATATTTTTAAAAATGAAAGTTATAAAGTTTAATACTAGAATAACAAAAAATATACTACTAGAGAGATATTAAAAGTAGATTTGAAGAATCCTTGAGCTTGATGATAAATGATAGAAATTATGCAAGCTATATAGCAGAGACAAAGGAATATAGAAAATGAATAGACTTAAAAAATGAGGACAATGTTAACCACACAAACATATGAATAAAATGAGTACCAGGAGAAAAGAGAGAAAGGTACAGAAAAATATTTGAAGAATTGCTGACAACTCTCAAAGCAGATGAATAACACACATTTTCTAAGAAGCTGAGTGATCCAAATATCAGGTAAACAATGAAAACAGATCCATATCCAGACACATTATATTAAAAAAAAATTATCAAGCACATTTACAAAATAGAAAATCCTGAAGCAGCAAAAGAAAAGTGACTCATCACACACAGTGGAACCCTAGTAAGATAAACAGCTGACTTGTGAGAAACTGCTGAGGCCAGAATGCAATGGGATGATATATTTAAAGTGACAACAGGAAGGAAGAAAACGACACATGAAAATTGTCAACTAAGAATCCTATATCCAGCAATGTATCTTTCACAAATGTGAAAAGATAAAGACATTCAAAAATAATAAAAAATTATTACTAGCATACCCACCTTATAAGAAATACAAAAATAAATCCTTCTAATTGAAAATAAGTAAAATAAATAAATAAATAAATAAATAACCCAAAATAGTAATCTAAGCACATGCAAACAGAGCAGAAAAGAAAAATCTGTAATTGTAAAGGACAATAAAATGCATGTATTCATTATTTTATTAATCAAGATAAAAAGCAATTTTACAGCAATATTAATATAACTAGATTTGGGCCCTTTAACAGATAGAAAAGTAGCATCTTTGATAACAAATGGGGCAGAAAGGAGAAGTAAGAGCTAAGTTGTGGAGAAAAAAAAGAAAAATGCAGATAGTAACTCCAATTCACAGGAACAAATGTGAAGTAGAATGGTAAATAAGAATGTTAATATAGGGCAGCCCCAGTGGCGCAGCGGCTTGGCACCGCCTGCAGCCCGGGGTGTGATCTGGAGACCCGGGATCGAGTCCCACATCGGGCTTCCTGCATGGAGCCTGCTTCTCCCTCTGCCTGTGTCTCTGCCTCTCTCTTCACTCTCTCTGAATGAATAAATAAATAAATCTTAAAAAAAAAAGAATGTTAATATAATAAATTCTATAAAACATTATATGCTTTAGTTTCTTCATTTTAATTAAAACACACGAAGGTATATAAAGTAATAATTATAAAAATGTATTGGTTGGTTTATACTATATTTAGATGATTTTTTTTAGAATGCTCAAAAAGGGGAAGAGAAAATATAGCAACATGAGTAATAGTTATCTATCTGCTGGGATACAGTTACTATACCTCTGAAGTAGTTTGGTGAAGTTAAGCACATGGTAAGACCTAGAACCCATTTAAGAAAATAACTCAGGAATATAGTGAAAATTCCTAAGGGAATTAAAATATTAAACTAGAAAATATTTACTCAATGTAAAGGAAAGGAGTAGAACTAGCTGGAGAACCAAAAAAACACAAAGCATATAGAAAATAAACAGTAAATTGGCAGATATAAATCAAAGTATTCCTATGATAACATTCAAAGTGAATGGATTCAAAAATTCAAACAAATGAGAGGGATTGTCTGAATTTTTTTGTTTTTAAATACTAGATGCTAAAAAAGCACTAGAAGCTCTCTACTGGTGATATGCTTTAAATAAAAAGAAATAAATAATTTGGAAGTAAAATGATGGAAAATATGTATCATGCAACCAGTAACCATAATAAAGCTGCAATAGCTATCCTAATATTAGGCAAAAAAAAAAATATATATATATATATATGTATATATATATATTTATATATTTTAGGCAAAAGATTTTAAAGCAAAAAACAATTACTAGAGATAAACATAATGATGAAAAAGAGTAAATCCATAAGAAATATATAACAATTATGCGCATATATACACCTAGAAAGAGATTTCACAAATGGGGGGAAAATGAAAGAATTGAAGGGAGAAATTAGCAATTCAAAAGTAATGGTGTAGACTTCAGCATCTCATGCTAAGTTATGAGTAGAGAAAATTGGCATAGGATCAAAAAGGAAATTGAAGATCAGAACAACATTTAAACTTTAAAAAAATATTTATTTATTAATGAGAGACACAGAGAGAGAGAAAAAGAGAGGCAGAGACACAGGCAGAGGAAGAAGAAGGCTCCATACAGGGAGCCTGACATGGGACTCAGTCCCAGGTCTCCAGGATCAGACCCTGGCTGAAGGCGATGCTAAACCAGTGAGCCACCCAGGCTGCCCCAGAACAACATTTAAAAAAACCAATGAGACCTACAGACATCTGTATAACATGCTACCCAACAAAAATAGAATACCAATTCTCCAGTACACGTTTAATATTCTCCAGAATAGATCACATGCTAGGCCATAAAATAAGCATCAGTGAATTTAAAAGGATTTAAATCCTTAAAGAGTTTTCTCTAATCCTAATGAAATGAAATTAGAATTTCATTTTCTTTGTAACAGAAGGAAGTTTGAAAAATTCACAAATCAGTTTAAATTAACACAAGCTGGTAAATAACCAATGGGTCAAAGAAGAAATCACAAGGAAACTAGAAGTACTTTGAGGTGAACAAAAATGAAAAGACAACATAACAAAATTTAAGGGATAAAACTAAATCTGTATCCAGGAAAAAATTTATAAATTTAATG
This sequence comes from Canis aureus, assembly GCF_053574225.1. NCBI lineage: Eukaryota > Metazoa > Chordata > Mammalia > Carnivora > Canidae > Canis > Canis aureus. Next base: position 24,301,347 of record NC_135627.1, on the reverse strand, counting down.
TACATTTAAAAATGCTCATATTAAAAAGAAGAATGATAGTGAGTATAGTTAAGAATACTGGATTGTGTACTTGAAATTTCCTGAGAGGTCTTTTTTTTTTTTTTTTTTTTTTTAATTTCAGTATGGCTAATACACAATGTCACATTAGTTTCAGGTGTACAACATGGTAATTCAATATCTCTATATATTATGCAATGTTCATCACAAGGGCAACTACCATCCATCACCATAAAACACTATTATAATATCATTAACTATATTTCCTATGTGGTGCTTTTTATTACTATGACCTCTTCATTATGTATCTGGAAAACTGTGTCTACTACTCCCCTTCACACATTTTGCCCATCCTCCTGTCCCCCTTCCCTCTGGCAATCATCAGTGTACTGCTAAGAGCATACATCTCATGCATTCTCACAACATCCACATATTAAAAAAAGAGACAGAAAATGGGAACTATGTGAGGTGTCGCATGAATTAATTAGACTGCTGGTGGTAATCACTTCACTATGTATACATTTATTATTTCATCACCTCACATTTTTATGCCATCACACTTTAAATATACACAATTTTATTTGTCAACTATACTTCAATAAAACTGGAAAAAAGGACAAGATTTCAAATTAATGACCAACCTTCCATCATAAGAAAATTGAAACAGTAGGGCAAAATAAACTTGAGTAGAAGATTGAACAAAATAAAGATGATTAATATGGAAATAAAACAATAAAAGATAGTCAAAGAAACTAAAATTTGTTCTGTGAACAAAAGGAGCAGAAAAAAATGACCCCCAAAAAGGAAAAAAGATTCAAATTGTTGCATTTAGATGATTCCACTATGAAATGTTCAAATTAGGCAAAAGGTAGGTAAATAAATAGATACAAAGTTGACTATTTTACCACTTGGTAGAAGAGCTATCAGGAAATGGGAAATGGCTATTATTGGGTATATGTTTTTGTTTGGAGGATGATGATGATGTTCTAAAATTTATTGTGGTGACAGTTGATAGTTGTGCAACTCTGTGACTATACTAAAATTGCACACTTTTAACAGGAGAATCCTATCTCAGAGCTATATATAAAAATATCAACATGTAACTATCCATCCCAGGCTATATTATTGAATGTTGTATTATCTTCAGACAAGATATGGCTGTACTTTATCTGAAATTGAATAAATGGATTCCAATCCAATAAGGCAAAAAAAAAAATTATCAAGAATAGTCAGTATAAATTTAAACTTTAATAGCCTACAAAATGTAATGTTAATAATGAACACAAACTGAGCTCATAGAGGTAGAACTTAGAAATCTATATTAAAAAGTATATGTACTATCAACCTAATTGGTTGCTGGTGGCAGTGCAACTGGAGCAACAGTCACAGATTTCTCAATTCTGAGAGTCCAAAATAAAAAGGGTATGCTGTCTAATATATGCACAATACAGCTCTACTTCATACTATAATTGTAACTAAAATTTCTCTAGATAAGTATGCAATAAAAATTTCAAAATATTTGGGCTTCAAACTAAATTGATACATAACTGAAAGGCTTGAATTCTAATGCGTTAAATCACTAAATAAAAAAAAGGTCTAATTGTGTGCAATTTCAAAAAAAACATTCTAACTTCTAACATACTCTATAATCTTATATATTATAGAAGACATAATAAGTGATTAACAGGTATATTAAAACTTTAAACACCACATTAATCGATGTATAAAGTGACTATCTTTTAAATGGTATCTGGAGGGATGCCTGGGTGGCTCAGTGATTGAATATCTGCTGTAGCAGAGGGCATGATCCCGGGATCTGGGGATTGAGTCCGGTGCTGGGCTCCTTGCGAGGAACCTGCTCTCTCTTTGCCTATGTCTCTGCTTCTGTCTCTCAAGAGTAAATAAATAAAATCTTTAAAAAATTACATAAGTGGTATCTGGAAATGCCCAAAGAAACTAAATCGTAAATATCCAATTGTTTTTAATAATATAATCAGTTTTATATGTAAAGAAGATATTCCAATATAATAGTAATATTACTTAGCCATCAAAAAGAATGAAATCTTGCCATTTGCAATGACATGGATGGAGCTAGAAGGTATTATGCTAAACAAAAGAAGTCAGTCAGAGAACAACAAATACCATATGATTTCACTCATATGTGGAAATTAAGAAACAAAACAGATGACCATAGAAGAAGGGAAAGAGAAATAAAATAAGATGAAAATTGAGAAGGTGACAAACCATAGAGACGCTTACCTCTAGGAAACTGAGGGTTGCTGGAGGGAGGTGTGTGTGGGGGAGGGAAGGAATAATTGGGTAATGGGCATTAAAGAGGGCACTGATGTAATGAACACTGGGCATTATATCCAACTGATGAATCACTAAGTTCTCCATTGAAACTAATAAAATAATTAATTTTTAAAAGTAGCATACTATTACTGCACTATAAATTGAAAAGAATCACATTACACTGATATTTTCAAACTATCACTAAGTTGTTTGCAACATTTTAATATTGACATTCACTTTGTTTAGAAATGAAACAATTTTATGGAAGAAAACAATATCATTATTTGGAAATAAATGAGTTGATTGCGTGAAGATTACTGCATACTTGGCTTTGGTAGCTTATAAAAATTGACCAGGTCTGAATGTCAAGCAGAAATATGATTCAAGGGAATTGCCTTTTTTGTAATTCTAAGTTTTCTATGCCTCATCTCCAGCTCTAAGGAGTAAATCAAAGCAAAACATTGTTTTTGTTTTGTTTTGATTTTAGACGAAACTATTGTCTTAGCTTATTCTAGACACCAGAGAAAAAAGTAAGGAGACGATGTTTATCAATATATAAGACAAACATACAAATTTGGTCAAGGCTTACCTATGTATTCTGTTCTGGATTAACAAGTATAAATTTGTACTGAGATTTCTGATGTTATGCCTGTCTCCTAATGACTATTCTAATGAAAGTTTAATTTCTGTTTTATTTAGAACTGGAATCTATCTATCTATCTATCTATCTATCTATCTATCTATCTATCTATCAACTATCTATCTATCTATCCTGGAATTTCTGTTCCCTGTCATGCTGAGGAGTCTCTTTACTTCCCCTCTCCAACTTTTGGTGCATGTGCGTGTGTGTATTTGTTATTTTAGTAAGATTTTCCTTATTGTTTCTGATGGTGCTGTTCAGAAATCTGCCATTTTGTTTTTGTTCCTGTGGATAAATTCCTACACCTACCTAAGTTCCCAGACACTGAAAATCCTTTCCTGTTCTGAGTGTTCTAAAGTTTCACAATGATGTGCCTTGGTATGATTATTTATTTTTCAGGGGCTCTTCTAGGCAATTTTTGGTCATATTCAATTAAAACATTCATATATTTGAGTGGTGGGAATTTTTCTTCAGTTATTTATTTTTACACCTCCATTTTCTCTGTTTTCTTTTTCTTTTTTCTTTTTTCTAAAATTCCTATTTTTAAGATGGAACTAAAAAGTCCTGGACTTGATCCCTAATGTGTGTTGGGTATACTGTCAAAAAATTTTTTTAACTTCCATGTACTTCACTCTCTGGAATAATTATTTTTCCAAATTTTCTATTGAATTGTTCATTTCTATTGAAATGTTTTTATTTAATTTACTTTAAAAAATCCCTCTATGTACTTTTTCTTGCATCTTATTTTTATGAGTGTAACTTTATTTTCCCTGAACTTTATTTTTTTTCTTTCTTATTTTTCTCCTAGTTTGTTTTCTTTTTAGCTTCCACAGTATAGACCTTACTAATGGAGTTGAGATTCTTCATAAAGGCATGCATTAAAAGCATGAGTTTATTGAATTTTAACTTTAGGATGGAAAATGGGTGACAAAATTTAGGAAGTGAACTCTCATAATATTTTCAGATCTTTCCTGTTGGACTTGCCAGATGCGACTGAAAAGCTATTTTCTCCTAATGTCAGGTAGATAAAGTTATCGCTGCTGGCATTTTGGCAGCCAAGAAAGTGAAGGGGGCTGGATGTCTCTGCATTTCTTATCTAGTATGCCTGTGATCACTGAATCTCCCTGTTTTTGTCACAGGACTCAGACTATCAATTCAAATTGGTGTCCTCCATATAAGAACCTTGGCTTTCTCTCCAGATAATAAAGATCTAGATGTCTGCATAGAGAAGAGTGGCAGTTGCTCAACACTGTAGGACAGGATGGGATCTTCTCAGTTTACCAAATCGTCCTTACATATCTCTTTACCACTAGATCCAAAGTATAAAGGTTTCCAGTTCCCAAACATTTTTTTATAATAAATTTATTTTTTATTGGTGTTCAATTTACCAACATACAGAATAACACCCTGTGCTCATCCCGTCAGGTGTCCCCTCAGTGCCCGCCACCCATTCACCCCCACCCCCCGCCCTCCTCCCCTTCCATCACCCCCAGTTCCTTTCCCAGAGTTAGGAGTCTTTATGTTCTGTCTCCTTTTCTGATATTTCCCACACATTTCTTCTCCCTTCCCTTTTATTCCCTTTCACTATTATTTATATTCCCCAAATGAATGAGAACATATAATGTTTGTCCTTCCCCGATTGACTTACTTCACTCAGCCAGTTCCCAAACATTTTAAAGATTTCTTTATTTGAATGTAGTTCTCATCATTTTTTTTTTTTTATAAATGAAATCCAAGCTGGAATTTCTTTCTTTTTTTTTTAAGATTTATTTATTTATTTATTTATTTATTTATTTATTTATTTATTTATGATAGACACAGAGAGAGAGGCAGAGAAACAGGCAGAGGGAGAAGCAGGCTCCATGCTGGGAGCCCGATGAGGGACCTGATCCCGGGACTCCAGGATCGCGCCCTGGGCCAAAGGCAGGTGCCAAACCTCTGAGCCACCCAGGGATCCCTGTAGTTCTCATCTTTTTTCCGCTCATAGGCTGGTGGTGGCTTTTTTTTTTTTTTTTCATCTAAATACTTGTATATTTACTCATTTATTTTGTGTATTCTAAAGCTTGTGGCTGTTTCCTCCTTCCCTGCTTTTGCTATCATTGAGGTTTTGGTCTTTTAAAAGACTTTGCTTTAGTTTTGTGGAGTTTTGAGAAGGGACGGTATCTAGTGTCAGTGCACTTGACGTTTTGTACTGATCGTAGATTCTCTATTGAATTGTTTCTGTTTGACATATCTAGACTGCATGCTTTGTTTTTTTTCCTACTTGAGTCAGGACTAGAATTTGACAAGCCATTTTAGAGGCAACAATGATTTGAAAAACATGCCTAGTTTTGTTGATATAAAATATTTTTAAATTGGATAAAAAAGAGCAGCTACTTTAATGATCTAGTGATAAAAGTAGTTAAAGGTTATATTTACTTGGATTTCATTGGAGAAGTACTACATCAAAATACATCAAAATACAAAATAAGCCACTCATAAATAAAACCAATTTCACGATTGAAATTCAATTTTAAATATCTTTTATAGTAATTTGAAGCTATTAACTTTATCATTAAAAACTCTTTATGTCATGCTAATCATCAAAGTCTCTAGTGTTGAGCACATTTTAAGATTACTGAAACACAACAGAAATCACCTCAGAAATGTGGAGTTTCTAATCAGAATGCCAGCTAATCACCTCAAGTCTGTGGGTTTCTGGTTACATAACCGATTATTAAAGCATATGGAATAGGATGACAGGTGGCTCAGCGGTTGAACGTCTGCCTTTGGCTCGGAGCCTGATCCCAGGATCAGGGATCGGAGATCCAGTCTCACATCCAGCTCCCCTCCAGGATCCTGCTTCTCCCTCTGCCTGTGTCTCTGCCTGTCGTGAATAAATAAATAAAATCTTTTTTAAAAAGTATATGGAATATGACTGTATATGTATATATATTAAAAGATTTATTTATTTATTCATGAGAGACACAGAGAGAGGCAGAAGCACAGGCAGAGGGAGAAGCAGGCTCCTGGAGGGGAGCCCGATGTGGGACTCAATCTTGGGACTCCCGGGATCACGCCCTGAGCTGAAGGCAGATGCTAAACCACTGAACCACCCAGACATCCCTATGATGTAGTATATATTGAAACAAACCTCTTTGGTCAGGAAAAAGATACTTCTGTGCTACCATTTTTCATGAAATCAGATCAAATTTGATGAAGATCTCTGGTCTATGGGTACCACTACACCCTATTCTCGTCATGTAAAGAAATTGAACATTGGGTTTTCTAAGGTACTTTTTTTTTTTTTTTGCTAAGGTACTTAATGTATCAAGAAAACCTTTTATCTACACTGTTTTATGAGGCACAGACTCCATCACTCTCACATAATGACAGAAAATCATTGAAACAAAAATGCTTACTATCCTGCAATAGCAATAAAAAGCACATTTACCCTGAACCAATGCATCCTTTATCTTGTAACCTTAGGTATATAAAAGGGAGATAAACTGAAACTACAAGACTCTTCAGCCTAAGTTATTGGCTCAGTATTTTCCATTGGTCTAATTTTAAATCAGCAAGAAGGCAAAAATGGGATTTTAACTCTATTATTCATCATTTCAGTATTGTTTTTCAGAATTTCCCTTGTGAGACCAAATAAAGAGATATGCAGTATGCTATATGCCAAATTGATTGGTATTTATTGTAATCTAAACATAAAGCATGAATTATTTTTTTTTTCTGCAGTCTGAAGAGGAAATACACATTTATTCAAAACAACTAATCTTGTTGGTATAATCCACAAAGATAATAGCTGCATAAGAATTAATGAAATCAGAGAGAGAGAGATAAGCCATTAGAGACTCTTAACCATAGGAAACAAACTGAGGTTTGCTGGAGGGGAAGTGATGGGGGGACCAGGTAACCGGGTGATGAGCATTAAGGAGGGCACTTGGTGTTATACACAACTGATGAATCACTGAACTCTCCCTCTGAAACTAATAATATACTCTATGTTAAGTAACTGAATTTAAAAAAAATAAATTTAAAAGAAGAATGTAATATTTATAATAAGTTTAGAATTGTTTTCTGATCACATGTTAAATTTTAAGTCAGAATATCACCAGAGTATTTATCTAGACTAATAATGGATTGAAGTTGGCTTATGTCACAGTGGTCAAATGCTACTTTTGATTCAGCTTTTGCTATGATATAGAAATCAAAGCTCCTTTATATTTAATATTTTGAAACGATATCAATTGACATATAAATGTGTTTCTATTATCATGTGGAAAAATATAATAATTATCATGGGAACTATTAGTTTGGTGATTGTCAAGAACTTTCTAATAGCTAAATAATTTAAAAAAATAAGAAGTTACAATGATTAAACAGTATAGTTAGCTAAATACCACTAAGAAAAAGAACCTTTGATAGTTTATGTTTACCTGAAAGAAGAGAAAGATGCCAGGATTGGCTGCAGGTACTTTCTGTGAATCATGATCCTAGGTAGGAGAACTGAGGATGCAGGAAGAAGGTAGTAGGTAAAGGAAAATCCAATTTAAAAAGTGTTATTGAGGGACACCTGGGTGGTTCAACAGTTAAGCATCTGTCTTTGGCCCAGGGCATGATCCTGGAGTCCTGGGATCGAGTCCTACGTCAGGCTCCCTGCATGGAGCCTGCTTCTCCCTCTGCCTGTCTCTCTCTCTCTCTCTCTCTCTGTGTTTCTTATGAATAAATAAATAAATTTTTTTTAAAAAAATTGTTATTGAAACTGCTGTTACATTACTGGCAGCTCATTTATGCCAGGTTTTCTGCCACTCCAAATTCTGCTCCTAAAGGAAGACAGCTGAAGCATTAATCCATACTCTTTGTTGGACATTTTCTCTCATCCACTGATGTTAACTGCCTTTTAGTTCTGATAAGCATTTCTAGATGAACATAATCCTCTGATTTCAAAGAAGTCTCTGAGATACAGAGTACAATTACAGTAAGTTAATGGATATATATCATCTGCATAATAGTGCTTTTTAAAAACTGTTTGCATGACACTTTTCCCAGGAGGTACTTTCAATCTACCTTATATTTATAGTGAAATTCTTATAGATAGCATGCAGTTGGATCATGTTTTTTAATCTACCAATCTCTGTCTTTCAATAGCATGTTTAAGCCATACGTATTTATGATAATTACTGATAGGGTATGTCTAAATCTGTCATTTTGTTGTTTTATTTTGTATTCTTTCTAGTTTCCATTTCTTTGTTTTCTTTATTCTATATTAATGAGAGTTACTTGAACATTTTTAAAAATTCCATTTCAGTATACCTATAGGGATTATATATGTCTTACTTTAGAGCTTTTTAGTGGTTACTCTAGGTATTCTATTGCACATACATAACATCATGGTTTACTGTTGTTCACATTTTTTCAGTTTCAGAAAAGTATAGAAACCTTGAACCATTTTACATCCTTTAATTTCCCACATTTATAGTATGACTATCTTAAAAATCTCCTCTCTATATTTAAACTCATACTAGATAATATTATAATTATGGTTTCAACCATCAAATATAATTGGGAAAACCCAACAGGATAAAGAAAATGGATTGTATTTAGCTACATTTTTACTTTTTACCTTATTCTTTCTTCTTTCCTGATGCTCTAGCTTCTTCTTTTATCATTTCCTTTAGTTTCATGAAAATTTTTGGCTACTATTTTTGAATAGGTCTGTTGTTGACAAATTTTCCTAGTTTTCCTTCATCTGTTAATGTATTAAGTTTCTCTCCATGCCAGAAAAATATTTTAATTCTTTTTAAAAAGATTTTATTTATTTATTTATTTATTTATTTATTTATTTACTTACTTACTTACTTACTTACTCTAAAATGGGGACGAAATATTAAGCAGACTCCACACCTAGCTTGGAGCCTGATGCTGGGCTCAGTCTTACGACCCTGAGATGATGACCTGGGCTGGAGCCAAGAGTATTATACCCAACCTACTGAGCCACTCAGGTGCCCCAAGGATATTTTCATTCTTGAAGGGTATAAAGTATATAAAATCCTTGGCTGAGGGCCACCCTCCCTCCCTCTTTTTTTATCTGTCAGTGAAAAAATTCAGCAATTCCTTTCAGCCTACATTGTGTCTGATTAGAAATCCACTGTTTTTCTTTTTTTTTTTAATTTTCGTTTTTTAATTTTTATTTCTTTATGATAGTCACACAGAGAGAGAGAGAGAGGCAGAGACACAGGCAGAGGGAGAAGCAGGCTCCATGCACTGGGAGCCCGACGTGGGATTCGATCCCGGGTCTCCAGGATCGCACCCCGGGCCAAAGGCAGGCGCTAAACCGCTGTGCCACCCAGGGCTCCCCCCCACTGTTTTTCAAATTGCTTTCCCCACCTACTTAAAGTTTGATTTCTCTATGCTTTCAAGATTTTTTATTTATCTTTACTTTTCAGAAGTTTGATTATGATGTGTATGGGTGTTCTTTAGGTTTGTCCTATGTGGATTTGCTCAGCTGTTTGTAGATTTATAGCTGTTGCCAAAATTAGTTAGATGATACAGCCATTATCTCTTCCAATACTTTTTCAGTGCCATCCTCTCTCTCCTCCCTCTTCAGAATTCCAATTAACAGTGATATAAATCTCTCTTTTTTAGAGATTTTATTTGTATACTTGAGAGAGAGAGAGAGAGAGAGAGAGAGAGAGAACAACCAGGGGATGGGAGCAGAGAGAGATGGAGAAGCAGACTCCCTGCAAGTAGGGAGCCTGCTGCTGGGCTTGATTACAGGACCTTGAGATCATGACCTGATCCAAAGGCAGATGCTTAACTGACTGAGCCACCCAGGTGCCTCAGATGTAAATCTTTGGTTATATTTCAACAGGTCCTAGGCTCTGCTCATATTTTTTTCAGTATATTTTCTCTATATTGTTCACATTTTATTTTTTCTATTTTTCTATCTCCAAGTACACAGATTCTTTCCTCTGCCATTTCTGTTCTGTTGGTAAGCCCATTTATTGAGATTTTAATTTTAGTTATTAAATTTTTAATTCTAAAATTCACATTTGGTTTTTAAATGGGTTTATTCCAAGCCTAACATGAGGAATCCTTGTGGTATTTAGAACGTTCTTTACGTTGATATTCTGGTTGTAATACTGTAATTTATATTTTTAAGTTGTAATTACAGGGTGAAACAAGACAGAGTTCACAAGATCTCTCTGTATTATTCCTTACAAACTATATGTGCATTTACAATGATCTGAAAATAAAAGTTTTAGTAAAAATTAAAATGGTATAAAAATCTGCTCTGTCTTAACATTTCTTTATAACCATAATATTCAAATAAGATTTTATAGTCTCATGAAGCTGATTACTCTTTATCCTAATTAATAGAACTACATTAAAAATTACACCAAATTTAACAATTCATACAAAAGCAATAATTTATTTTATCTTGAGGTCTTTTGGTTCAGTAGCTCGAGAAGGGCTTAACCATGTAATTCTTGGTTGTGGTCTCATGGACTTCAGATAGTTAACAGTGGAATCACAGTCATTTGAAGGCTTTAACAGGGACTGGATGATTTATTCACATAGCCAGAAAACTAGTATTGACTGTTGGCTAGTGCTCTCAGTTATCTATTTGCACTTCTGAGGATATTTAATTTTTGTTTGTTAGTTTAATTGAATGGTGGCTGACTTTCTCCAGAACAAGTAATCCAAGAGACCAAGTTGGAAATGGTAATGCCTTTTATGATGTAGTCTAAGAGGTCACTTATTATTACTTCTTCAGCAGTATAGTCACTATATGGTGACAGCCCTATATTGTGTAGAGGAAGACTATGTAAGTCCATGAAAATCATTAGCCTGGGACCATTCAGGCCACTGTGGAAACCAAATAAATGAAAATATGGTAATTTCACTAAAAATACCAAATAATTCTATATCAATACTAAAATATGTTTTAAAGCTTAACCGCAATAGTAAGTCTTTACCTTTGAAATTTAAATTTCAAAAATAACTAGTATAAATCAGTGGATACAGTTTGTGAAATCACACTTCTGATGACAAAAATAATTAATATATATAATAACATTTCTGACATCAGAGTCATCTAGTTTCCTTAATTTACACCTATGAAATTCACTAATAATAATGAATATGTATAAATACCATATTTCAAAAATGTATCATTGAATTTCTCACTTGCTTTACACTCTGAATTACATAATTTTCAGGAAAACAGGACAAAGTTTTGTTTGTTAAAATTATTAATTATGAACAAGCACACAAAACTGTAATATGAAAATAGAATCCCCACTCCATATCATGGTTAAACCCATCTAGATTTTATGTTGCTGATTACAGAGTAAACATATACTTTACCCTGAAATTGCCATATATTAATACACAAATAAAATAGAAAAATAACATATGCAATGCTAAATATCCAAGAAGATTTATTATGTAAGGCTTATTCTTTGAAAATGACTTTTATAACATGGCTTTGAACATAGTAGAGGTTATGTTTTTTTATAAAATCTGGTCCCAGATGTCTCAAAAATCAACTAGGATATGATTAGGAAAAAATTGTTCTGATTTTTATACTACATTCCCTTGTTTATCAAACATATTTAATAATAACTGTGGCCAAATATTACAATAGTACCTACTCTGGAAATTTGAAAAATAGACACAACATAATGTTGTTGATAAAATGCATATTATTTTTTAGTACTGAATTATATAGAAACTTATATTCAAAGTTACAGATGCCCATAGCACATTTAAATAGTAATGGCTGTGGCAAAGGCTCATAATTATGTAACTGGTGTATAAAGCAAATTTCATTAAGTTCTTCCATTAGCAATAATCTATGCAGAGTCTCCTCTAGGGAGGACCATCTTCTATTCTGAAAGTTTAAGTTTAATTGTTAATTATCATATACAATCCTCTGTAATAATACTAATTTATTTCTCAGTGGCTGTACAACTATCCTCAGAACTGTCACCTTGCCAGTTGACAAGAAATATTGTGATATTTTAATGTTCTATGAGTACAGAACTGCAGAAGACATAGTGAAGAGAAAGATTGTTGAATGGCAATTGGCAATTTGGAACCAGACAATCTTTTCCCTTCTGCTCCATTAAAATCCTCAATACTGTTTAATGAAGACTATACTAAAAATTTTGGAAATGCCTCTGTGAAAAAACATTCAGTCATCAATGATATTTTGCATTACATTACCCTTGATTTAATGGCTTACTTATCACATTTGTTTTGTTTTAGTTTTTATTTTCGTCACCCACTGTGCATCATAAGTACCGTCGTTAATCTCCATCACCTATTTTATCCATCCCCCAACCCATATCTCTTCTGGTAAACATTTTTTTTTCTATAGTTAAGAATCTGTTTCTTGGTTTCTCTCTCTCTCTCTCTCTCTCTCTCTCTCTCTAATATTTTCCTTTAGCTCATTTGTTTTGTTCCTTAAATTCCTCATATGAATGAAATCATATGGTATATGGTATTTGTCTGTCTCTGACTGACTTATTTCACTTGCCATTATACTCTAGATCCATCCTCATTGCTGCAAATGGCAAGATTTCATTCTTTTTTTGTGGCTGAATAATATTTATCGTGTATGTACATGTATACAGATACACACACATACATAGAAATATAACAAATCTTCTTTATCCATTCATCTTTCGATGGACACTGGGCTGCTTCCATCATTTGTCTATTACAGATAATGCTGAAATAAATATAGGGGGGTACGGATCTCTTTGAATTTTTGTATTTTTTGTATACTCAGTAGTGCAATTCCTGAATCAAAGAGAAATTCTATTTTTTTTAATTTTTGAGGACCTCCAAACTGTTTTCCACAGTGGCTGTACCAGTTTGCATTTCCACCAACAATGCAAGAGGGTTCTTTTTCTCTACATCCTCACCAACACTTATTGTTTCTTCTGTTTTTGACTTTAGCCATTCTGACTGGTGATATCCCATTAGTTTTTGTTTTTTTAAGATTTTTTAAAAAAATTTATTTATTTATTTTCATTCATGATAGACATAGAGAGAGAGAGAGAGAGGCAGAGACACAGGCAGAGGGAGAAGCAGGCTCCATGCAGGGAGCCGGATGAGGGACTCGATCCCAGGACTCCAGGATCATGCCCTGAGCCGAAACCAGATGCTTAACTGCTGTGCCAACCAGGCACCACCCCCATTACAGTTTTGATCTGACTTTCCTGATGTGAAGTCAAGCATCTTTTCATGTGTCTGTTGGCCATCTGAAAGTCTTCTTTGAAGAAATGTCTGTTCATATCTTCTGCCTAATTTTATTTTATTTTATTTTATTTTATTTTATTTTATTTTATTTTATTTTAAAAGATTCTTTGTTGTTATTTTTTTTTTTTTTTATGATAGTCACAGAGAGAGAGAGAGAGAGAGAGAGAGAGAGGCAGAGACACAGGCAGAGGGAGAAGCAGGCTCCATGCACCGGGAACCCGATGTGGGATTCGATCCCGGGTCTCCAGGATCACGCCCTGGGCCAAAGGCAGGCGCCAAACCACTGCGCCACCCAGGGATCCCTCTTCTGCCTAATTTTAATTGGATTATTTGGTTTCTGGATATTGAATTTTTAAGTCTTTTATGTATTTTGTATACTAACTCTTTATCAAATATGTCATTTGCAAACATCTCTCCCCATTCTGTAGGTTGCTTGTTATTTTTGTTGATTGTTTCCTTCACTGTGCAGAGGATTTTATTTTGATGTAGTTCCAAATAGCTTATTTTTGCTTTTGTTTCCCTTGCCACAAGGGACCTATATATTTTTATATTTTTTTAAGATTTAATTTATTTATTCATGAGAGACACATACACAGAGAGAGAGAGAGAGACAGAGGGAGAAGCAGGCTCCATGCAGGGAGTCCAACGTGGGACTCGATGCTGGGTCTCCAGGATCAGGCCCTGGGCTGAAGAGGCGCTAAACTGCTGAGCCACCTGGGCTGCTCTATTTTTATACTCTAATGAGAACCTGAAAAAATGCTTATCTGTCTATTAGAAACAAAATAGATACAATTATGGCAAAGTATTTTATAATTATAGATTAAATCACAGGCATAGATATTTAAGGGCAAATTATATAGACATCTAAACTGATGTAACTATCAGAATTTATATTTTAATAATTGTATGCATAGTCCAAAACTATAAATCAAATAAATATAATAATGATTAAGATGATGATGAATGATGAATAATTGGAATATTGGATTAAATGATGATAAAGGGGGCACCTTGGTGGCTCCAGTTAAGCATCTGCCTTAGGTGTAGGGTCATGATCCCAGGGTCCTTGGATCAAGCCCTGCATTAGGGTCCCTGCTTTTGGGAAGTCTGCTTCTCTTCTCCTCCCTACCCTACTTGTGCTCTCTGTTTCAAATAAATAAATAAATAAATAAATAAATAAATAAATAAATATCTTTTTAAAAAGGATGATAAAGGATTGAACAAATGTCTGCATGCTAGATACTGCTCTAAGCATTAAATTGAAATCTTTCTTTCTTTTAATTAAATTGAAATCTAATTCACTACGACTTTGTTGGGGCCCAAATTATAAGCCAGAAATGTTATAGCTTTGTACATCCTAGGCCCAATAAGTGAGTCTGAAGTTAAATGGCAATATGTTTGAATTAAAAAAATTGTCCCTCTTTCAATTCTACTATCCATATGTCTGGAATCAATTAGAAACAGAGAGAGATACTCCAGCTATAATAACTTAATTATCAAAGTCCATATAGCACTGGACATCTAATTTTTCTGAAGCATGGACACTACCTGTTTCTTTTCATATAACCATATGAACATCTACTTAAGTGGTAAATTGAAGATAGTCTAGAAAATTTAGAAATATTAAAATTGGGAAATAATACAGTCAGATCATTTTAATTTTACATTAGATAAAATTGGAATACCCCATTAATGTCAAAATTTCATGAGATATGGCCCAGTGTTGGTAGGACATATATACCTAGAAATCTCCTAAATAATGTTTTCCTGTATTTCATAAATCCAAATAATTTCTTTAAGATTATCTTCATTGGGCATCATTTAAGTTTATTAAAATTCACAAATTTCTTTAATGTTGACAAATATACACAGTAATATCCACCATAAAATCATACTACATATGATTTCTACAACTGTAGAAAGTTGTCTCATTTACCTTGACAGTCAATTTCCTTTTAAAACCATCTACCAGGGCAACCCAGGTGGCTCAGCAGTTTAGCGCTGCCTTCAGCCCAGGGCAGGATCCTGGAGACCCGGATCGAGTCTGACTTTGGGCTCCTTGCATGGAGCCTGCTTCTTCCTCTGCCTGTGTCTCTGCCTCTCTCTCTCTCTCTCTCTCTCTGTCTCCCATGAATAAATAAATAAAATCTTAAAAAAAAATAAAAATAAAAAAATAAAAACTATCCACCAATCTAGGGCATCCATTGATCTACTTATTCAAACAATATTTTTACATTATGTAAATTCTATGGTATATAATCTTTTTTTCTAACTCCTCTCATTTTTCATAATTTGAAAGTTATTCACACTAAAATTATTGTATCTATGGATTTATATTTTTTGTTACTGTAGGAAAGCATTTAGCCATTATTTAATTTTTTCCTCTTCAGTTTATACATATGGAAGACTGTATAATATTGTCACACAAGTCACTGAAGCTCTTCCCGTGTTCTATTTTCAAGTTCACTAATATTTTTATTCTGCAGTGTCTAATCTCTTATTTCATCTATTTTGTTGTTGTTGTTTTTGAGAAAAAGAAAGAGCAAGATAAGTGTGGAAGGGAAGCAGGGACAGAAGGAGAGGAAGAGAGAGAATCTTAATCAGGCTCCATGCATACAGCAGATCCTGACACAGGACTCGATCTCATGACGCTGAGATTATGACATGAGCCGAAATTGAGAGTCAGACACAACCAACTAAGCCACCCAGGTGTCCCCATCTATTGTATTTTTTTGCAGATACATCATATTTCAAATCCAGAAGTTCCATTTGAATTTTCTTATACATTTCTCTTTATCAAAGATAATTTTTTATAAATTATTGAACATATCAGGAATATTATGTTTTAATATCCTTGTCTTCTATTTATATCATCACTTAATTTTTATGTGTCTAATGACTGGGTTTTTGTTTTCTTGATCATGGGTCATAATATCCTGCTGCTCTGTGTCCCTGATAGTTCTATCCTGAATGCCAGGAATTACCAATTTTATATTATTAGATGCTGAATTTTGTTGCATTCCTTTAAATGATATCCGACATATGATACAAAGTTATTTGAGTGTGTGTGTGTGTGTGTGTGTGTGTTATGATTGGCTTTTAGGCTTCATTACAGTGAAGTCTTAGAGGTCTTGCTTATTTTTAGCTTAAAGGTATTTTAGTCCCACTACCAAGCTTAGACACATGTGAGGGTGTATTAACTAATACACTGCGTATTATAATTCTCACTGTTTGAAATGTGAAAGCAGTCTCTTACAAGACCTGTGAATCTCTGGGACTTATTTGACTTACTACTTTCCTTTGGTTTTATCCTTGGCCTCGGGTTGTTTTCTCTGAGACATGCCCAGATACATGCATCCACCTTGGCCTCCCTGATGCAAATCTTTATCTTCTCTATTCAGTGGCACTGACAGCTGTTTCCCAGCACTGATGCATGGAAGCTGCATCTAGATGCTAAGTCTGAGTAATCAGAGAGATCACTTCACTTCTTTTCTCTCATAGATTATTTTCATGTGCTATGCATCATTTAACATATGACAATGATTCAGATTAATCCCTGCTAAAGGAAAAAAAAAAGATTAAGGCAAGAGTTTAAATCTTATCTCATTTATTCCAATATGACTAGGAGTAGAAATCAAGATAATATTAGGAATCTATTTTCTAATTGCATAGCTCAACAGTTCAAACACAATATCTATAATTTTTATGAGCCTGGAATCCTATCAAATTATGAAATGTGATATTTTGGGTTATGATAGTCTTAGTGAACTTAATCTGGTTTCCAGAAATCATTATGTTCTTTTAAAAAGGATTTAAGTTAGACTATTTTAATTTTTTCTCAAATTTTCCTGAATGATAAAGCATTATATTTACTAATTCCTAATTTGAAAAACACATTTTTTTCTTTTAAAAATTAGAAGTGCAGTTGCTTGCTATTCTTTTTATCTATTATTTTCAGCAAATGTCTAAAAATTAATTGGATAGAGTGCCAAATTTATTTATAATTCCATTCATTATCTAGTGGGATATTTTCTGCAGTGAAATAATTCCATTCATTTGTCATAGTTATGCATTCTTTGTAATCTTGTTATCCCATTTGCAGGTAACTTATTTCAGAATATTACTTATTTTACCATATGTAGGTCAATAATTATTCTTGGGAATAAAGACAGAATCAATACAAACAATGCATAATTCCCAATTCTCAATGTTGTATGCTGATGTAATACTTTTCCCCAAAAGAGGTAACTTCTTTTTTTAATTGTTTTTCTATGAGACTATATTTTTAATTTAAATTTTTAGGCTACAGAAGCAGAGTTTAATTTATTTTATTATTAAGTTCAGAATATATCATATTCACAGATTCATGTAAAATACTTTATGATTTTAAGTTTTTCTATTACTTCTGATTTCCTTTTGTTTTTCCCTCCACCCCTCCAGGACTGCCATACACACTTACTCTACTTTCTACTTTCTACATACTCAAATTTCCTTAAGTATGCATTTGTATGTGTGCAAAATACATAATGGATGTTTTATTTCATAGTTTTACTATTGTATATTTGGCATTGAGCTATAAAATTTAAAGATATTTGTTTCTGTATGGAAGTATACAATATTTTACTAAATGCTGATTATTTCTTATTGATGGTCATGGTGTTACTACCTTGCTACCACAAATAACACGGGACACTGCAGTACAGCCACCCTCAAGCTCTTGGTTATTTCAATGTAGTAATAATCCAGCATACCCTACCTATTGGTTCTATGGGTTTGCTGCCTTTTCGATATGAATAAATCTGGTAAGATTCTAGGATTACATGATCCTGGGCCAGTGGTGCATAATAATGAAATCACTTTTATTTACGCTATCTTACACATTTATACATTACGCTATTTTAGGGGGTTTGGGTAGCATGAACATTCCCAAAGCCTTGAAAGCATGAGCTGAAGTTTGTGAGCACAATCTGGGACAGATTTTCAGCTTTGACCTCATAATGAATGACTTTGTCATACCTTTAGCTCCAGGCTATCAGAGTCACAACATTAAAGACAGAAGGGAACAATCCTGACTTTTCTTCCCCAGAAAATTACTAACAATCTGATCCCCTAGTCCTCTCCAGTTATAAGTTTCCATTTCTTCCAACATTTGTTAATCTGTTTCCCATTATTTGTATCTGATTTTCATTAGAGTTCAAATACTTCTCTTTTTCTTAAATGCCTAGGTTTTTACTCAGCAATTAGAGCACTAGCTAGTTCCTGTTTGCTACCTCTCTTATTCCAGTAAACATTTCAAATTTGAGTAACCAAAAAATAACTCAAAACTTTTGCCTTTATCAGCCAATACTAAGAATTAAATCACAGTCTTAAAAAAATAAATCAAAAAAAAAATCAATTATGACTGATGGGCCATGCCATTTGTCATAAATTCTTTTCTTCTTCCACTCAAATTCAGGAGCTAGTGGCCCTTAGGATTTTTATAAACTGTCAGGTCATACTTAAATTTCCTTCAATGTCTTTGTCTTATTTTCAGTCTAAATTTGAGTTCCCTTTGTTTCTAAGAGTTATGTTTTAAATAAGTTTATGCTTCATTCACTATTTTTAATAGTTTATTAGGTTAAAGTTATACATGGGGAACTGACCTACTTTATGGATTTCATGGAGCAAGGACAATGGAATATATATTATATATTTTAGTCATGGTCCTAAAAGAATATGAGCATCTAGAAAAATAGGTTAAATATAAGTTGACTAGTATAATAAAAAATTATGCTTATGCTTCAGTGAGTAAAACCACTAAATTTTACAATGAGTATTACACAGTTTAACATTAACATGTAAAAAATAGATCTTCTTGTTGACAGAGGGTCCATCAGTGTATTGCAATTCCTAAAAATGTATGCAATTTTCACTCTTCACTCAATGTGTAGAGTAAGGTGGACTATAGCATAGTTTTAGTTTGTTTCTTTCTGTGAAGTGTTGTCTGTCAAGGATAATGTGTGAAAGATAGTGAAGATCAAAAGATCTGTCCAAAAACGGAAAATTCAAAGAAATGAGATTTAGCACAGGGAAGGGAAATATTATGTAAAGATAATGCTTGTTTCCAAATACATGAAACATTATTTGGTAACAATAGCTTTTATTTCTTCAGAGAAAATAATTAATCCATGATGTATAGAAATGGATTTGGAAGTCAGGATCATGGAAAAGAAGTAACCAATTAGACATTCAATCATATAAAACAAGATAGCAAGGGATGACATGTTTAGAAATCAGGCACAGTAACCTCAATCATGGAATGAGTAATAGATCTGTTGCCCAAATAATACTTCTGAGTAGGGAGAAACAGGTAAACAAAATAGGTATGAATCTCGTGGTCAGTCATGTGAAATTGTTTTCAGCAAGTCAGAATTTGAAAGATTTAGATCAGTCTGTGTCATCACAAAGTAAAAATTATCTATGACACGTGGGTCATGATTATAGGAAAATAATGTCAATCTTATGTCAATCAATATACATGGTGCTTTTTTTTTCTCCATTAACGCAATCAGAAAACTCTGTGGATTGTTTTAGGAGTCTGAATTCTTCATGCTTGGGTGGTGGACAAGGAAAGGGAAATTAGAATTTCAGTAATACTTTGCTTCATGCCTATGGTGTGTTAGGAATCTAGAGGGGACAGAGCCTGAAGTAGGAGCTTCTGTAACTTCAATTCTTTGAAAAATAGAGGTAAAGTAAATAACAGGAACCTGAAAACATGTGTTGATTTTAAGGCTGTTATTAAAAATACATTGCAGAATTTCAATATCTTTGTAGTTATAGTAATCTGATGACTCTACCATACTCATGGTTACTTTTCCAAATTAGTTCGGGCTCCTGAGTGACACTTTTATTCCAATCGACTAACCTGCCATCATCCTTCATGATGTCAAGAGCTGTAGGCAGCCTATTAAATCTGGTGTCACAAATCCTTCAACTAATTCACTAAAGCAATTTTTATTGCATTCCACTTTAACTTCATATTTCATTGCCATACCAATACATTACTGTAATCAGAAATACACAATCTCTGAAATCTTAAACTGCAATATTCTATGTGGCTTAATATTATTCCTTTCTCATCTAAGCCCTTTAAATTATTTCCCTCACTATACTTACTCCTTTAATGCTTTTAATGAACTACACCATATATAAAAATATGTGTAATGTAAATGAACAACTTAAGGAGCAATAATATGAAAACTCAAGCACACAAGAACAAGTGTGTGTGTGTGTGAAAGAGAGAGAGAGAGAGAAACTAGAATTTTATGCATTCATATATGGTATACTTTATATAAAAAGTATTTTGTACATTTAATATATAGTAACATGTAATGTACAAATAACGTATATAATGTGTTTATATATGCATAAATGTTTATGTGTGTTTGTATATGTATATTTACATATATATCCATATGTACACATACATATACACACATATATATATGTGTGTCCAATATTTTGGCAAAACCTCATATTCCTACCTAATCACATCCCTTTCCCCAGTGGTTATTGCTAATTTACATAGTACTTTCTACATTCCAAGTATTATCCTAGACCTAAAAGGAAAGAAAAAAAATCAGTAGAAAAATTGAAGAGGGACATATGCCCCACTTCTTGTACCACTCTCCTGCTGCCTGGGCAGGGGGAAGTGGGGGCATGTTGTCTATAATTGTTAAACATGAATTCAATTAAAAAAATTGAAGGACTACTTTGCCTTGTTGATCTTACATTCGAATGTGTACCTTTCAGAGCATGAGAGAGCTTATAACAATTACATAAATACACTGCTAAATATCAACAAATACAGAAAATAAATCAGAGTGTCATAGAGATTGTTGGCTGGGAGGTGTTGTGCCCAAGATTGCGGATCTGAGAAACCACGGAGGAGCCGACACCGATGCAAACACACGAGGGTTTATTAGCAAGCTCGAGCTTGGGTCCAAGTGTACCCGACACAGCGGAGCAGGGACTTGGACCCCGAGGTGGGTTTCAGCTTAGTTTTAAGGGCTGGTCTAGGGGACCTCCAGAAGGGGTGGAGCAATTCCTCAAGTTCTGTTTACATTCTGATATGGGGCTTTCAAGAGCATTGAGCTCTGTTCTTATACTAATAGGGGCTTCCTGCCCTTGGCTTGGGCTCTGTTCTTATTCTAATATGGGGCTGTCTAGGACGTTAAGCTGTAAGCTGTTTTCTTCCTGTAACTGAAGTAAGGTAAAGTTCAGCTCTTATTCACAGGGGCCTGGGATGGCTGTACTTGTGCTAACGCTGAACTTAAAGTGGAATGGCCTTAATTTTCTTGGCTTTAACAGGAGGGACTTGCATTTTTTAAAATTTATAATTCAGAGATATTTCACTGAGAATGTGAAATGTGCACTTTTGCTGGTGATTCATTAGAGAGAAAAACTTGGCCACTCTAATTTCATAATGATACTGCCCTATGCACAAAATTAATAGAGAACTGGACATTGGTGAATCATGACTCTTCTACAAGTTATTACTCTTGTAAAACACGAAAACACACTTAATATTGCAGAGTGATTACAAGTATATATAGAAAATAGAACAGTTTTAGTACCAAAAATTATACTGTGAATAATAGAAAGTTATCAGTTAACAAAAAGACTTGGAAGAAGAGTATCTGCAATATAAAATACTACACACCAAATTAAATACAATTTGAATAGATTCCCTCTCTATAGGAGATAAAAATTGAGATTGAGAGATAACACAAAATCACTTATTGTAAACTGATATTTATTTGACCCAATCAAACTTTCCTATCTGCTCTGTTTATACTCATCATATTTAATTATCTGTTTCCTAGTTTCTCTTATCTGGGGTCTTACAAACTCTTTTTAGGTACAGAACTTAGTTCAGTATGAAATGTAGCAATAAAGGGCAGTTATTAAATTGATAGACAAATAGATGAACAAATTTACATTAGTGATATGTGAGACTAGGGTTTTAAAATCTTATTTCATTTTGAAATCATGAAACAACAAAAAGTTGCTCATTTTCAATTGTGTCTGTACCGAAAAAAAAAAAAAAAAACATCAAAACTATTTTTAATTTAGCTTTTCTAGGCTTCAATTCCCGAAAAAAACAATTCCACTCCTTCTATATGTGTTACATAAATTCTTAAATGGATTATTAAATTAATAGGGTAATAATTTTTGTTTAGAATTCATACTTTCTTTAGCTATAGTCAAACACCTTTAAGTCTGATTCAGGGGTTTTAGATGAAGATATTTACTACAATTCACCACCAAAAAAAAAAAAAAAAAGAGTAAAAACTTTAAAAAAAAGGAAAAAGAGTATAACTGCCTAGCTTTAACTTGTGAGCAGAAATTGCTCTGACCACTCGGTGACACAGAATGCAATTGCTGAAACATTAACAATACGAAAGGCAGCTGAGAAAATTACTAGAGTGGACAGTCACAAAATGCTTTTCCAGTCCATTAGACCACAGCATATTCAGCTAGATTTTAACAGATGTTCTGAGATTCCTGTAAAATATTAAAATGCTCTTTAATCCAATCATAGCATTTCAACTAAGGAAACAGCCCAATTTATTGCACCTTTTAAAGCTAATACCAAAGATCCATTGAAGAAGTAGTGAAAGCACAAGGAAGCCCAGGGCAGCTCAGCTTCTTTGGCTCCAGGCCAAAGCCTACTAGCTTGCCACTTGGTGTTATTGCGATGCAAATGCCTGGAAGCCAGGCACTCACTGCATCTGAATTAATACAGAGGCGGGAGGTGGGAGTGGAAGGAGGGTGAGATGACAAAAAACAAAAACACAAGCAGAATCACTGTGTAGAAAAAATCCTTGGCATGTTCCAAAGCATTTGGAGCCTATAAATAAGAATCTAAATAGATTCATTCAATAGCACCAAAGAAAAACAGCCACATCAAATCTACCTGGACTGTTCTGTGAGGTGATGCTGACTTGAAAAATTTTTGAAAGAATAAAAGAAATCTTTACTTTTCCTTTATTCAAATAGCTTACCTTACAGACTTTTTAAAAAGTTTAAAGTGTTAAAAAATAGATTGGCAAAATATGTTTCAAAGTATAAGAACTATGCAAATAAAAATGGAAACATACCAATTATTCCAAAGGAAGCTTGATTCCTATATTCCAGATAAATCCTATAGTGTTAATTTTTCTTAAATACAATTAACCAGGTTTAACTCTATATCTCAAAACAAAATATTCAATTATTCGTGTTTTAACACAAGGATATGTGTCCTAAACTTTATGATTATGAACAAAATAAAACATGCAAATTTACAAATCTTTTATCTTCAAATTTTGACTACTCAAAATAATATTACAAAAGTAAAAATTTTGAAAAACTGTATTAAAAATATTTGCTGTGAAAGAGAATATTTATTATCAAAAATGATGCTGAATAAATTCTGGACTTCATTTTTTTTTTTTTTTTTTTAGATTTTAATTATTTATTTGAGAGACACACAGAAAGAGAGAGAGAGAGAGAACAGCCAGGGGTGCCCACAGAGGGAAGAGCAGACTCTGGGTGAGCAGGGAGTCTGATCAATCCAAGTACCCAGGGATCAAGACCTGAGCCTAGGGCAGATGCTTAACTGACTGAGCTACCCAGGGGTCTAGACTTCATTCTTATGTATAGACCTTCATACTTTCCTTTGTGCTATTTGTATACAGACAATGTGTTAGACAATGCTGTACACCAAAATTTCTGGGTCATCATTTCATCTAAACTTAAGACTATGTTTCTCTGCCTTCTTAAAGTTAGGAATGACTCTGTGGTTTGTTTTGGCAATGGTATAGAAATTTAAGCAATGGGAGACAATTCTGGGGCAGAAGTATAAAAAGCTACAACACTATTTATCTTGTTCTCTCTCCTATCTTAGTGATCATGGAAACATAGTCAAGATGAAAATCGGAATTGGTCTTTGTCGTCCCATGAGGCTAATACTGAACAAAAGAACTCACCTTGGAAAAGCCATGTAAATATGTAATAAACTGTTCTTTTACTAAACCACTGAAGTTTGGAGGCAGTTTGTTACTTCAGTGCAAGTGACCCCCTTTTGATATAAACAGATATAGGTAGTAACAGGAGATGCTGCTTTTACAAATAACTATAACATGGGACATACTCTAAAAGTCCTGCAGTGAGCAAAATAGGAGAAACTGTTATTGCAGCATGGAAAAATAGTGATTCAAGTAATACAGTGACAAAGAAACTGGTAAAATGGTTTCTTCTGATAATGTGGAAGACAGATTATGAATGTAATGACATTTTATGTTTTGAGTAAGAGCTTAGGAAACAAAATATTAGTAGTATGTGTCATTTGCTATTGACTGCAAAAATGAAGTCAGGAATTTCAGGTTTGCTAAAAGAAATGAAAAGGGGTTGAGAGTACAAAACGTTGATACTATCAAGAAGCAGATGCTTCTGGCACCCATTATCTAAAATATAAAATGAAGAAAGCTCTGGCCCACACAAACATTTAAAACTCATTATTACAGTAATTATGAAATTATAGGCATATCACACTTGGTCAACTTCTGTACAGATTAATAGGTCTTACATCAAAGGGCCAATAGTGTGGTATAAAATAAATACGGTCTTTCAAATGGACAAAATACTTGAGGGAAAAGAGACTAATCGTTTATCTCATTCTAGCATTGTGGGCTCAAGCTACCTGAGGTTAAACCATAAAGGAAGGTATAGGTAAAGTAAAAATGAATATAAATATGAGAAGTAGGTTATGAAAATTATCTTGAGTGTGTTTAGTGTCTTGGAGAGCTATCTATAATAAGAGAAATAAACATAAAGCCAATTAAGTTTTAAGGAGAGTTATAGTGGCCATTCCGTATTAATCAAAAGGCTAAGAATGTTTGAGATTTGAAGCTACCTATGCCACTCCTCTGCCCCCCAAATAATCTACTGGCAAAAAATAGGATAAATATGTTTTTTCCCCATCAAACTAAGGCCAGAAAACATGTAAATTAAGGATATCACAGAAAGTGGAAACAGTGAATCTGGAAAATAACTGACATATAAGCTTCTTCCAGAAAGCAGAACAAAGTTCCCCTTGCCTCATAAAGACATAAAGCATCCACTAAAGATTCTGGACTCTGAGTTCAAATTCATAACTGAATAGGAAATTTGTCTTACTTGTGAAATATGTAGGTAAGTAGTTTATGTGGAGGCCGAGAAAATTAAGGCCATTCCACCTTAAGTTCGGCATTAGCACAAGTAAAGCCATCTCAGGCCCCTGTGAATAAGAGCTGAGCTTTACCTTACTTCAGTTACAGGAAAATAACAGCTTAACACCTTTGAAAGCCCCATATTAGAATGAGAACACAGCTCAATGCCCTTGAAAATCCCATATCAGAATGTAAACAGAACTTGAGAAATTCCTCCACCCCTTCCAGAGGTCCCCTAGACCAGCCTATAAAAAAACCAGCTGAAACCCACCTCGGGGTCCAAGTCCCTGTTCTGCTGTGTCGTGTATACTTGGACCCAAGCTTGAGCTTGTAAATAAACCCTCCTGTGCTTGCATCGGTGTAGGCTCCTTGGTGGTTTCTTGGATTCGCAATCTTGGGCACAACATTTGGGGGCTCGTCCGGGATCCGAGACCCCCAGGACCCCATCTGGGGGGTCCCACAAATGGTGAGTGCACTCAACTTTTTCCACCTTTTGCATGCATATTCTCTCAGAGCTGTAAACGGTATTTTTACCTGTAGGAATTCCAATCTGTATTAGGTCAACATTGGCTTAGGCTGACGCGCTGGCGGGCCGTTGACTGGGGGTCTTGAGGAGACGTCCCTTTCCCCCACCTGGAGGATGGGGTCCTCATCTGTAAGGAAGACAGAGTCCTCATCTGTAAGGAGGGCCGGCTGCCAGCCCTTCGAGTTACTTTCTGTTTTGTCTCCGTGGCCTCAATGGAATGTTTGTCTGTGTTACTGTGTCCTTGTTAATTGTCTTTACTGACTGTATCTTGGTGTGGACTGGGGACATAATGGGGCAGACACAAAGCACCCCCCTGTCCCTTATGCTCTCCCACTTCCCTGACGTTAGAGAAAGAGCTCATAATCTGAGCACAGACATACAAAGAGGGAAATTTCAAATTTACTGCATGTCAGAATGGCCAACATTTGATGCAGGATGGCCTCGAGAAGGAACTTTCCACCTACCTATTATCTTACAGGTTAAGGCCGTGATCTTCAGGGATAAACTGGACAGCCCCCCTGACCAGGTGCCCTACATCCTGGTCTGGCAGGACATGATCAAGAATCCCCCTCCTTGGCTAAAACTATATTCACCCCCCAACGAGATTGGCGGACAGCCAATGTTATATTGGCCATTCTCCACCAGTGATTTATATAACTAGAGAACCCAGAATGCAAAGTTCTCTGATAATCCAAGAGATCTAATCGGGCTTTTTATACTGTTCTCTTTACCCACCAGCCTTCTTGGGAGGACTGCCGACAGCTCTTGCAGGTTCTCTTCACCACCAAGGAGAGAGAACGAATTCAGGTGGAAGCCCGGAAGTCTGTCCTTGGAGAGGACAGACAGCTGCCTCAAAACCCAGACCTCATAAATGCTGCCTTCCCCTTATCCTGCCCCACCTGGGACCACAACTCGGCTGAAGGTAAGGAGAGACTCTAAGTCTACCTCCAGACTCTACTGGCAGATCTCAAGGGTGCCTCCCACAAGCCTACCAATCTAGCCAACGTCTATGATGTAAGACAGGGTAAGGATGAGAGTCCAGCAGCCTTCTTAGAGAGAATCATGGAGGCTTTTAGGCAGTATACCCCTATGAACCTCGAAGCCCCAGAAATAAAGGCCGTAATTATCATGGCCTTTGTTAACCAGGCCCCTCCAGACATTAAAAAGAAACTGCAAAGAGTAGAGAGACTAGGAGAAAAGAGCTTGCAGGACTTAGTAATAGTAGCAGAAAGAGTCTATAATAATAAAGTCTGGAAGAGCAACAAACCAAACTAAGTGACCGGCAGACCTGAAACCTGGCCAAGATCCTGCTGGCCACAACCATGGACAACCCACGGGAAAGATGGAGGCACCTCAAGAAGCTGGCTTCAGGGACAGGTAAGGAGGATGGCTCTAGTCCCCATCGGGAGCGCCCTAAGCTGAACAAAAACCAATGTGCTTATTGCAAAGAAAAGGGACACTGGGTGAAAGACTGCCCTAACAAAAGATCTAAGGTTCCTGCCAAGATCTTGGAGATGGAGGACCTGGACGATTAGGGAGTCGGGGTTCAGCACCCCTCCCTGAGCCCAGGGTAATTCTCAGAGTGGAGGGGCAACCCTCCACTAGGGTTGAATTCCTAGTGGACACTGGGGCACAACATTCAGTTTTATTACAACTCCAAGGGAAATTGGCAAGCAAGACTTCATGGGTGTAAGGGGCCACGGGCACCAAACAGTACTCATGGACTACCCGAAGAACTGTGGATCTCGGCATGGACCGGGTATCCCACTCCTTCATGGTCATCCCTGAGTGTCCCTACCTGTTGTTAGGTCGGGATTTGCTCACCAAGATGGGGGCACAAATTTGCTTCCACCCCGAAGGGGCAAAAATCCTAAACAAGGAGGGGCACCCAATTCAGGTGCTTGTCCTGAGTTTAGAAGATGAATATCATCTCCACCAAACACCCTCAGCCCCAATGATTGACATTGACTGTTGGCTGCAAGAATTTCCCCAAGCATGGGCAGAAACTGGGGGAATTGGGCTGGCCCAGGACCAACTGGCCATATACATAGAATTAAAGCCGGAGGCAGACCCTGTCAGGGTCCACCAATACCCCATGCCTCTCATCTCCCTAACCCAGACTGGGACCCCCTCTGCATGAATGTCAAGAAATTTTGGCACAGGTGCACGGAATCAGAGCTGATCTCTAGGACCTGCCACTGCGGAACATGGACGCCACCTGGTACACAGACAGCAGAAGTTTCGTCCAAGGAGGAATCAGATACATGGGGGCAGCTGTAACCATGGACCCGATCCGGGGGCACCGACCCTGCCCGACACACCCAACTATATTGATGCTGACTTACACTGGATCAAACGCTTGCCTATGACCCAATGCTTGCGTGGCTGGTGGAGGGGTGCAGACTCCAGCATCATCTTGCAGGAGGAACTAGGATGGCGAGTCTTATCCAAAATGCATCGGGGTTACTCATATGGGAATAAGGAAGATGGAAGACCTCATACGACATGCAAAGATCACTATTAAAGACTCTTGAGCAAAGATCGAGCAGATTGTGGTAAGCTGCCACGCATGCCAGTTAATTAATGCCACCGCCCATGGATCTAACCCGGGTGACTGGCTCTAAGGGGACCGTCCAAGAGCCTACTGGGAAGTGGACTTCACTGAGGTAAAACCTGGAAAATATGGATACAGGTATTTACTAGTGTTTGTAGATACTTTTTCAGGGTGGACAGAGGCATTTCCCACCAAACATGAAACAGCACAGACCGTGACCAGGAAACTGCTGGAAGACATCTTACCGAAGTATGGTTTTCCTGTTAAGATTGGATTAAACAACGGACCAGGATTCATCTCTAAGGTAACACGGGGAGTGGCACTAGTACTTGGGGCAGATTGGAAATTACATTGTGCATATAAGCCCCAAAGCTCAGGACAGGTAAAGAGGATGAACAGAACATTAAAGGGGACCTTAACTAAATTAGCCCTAGAGACTGGCGGGGACTGGGTGACTCTCCTCCCCTTTGCCCTATATAGGGTGAGGAACTCCCCATACAGGATGGGACTGACCCCCTACAAGATCATGTTCAGTCTTCCTCCACCTATTATTCCCAATTTAAGACCTGAGGTGCTTGCTGAGTTTGATGATCACCAACTCCTTTTCTCCCTCCAAATGTTACAATGAACCCATGAGCAGGTATGGCCTAAGCTGAGGGCCTTCTACGAGACTGGGCCACCCCCGGATCCCCATCGATATCGGCTGGGTGACTGGGTGTTTATGTGGAGATACTAACACCAGACACTTCAATCTCGCTGGAAGGGACCCTACATCGTGATCCTGACCACTCCCAGCACTCTCTAGGTCGACGGGATTACTCCCTGGGTCCACTATACCCACATCTGGCCAGTTGATCCACACGCCTTTCTCAAGAACTTTGTTCCAGAATGGAAAAGCCAACCAGACAAGGACAATCCCCTAAAGCTAAGATTGTGCCATTATCACTTATTTCCCACCTCCAAGACTCCCTAGTCTGAGGTTGTTCTTCAAAATAGAAGGGGATTAGACTTAGTCTTCTTACAACAAGGGGGTTATGTGCTGCCTTAAACGTGGAATGTTGCTTCTTCCCTGGGATGTAAACGGGAACGAGAACAGCAACAAGGTTGGTTCGAATCCTGGTTTAATCATTCCCCCTGGCTCACTCTGAGACCAACCTGGATCCATGATTGGGTCCTTCCTTAGGTTCCTCTAAGAGAGGGAAATGTGGAGGCCGAGAAAATTAAGGCCATTCCACCTTAAATTCAGTGTTAGCACAAGTACAGCTATCTTAGGCCCCTGTGAATAAGAGCTGAACTTTACCTTACTTCAGTTACAGGGAAAAAACACCTTACAGCTTAATGCCCTAGAAAACCCCATATTACAATGAGAACACAGCTCAATGCCCTTGAAAGCCCCATATCAGAATGTAAACAGAACTTGAGAAATTCCTCCACCCCTTCCCGGAGGTCATCTAGACAAGCCCATAAAACTAAGCTGGAACTCACCTCGGGGTCCAAGGACCCACTCCGCTGTGTCGGGCATACTTGGGCCCAAGCTCGAGCTTGCAAATAAACCCTCGTGCACTTGCATCGGTGTCGGCTCCTTGGTGGTTTCTCGGATTCGCAATCTTGGGCACAACAGTTTACATGCAAAGTAGATTAAGCTAAATGTTTACAGTCCAGAAAGGAAGACTATGATAGTGATTCAAGTTATGCTAATAGTCTGGTCCTCTAGTTTTTGGATACATGATAGGAATGTACTTTTTTAAGGCTCTTAAGACAGGTCTGTATTTGAAACTCCTTTTAATCTTGTGAGTATATGTGACATGTGTCATGTCTGCACAGAAGCTCTTGGAGGAGCTCTGAGCTTCCTTCCTCCAACTGAAGTATCATTGGAAACACATATTAAAAGGGAGTGTCCATCAGCCTAGATCTTTGACTGCCCTGAACAGAGGCCCTTGCCAATGTGCACAGCAGTAGTATGAATAAAATTATGTCCTTATGTTACATTACTGCAATTTTGAAGTTGTTTTATTTCATCCTAACAAATATACAAAACTAGCCTTTAGTCTGTGATACAGAACAAGTATTCTTTAGTTTTCTACTTAAAAAAATAAAATAGTGACAAAAGCAAATGTTTCCATTCCATACAAACCATTACTGTATAAATTGGCTAATGACCAAAGAACAAGCATAAAATATAATATTGGGCAGATTAAGTTGATCATTTAGTTCAACTCATTAATTCATGAAACAAACTGCACTAGTTAGCTTTTCTTTCTTACTTTTACTGCAGATCAAGACAAAAGAATGCACAATATATTTAACAAGTAATAGAAATATATCATGATAAAAGTGCTGTTGCAAGTAGGAGAGAATCTGTTTCTAACAACATAACAAAGTAGCTAATCTGAAATTCCTCTTGCTAGAACATCAAAAACTACTGGCTTAAATAACCAAGTATACTCAGATAAATAGGTTAGTTTACAAGAAAATAAGTGCAAGCTTCAAATGTGTAATTTTATGATGTGGCATCTAGGGGAGTTTGCCCATCTTATTAACAACAACAACAACAACAAAAACCACTTGTATTGAATACCTATAATGTGATGCATGGCAGGGGTAGGATGCCAGGCAGGAGATAAAGCCTTGGAACAATCTATGATCTGAAATTTTGTAAGAAGGATGGGAATTATGATAAATAATTATAAAGAATATTTCCCTCAATTAAAGAGTAGTCTGGGGAAAGGAAACTTGCTTGTCTGTGTTGATTCCATGGGAAAAAACAAAACAAAACAAGAAATCATGTCTTTGAGCAGGGATATCTATTCCGAATCCTATAACTGAGCAATTAACCCAGAGGTTGTATGCTAGTGATACAGTTGATCTATCTGGCAGAAACCATCACAAATGCTCTTATGTAAAATGTTAAGCATCTCATGATATAAGAATCCATCTGTCAGCATGATAAATACATACATAGGTAATACATATCAGGGAGGACACTTGTTATGAGCACCAGGTGTTGTACATAAGTGATGAATCACTAAATTCTACATCTGAAAGTAATATCACACTGAATGTTAACTAACTGGAATTTAAATAAAAATTTGGGAAAAAATATATACCATACATGTAAAATTAAATAAAATGAAAGAATTTAGACACCCAAGAAATAAAATATGTATTTTAAAAATATTTAAGTTAATTTAAAAATAGAATATAAACTAAAAAAGAGCCTCTGTAAAAAAAAAAAAGAATGAATAGATAACATGGATTTGAAAAAAAAAAAACAACCAAGTTGAAATTAAATGTGCAGTGGTGGACTAAATAGCAAATCAGGTATAGAGAATTGGTTAAATACCACAGAAATATCACAGAAACATTAAGAAATTGACAGTATAAAGAAAAGTTATGAAACATGTAAGATCTAATAAAATTTCCATCAAGAGAATGAATAAAAAGTCTTTAAACTGTAATGCTAAGCATATTCTAGATAAAGTGAAAACATGTATTTTCAGATTCAGGAAGTACAATGAGTCTTAAGAATTTATCATTATAATTAAATTACAGAAGTGATGGGGGAACAGAGGACTAGCTGAGCATAGGGCAGCACATTGACAAGTCCTTGAAACAGGCAGAGAGGGATCCCTGGGTGGCTCAGTGGTTTGGCGCCTGCCTTTGGCCCAGGGCGTGATCCTGGAGACCCGGGATCGAATCCCACATCAGGCTCCCGGTGCATGGAGCCTGCTTCTCCCTCTGCCTGTGTCTCTGCCTCTCTCTCTCTCTGTGTATGACTATCATAAAAAAAAAAAAAAAAAAAAAAAAAAAAGAAACAGGTAGAGGGACATTCCTCTCTGGACTCAACTGCTTCTATGTTCACACTTTGCTAAGGGCAAAAGGCAATCTTAGCCCGACCCCCAGGATCCTGTAAGTCTACTTTAACATATAAAAATTCCTTTAGAAGTTTCCCTTTTTCTCTAAACCCCTAAGATACGTATTGGCAATCATCCTCCCAGCACATGGCCCACCAATACACATCTGATGGGTCTCATGACCCAGGTTTTATTAGACAGTAATGAGTGACCTCTTCCCAACAATAGCCAGCCCCCTCAAGGTCCTGGAAACCTTCAGTCCAAAATCCCTTAGAGAGTTTGCTATCCTCAAATCCCTCCCAACTCCCAGGTATATAATCAGCCACCTCTCACAGGCCTGGGGCAGCAGCTCTTCCTGCCCACAGGTCCCATCCTCGTGCTTTAATAAAACCACCATTTTGCACCAAAGACGTCTCAAGAATTCTTTCTTAGTCGTCAGCTCCAGACCTCGCCTATAATTCCAAAACTTCATCAGAAGCACAAATGGAATAAAAGATCAAAAAGGCATGCATATTAAAATAATAACAATAACAATAAATAAAATAATAATACATATTCTCTCCAAAAATGACAATGTGGCTGACAGCTTTCTTGAATTAACTAAAGGGGAAAACTGTGAAATGATTGAATAGGAAAAGGAAAAGGCTTTAGTATTTTTAAGGGTGAGTATATAAAAAAGAATGGTTCAATCCCTTTGTTTTTGGGGAAAAATGAGCACTACAAAATTTATATATCATGTAGCATAAAAGGCTAATTATTGTATGCATAAAGTACAATGAGAGCAAGAATCTGAATAACAATAGTTTCACAAACTGAAGCCTCATAAGGTTTGTGTTCTTATTGAAAACATTGAGAGTTCAGTTTCCTTTTTTGCCATCCATATGCACAATATTGGAAAAATCTAAACACAGTAGTGATATTTTCATGTTCTTATTTCTTATTTTAACTTAATTATGGCACAATATAAGGTAGAATATTTCATATTTAAAGGAAACAATCAAATAATTTTTTAAAAACCCTATTTTCTTCTATATAGGTAAACTATGACAAAAATAGCTTTAAAATTTTGTATTCAGGATTATTTCAAATAATTCAATCACACAGAAACCACTAAGGGAAAACAACTTAGGGTTTTGGTGACTGGGTATACACCTTGGTTACCACTTCTTTGCAAAATTTAGAGGTACTAATTCCATGTCATAGGCAGTGACAGCAGAAATGAAACTTATTAAGTCTCTCTTCCTAAAATGCGATCTCTATCTTATATGAATTGAGGGATACTCAAGTATTTATCTTCTAATGGAGGTGTCTGAACCTGTTGGATTTAATTTGGTTAAGCTCACTCTTACTGAGGTGTAGTGACTGCTAAGGAAAATATTTTGTATGTGTGTGTGTGGGGAGACATATCAAAATGAAAAAGCTGCTAGAAAAGCATCTCTTTGTAGGGAAACTGACACACGGGCTACATAAGTGTCAGCTCTAAGAGGAGATAGATGCTCCACCAGCTCTGTTAATGTTGCCTAATACCAACTTGGGTTTCCCTAAGAGTGCAGCATGGCTGGGATACCTGGGTGGTTCTGTAGGTAAAGTGTCTGCCTTTGGCTCAGGTTATGATCTCAGAATCCTGAGACAGAGCCCCTGGTCAGGCTCCCTGCTCAGTGGGAAGTGTGCTTCTTCTCCCTCTGCCCTTCTCCCCCTCTGTTCCTATTCTCTCTTGCTCTCTCTCTTTCAAATAAATAAAATCTTAAAAAAAAAAAAAGAGGAAAAACAGAATGCAGCATGGCCAAATTGGAGCTTTCTTACTCAACCTCCCCTAATGCCTGATTGACAAGAGGATATCAAAGGGCATTCTCTTGCCTCAAAGTGGGAAAAGTGTTAAAATTTGTGCTCCAGAGGGACACCTCGTTGTTTCAGTGGTTAAGAGTCTGCTTTTGGCTCAGGTCGTGATCCTGGGATCCTGGGATCGAGTCCCACATTGGGCTCCTCATAGGAAGCCTGCTTCTCCCTCTGCCTATTTCTCTGCCCCTTATGAATAAATAAATAAATAAATAAATATTTAAAAAATTATGCTCCAGAACTTGTCTGTTTCTACACTTGAAAATACATTCTTGCTCAACTGTCTTTTTTCTAGGCTTTCCTGATTTCTCAATTACCCTTCTCCTGAAAGCATTCCCCAAATAATATCTGAACCAGAATCCCCACCCTCAGGATCTACTCCTAGAAAATAACTGACTTAAGTAAGCTTTTCTCCCCCTTCTCTCCAAAGTGAGCAGCCTCATTTAACATTATTACATTTAATTTAAGTCCCTCCAGTCAAACGGGCCAGAGACTCCTGGGTTAAAGCTCTTTGGGTTTTCTCACTCATCCTCTTACATAAGAAATTCTCCAGATTGCTGTCATTTCCTTTAGGGTTGAATAGACACTAGTGCACAAGCTTCAGAGTTATGGCATTTGCTGCATTTCTCTGAGAGAGCATATATTTCAGGAAGGTAACATCAATGCACCAACTCAACTAACTCAATTTATATATACAATTATTCATCTGAAGCTAAAGAAGTCTTTTGGTATAGCTAATGCATCAGAAGATTGAGTGATGACCATCACATTTTTTGTTGTTGTTGTTGAAAGAAACATCTCTTGAGTTAATTTTTTGACTGAACAGAATCCGTTATGTGTTAGACATCTCTTTGTCAATAGTGTAAAAAAGCACTTAACACAATCCAACATCTATTCATGATAAAAACTCTCAGTAAACACTTTCCTCAACTTGATAAATAATACCTGCAAAAAAACCTTCAGCTAACATCAAATATAATGGTAAGAAACTTTAAGCTTCCCACTAAAAGCAGGAACAAGGCAAGGATGTCCTCTCTTACCACTGTTTTTCAACATCGACCTAGAAGTCCTAGCTAATGTAGTAAGAAATTAAAGGAAGAATTTGGAAGGAAGAAATTCAGTGGTATTTGTTTCTAGATAACATGATGCAAAATCCAAAGAATCTACAAAAAAAACTCCTGGAACTAATTGATTATACCAAAATTTCAGGATACAAAGTTAATATAGAAAGTTAATTGCTTTCCTATATGTTAGCAGTTAGCAGGTGGAATTTGAAATTAAAAGCACAGTACTTTGTATATTAGCAGCCAAAAAACCCAAAGTACTTAGGTATAAATCTAAAAAAATTTGGCCAGAACCTATATGAGCAAAACTATAGAACTTTAATAAAAGAAATCAAAGAACTATATAAATGGAAAGATATTCCACATTCATAAATGGAAAGATTTAATATTGTCAATATGTCAGTCCTTCCTAACTTGATCTATAAATTCAATGCAATCCCAATCAAAATCTCAGCAAGTTACTTTGAGGATATTTAAAAAAAAATGATTCTAAAGTTTACATGGAGACACAAAAGACACGGACTATACAGCACAATATCGAAGAACAAAGTTGGAGGACTGACAATGCCCAACTTCAGGACACAGTATAATGATATAGTAATTAAGACCATGTGGTACTGGCAAGAGAATAGACAAATAGATCGATAGAACATTAAAGAGAACCCAGAAATACGTCCACAAAAATATGGCCAACTGATCTTTGACAAAAGAACATACAGTGGAACAAAGATTGTCTTTTTAATAAATGTCACTGAAACAACTAGACATTTATGTGCAAAAGAAAAAAAAAAGAGAGAGAAATTAGACACAGACTTTACACCCTTCACAAAATTAACTCCAAATGGATCACAGACCTAAATGAAAAACATAAAACTATAAAAGTCCTAGAAGATAACAAGGAGAAAACCTAGATGACATTGGCTATACAACATTAAAGACACGATCCAGGACTTTGATAAGCTGGACTTTACCAAAATTAAAACCTCTGGTCTGCAGAAAAAAACTTCAAGAGAATTAGAAGACAAGCTACAGGGGCACCTGGGTGGCTCAGTGATTGAGCATCTGCCTTTGGCTCAGGTCATGATCCCGGGATCCTGCATCTTGGGGATCCCTGTGGGAGCTTGCTTCTCCCTCTGCCTATATCTCTGTCTCTCTTTCTGTGTCTCATGAATAAATAAATAAAATCTTAGAAAAAAAGGAGACAAGCTACAAACTGGAGAAAATATCTGTAGGGGACAAATCTGATAAAGCACTGTTATTCAAAATATACACTGAACTCATAAAACACAACAAAAAGAAAACGACCTGATTAAAAAATGGGTCAAACACCTTAACAGACACTTACCAAAGAAGATATACAGATAGCAAATAAGTATATGAAAATATACTCCACATCATATTCTAGTAGAGAAATATAAATTAAAATAACCATGAGGTACCACAATATACCTATTTGAATGGCCAAAATCCAAAACAGTGACATCATCATATGTTGGAAAAGATGTAGAGCAACAAGAATTCTTGTGCCTTGCTAGTGAGAATGCAAAATGGTACAGCCACTTTGGAAAACATTTTGGAGGTCTCTTACAAAATTAAACATATTCCTACCATAAGATCCATCTATTGATCTCTTGATATTCACCCAAAGGAATTAAAAACTTAGGCTCACATAAAAACATCAAGATGTTCCTCACTAGGTGATTAAACTATGGTATATCCAGACAATGGAATATTACCCGGAACTAAAAAGAAATGAGCTATCTAGTCATGAAATGATACGGAGAAAATTAGGAAGTGGGAGAAGCCAATGTGAAAAGGCTGCATACTATATGATTCCAACTATGTGACAATAGAGACAAAAACAAGATCAGTGATTGCCAGGTATTGAGTAGGGATAAGAGGTGATTAGCTGGGGTGCAGAAAATTTTTATGGCAGTGAAATACTCTGTATGATACTGTAATGAAGAAGGCATAAAAATGTATCTCCATATCCACGTCCATAACCTGTGTAATAAGAGTTGATTTGAAGTGATAATCACATGTTAATGTAGATTTGTCAATTATAACAAATGTAGTTCTGGTAGGGGATGTTGATAACAGAGAAGACTATGCATGTGAGGGCAGGGGATATATGGGAAATCACCATAACTTCTTCTTAATTTTGTCTACTCTAAAAAATAAATTCTATTAAAACCAATAGGAATACAAAATATACAAAAAGAAGGCTTAATCATCTTGGGTTACTGAAGAATTCATTTTTGGGGGGAGGCATAAAGGAACTTATATAAAATATTTAAATGATCATTGAAGGGATCCCTGGGTGGCGCAGCGGTTTGGCGCCTGCCTTTGGCCCAGGTCACGATCCTGGAGACCCGGGATCGAATCCCACATCGGGCTCCCGGTGCATGGAGCCTGCTTCTCCCTCTGCCTGTGTCTCTGCCTCTCTCTCTCTCTCTGTGACTATCATGAATAAAAAAAAAAAAAAAAATGATCATTGAAATAGCATGGCATCAAAAAGAAAGTGGTTATTCCAGAAAGCCAATCTATGTCAAATGCAGCTAATAATTAAAAGAACTGTAGAGTGAAAATTGTTATTAGATTGGCATAGTGGAGATCACTGGGCTTCTTTTTACTATTTGATAGGGTCAAGGATTTGACTGGCCTGGACTCAAGAGATTTCAATAGAAGAAAAAGGAAAACAAGACAACGCGTGTAGAATATTCTTTTTTGATGATTTATTACAACACTGAAGCATAGATAAGAGTATAGTGGTAATTGGAGGAAGATGTTGGGTTAAGAGTATTGTTTGTTCATCAGTTTTGTGTGAAACATATTACAGTGCTTCCCAGTATTGATGTGAATTGCTATTTAGGAAGAAAGGGAAACTTGCAAATGATAATTTTTTTGTATAGGTGCGCTAATGGGATTCAAATGCAGACATGGAGACTGGCCTTGGATGGGACCATTTATAATTCATCTAGTGGAACAGAGGAAAGGATAGAATAAACAAGGTTGATAAATTTGGCACTAGGTAGATGTGGGAAATTTCTTGATTACCTGAATAGCTCAGTAGTGTAAGAAGCAAAATTGTCAACTAATTCAGGGCTGAGAAGATGATTCTGGGAATTAATTTCATAGGAAAGTAGGAAAAATGAATTAATAGGATAAGTATAGGAGTGCCTACTTGAGGGTTATGTTGATTAATACAAGTTGTGTATACGTCTGTGTGTGTGTGTCCCCATCTATATTCACATGCTGCATTGAAAGAGAGAAATGTATAATTCAAGTGTGGCTGTAGTCCAGTTTCAAGAGTTTAATCAAGGGAGAGAGAACAAACTTGAGGATATATGGAAGGGGATAATTAGACATGTGGACAATTGGTTCTAAGATCTATAAGTAGAGAAGTGAGGATGTGAGAGGTTGATGAAAAATGAAAAGGTCAAGTGTTTGAAGGTCATGAAAAAGTCTATTCCAATTTCAGAATCAAGATATTTGAATTATTAAATTATAAAGGTAGAATGTGGCAGTTAGGGGGTTAAGTGAAATTGAGATTCAGGCAGTGGTTCTAATATTGCTAATTAAAAATTCAGGTGTAGCTATTAGAATGCCTGAGGTAAGGTGGAAGAAAAGTTCATTAGAGGAGAGGATGTTAAGAAAGTATGGAGAATAGATGATATATTTATGTTGAATTATAATAAATGATGAAATGTATAACTGGATGTGCACCAAAATCTTCACTGGATGAGCAGAAATACAGAAGGGAGTAGGTGATTGCAATCAGGGAGCAACCAATTTTATTATGTGAAGGCAGAGAGATCAAAGTGCTGGTCATTTTGAGTGTCTAGATGTTAAAGAATTTGGGAAGATTGAGTTATCTGTGAGAACTCAGATAACCTGAATGTAGGGCATTATGCGTCTAGCTCTCTTTGTTACATTAGTTAGTCATGGTGGTCATGTTCATGTGCATAACATTCCTCTTTATAGTATCCTTTATGAGAGTGACTCTTATGCAGAACATTTAAGTGGAAGTAGGAAAGTAGAAGTCTCTGCAGCAATATAACAAGCTCCCTGGGTCTTACTTCAACTGTGCTATCTTACTGTATGAAGGATGGCAAGAAATAAAGAGCCTTATAGTTAATGCTAAAACCTGGATGAAAGCAGGGACAACTCATGCCACCCCACCAATTATTTAACAGAGCAAAGCTTAATGACAAATCTTTTTTAAGCCAGTATTATATATGATGTAGTATTGGACATCATGTTATTTTTATTAATATTTGTGTATATTATAATAACCTTGAATACTCACTGGTGTATTATTTCAGGGATATCCCGATGTTATAAACTTGTCCTAATTTAGAGGAATCAAACAATTAAAAATGCAAAGTAAAAAAATTCTAAATTATTGAACATTCATAAATGAAGAATTGAGCTTATCAAATATTTTTCAGTGCCTAGTAAAGTATCTTTTTTTTTTTTGTACTAAGTTTTGCTTCTTACTTTTCTCATCTGGACAATCTTTAAAGCAAACATGTAATCTTTTTACTTCTTTGTTTCCAGAGATTCGAAATTATTGTATTATTACTTTAGTGTAAATAATTCAAAGAAGTATTTTATTTATCAAGTAAAAATTGAAACATTTAAAAAAATGCTTGAAAAATTTTAATATTTAGTAAAAGAGAAATATTTGTGGAAGGATGCAAATAGAAGAGCAATAGAAGTTTGACCACATTTACAATTTATCTGAAAGTCACTCAAATTCCTTGTTGTAAAAATAATTGAGTTGGAAATACTACAGCAAACTATTCTTGGTAGAATAAAAACAATTACTACTTTGGCTATGCTAGGGATGTGACAGTTTCATTTATTTTCAAATATAGCTTTTCCATTCCCAGTTCCATTTGGAAACAAGAGTAGGGATGCATGAAAATTTTATAGAGTATGAAATATAACATAAAACAGAACTGTGAGAATATAAGTCTAAATAAAGTTTCAATATAAGTGAAATAGTATTAAAATGATCCTTTATTAAATTAGCTCATAGCTTTTGCTATGTAAATAACATTATAAAACAAGAAGATTTTAACATGGCTGGCAAAAGAGTGCA
The DNA here is from genome assembly GCF_053574225.1 of Canis aureus. Classification (NCBI taxonomy): domain Eukaryota; kingdom Metazoa; phylum Chordata; class Mammalia; order Carnivora; family Canidae; genus Canis; species Canis aureus. The sequence goes on along the minus strand of NC_135627.1, from coordinate 24,260,981 downwards.
ACAAGGGTCAAGTTAGTGTTAAACAATAGTATAAGAATAATGACTAGACCCATGTTTTCCTGATTCAAATATTTTTTATTGTATATCTTTTCATAAACATTTCAATATTGGGATACAGGAAACAAAACATACTCATTTTATCTTAATTCAACTTAGGGGGTTCACTTCAGCTATTTTGAATATAAGAAAGTTTATTGGTCAAGAAAAGTTTATTTCCAAACAGCATTTTTTTACTTTTTCTTAATATTGCAGTATAAAAATTATGTATAATGATATTACTTTACTAGAATAAAAAAGTACCCCAGAAAATGAAAAGTAATATTTTTGGTTACTGTGTGCATTAGTTTCATAAAGTATAGGGGTAATTTAGTTGTTTTAAAAAAAAAATCAATTGACATTTAAAAAAATATTTTAAATATTTTTAAAAATCCATGTCCTGGAGTTCAGGGACTCAAGAAACTATTAATAAACACATGTGTGCACACACATATACTTCTTGGGTAGGTTTTTATATCTTACAGCACATATTGCTATTGTATTTGTTTAACATTAGGTAGGTTTTATTAGTACAAAACATACCAAATTAAAAATTGGGAAACTTGGGTCTTGTGCTTGCTAGTTTCTTGTTCTTGCTAGTTTAATTCTATCACCTTCAACTTATCATTACCCTCGGAATATTATTTTCTATAGCAAAGATAATAACAATGCCCTCATCACATGCATATTGTGATACCTCAGAGTTTGGGAACGGCCTACAATATAAAAACCAGAGAATATTTTAATAATTATGACAGACAATAGAAGTTCCGAAAATAGGCTTTTGCCTCCTCCTGAACTGCCAAAATTCTTCTAGAAGGCTTTATTAAATGCCAAGGCTTCCAGCATTTAAGTTTTACATAAGCCTTGTGGTGACCACAAAGCAGCAACGTGCAGTAGATACACACAGGGTCTATATGTAGCTGTTGTGGGTTCCCATCCTAACTTAAAGAGAAACTTTCACAATGTCTGGAGTCCTTAATTTCCCACAAATAAATGGAGAAGGATGTCCTCAAAATCCTTGCAGCCGACACCCACTTCAGTAGCACCAGCCTTGAGCCACTAGTATCACTTCCGGGTGTGTCACTCCTCAGACCCGCGCAGCCTCCTGTGAACCGTGGCTTCCGGTGGTTCCTTACCTAAGGGCTGACCACTGTCTTCTCGAGGAGCATCTTACGTTGCCCTGCGTGTCACCGCTCTGTGTTACACAGACTCTTCCCCTGCATTACTTGGAGGGAGCCTCCCGGGGCAACAAGGGAGCTCGCTCAGCGGCCCGCGGTGGCCGCCTGGGAAGTCGTGCACATGCGCATCACTTTCTCCCATGAGCACCCGCGGGGAGGTGACACGTGGTGTTTCCTTCCCCAGAAATTCTGAGGAGGTTGAAAAGGAAAAGCGAGACCGAGCTAAAAGGGCTGTGAGGAAAGAGGAATTTCAGGGTGAATGGAATGCTACAGCGTCTGGATTTATTGCGACTGACCCCGAGGTCGCAGACACCTCCAAAAGTGCACAGGTGCCCCCTGTGCCTCTTCATGGTTCCCTACAGAGGACCGGAGTATATCGCCCCCTGGGGAGGGAGCCGTCGGCAGCCCCACCCATCTGGCCAGAGTGGGTAAGAACCGCCACTGAGCGTGGCTTTAAGCTACTCTTCCACAGATTTGCTTTTAAATATATTAATTAATTAATTAATTAATTAATTTGTTTATTTGAGAGAGAGCGTGCACGTGTGAATGGGGGAGGGGCAGAGAGAGGGACAGAGAATCTCAAGCAGATTTTCCAGCTGAGTGGGGAGGAGAGGCCCCATCTCAGGACCCTGAGCTCATGACCTAAGGCAAAATCAAGAGTCAGATGCTTAACCAACTGAGCCACACAGGTACCCACGTCCACATATTTTCAAACAGAAGATGGAAATAAGATTGATAGAAAATAAGTAGTTTCTAAACAAAACAAAAACAAAAACAAAAAAAACCCAGAGCTGTTTGTTTGTTAGGTATAGTGCTGTGAGACAATGCCAGCCACGTGGGCTTTCACAGTATGGTGTTTTGGGGTGGCATTCCTCAAATGAGAGTCCTAAAAGTTGGGGCACTAGATATGCAGTTTATTTTTTATTTTTATTTTTTTTAAAGGATTTTATTTATTTATTTAAAGATTTTATTTATTTCCTCATGAGAGAGAGAGAGAGAGAACCAGAGACACACAGGCAGAGGGAGAAGCAGGCTCCACGCAGGGAGCCTGACATGGGACTCGATCCCAGGTCGCCAGGATCACACCCTTGGCTGATGGTGGCGCCAAACCGCTGAGCCACTGGGCTGCCCCTTGATAGGCAGTTTAAATCCTCTGTTCTCCAGGAGGAAACTGGGAATTGGGGCTCCCCTACCGATTTTATGGCACTGTGTCTGAGTGGGGTTTATGGTAAACCTTTTCTACCTGTTGCCACATGGGTATTTTCTCACTTGCCTAACATGAAGGAGTCATTCATCTAGAGCCTGGATTTCTCTCAGAGGGAATTGTTTCCTGTGGAGCTGTATATTTAGTTTGTTCTTGGCAGAAGGGAAGTTCAGGAGCCTTCCATGTCACCCTCTTGGTCTCTCCCTCTTGCTCTTTTTAAAAAATGGGTAATTGATCAAAGCTGGATTTTTTTTCCTCTAGGATTTTGTTTTACTTTTTAAAAGATTTTATTTTTTTAAGTAATGTCTACACCCAATATGGGGCTTGAATTTACAACCCTGAGATTAAGAGTTGCATGCTCTACTAAGTTAGCCAGGCACCCCTTCAAGATTTTAGGTGTTGGTTAATTTGTTAAAGTATTATGCTGGCTAATAAAAAGACATCTGAAAAACAGATTTCATTTTTGTATTCCTTTGGATCTCTTAGAATAATATCTGCTTGGAAAAGTAATAATTACTCTACAGGTTGCAGGAATAATAAAAATTTTGTTCAGAGTGTGAATTTATGTTGTCCTAGAACTACAATTACTCTTTAGTGTCACATCCTGTCCTTACTAATTAAAAGATTCCCCAAAAGCTCATAACTTCTTTGTTTACCAATCTCTTGTCTACAAATCAAATTATTTTAGACCACTTTGCTTTTTCATAATTTCCAAGGGTATAAGATCAAAGATGAGAGTATTTGATGCATAAAGGTAGTTATCTTATTAGTTCTAAACTAGAAACGTATCACTTAGAAATTAATCAGTCAAGTAGCAAGTCATCTGCAAAGTAATGTTGTTTGAGTTCAAATACCTTGCTGATCCCAAGAAATTGAAGTTTGCACATTTTTCATACTTCTTACAGTTTTTAAAAAATAATATCAATCTAATAGATTATATTAGAAATTGTTGTTTTAAGTTTCCACAAGGGACCATGGAGATGAAGAGATAAGGAAGACTGCTAGTTTGAAATTTTCTCCAAAAAACCTTATATATCCTGAAGTGCACTTATGAGAAAATCCAAACATACATGAAATTCGGTACTATCCTGAAAAGGGAAACAGAACTAGCTACTCTTAAGTCCTTGAGGAATTAAGTAAACTTCCAAGATGTGGCAAGAACACCAAAAATGTTAAAGAAAGAAGAATAGTGAGGACTGGGATTGTTTACTGGAAATCAAAACAGAATATACATACGTGGATTTTAGAGTTAAGAAAACCTGTGCTTGAATATCTTTGATATTAAATATACTCATCTTCATTTTTTGAAACTTTATTTTTTATTAGTGAATTGAGTACAGTAGAAAACAAATCAAAGAATTATTGTTTTAATTTATATTAAACTTTGTTGTTCTCTTACATTATTGAAGCAATCATTATCCTTTAGGATAATTCATTTGTAAAACTCTGTTGTTGAAGAATTCTTGACTGAGATAAATACACTATTTGACCTAATCCTAATAATTTTTAAAGCCTACTGAATGAAAGCATATTGTAAGAATTTTCTCTCTCTCTCTCTCTTTTTTTTTTTTTTGTGTGAAGTTGTTTACAAGTATTTCACTTAATTGCAAGATTTGGAACTTAACATCATCCATTTAGTACATAAATAGATTGGATTGTTTCATCACACATATCATTTATGTTCAAAACATTTACCTGTATATTGATATCTGGCTAAGTATCATGTTCATTTTGCAGAGAAGAACACTATGGCTCTTGAGAGTTCAAACTTAATATCCTGCTTTTCATAAAGTCAAAATTTCACCAAAACATACAGCTCTTCACAAACCATTACCTATTCACATAGCACAGTTGATGCGGGGGGCAGGGGTGAAGGTTGCTGTCAAATCACCTTCACTTATGTGACTTAACTACTTCAAATGTAAAAGAATTTGGGTAAGAAAATAATTCTTTTTTATTATAAAGCATTTCAAAAACCTTCATTGTTCACAGTGCTTGAGTTTAAATTTGATGTGGACTCTTGACTTTTGTTCACTGAAGCATTTCCTATTAGTATTCTAATTACATCAAACACACATATTGAATCTGTTATTTTGTACTTATTATTTCCATATAGACTATATTGAAAATTAGGCTCTAACTTACATTATCTCAAAAGAGTTCCAGAACATGACATTTAGTACTTTAGAAATCAAAGTTACATTATTTTTTTTATGTAGTAACTATAGTGGATATATGTGTGCCTCTTGTCTTTCAAGCCTGAAATTAATTTCCTGAAATGTGCATTTTAGCTATACGATAAGCATGGAGTCCCAAAAAAGAGTTCGTTTCAGTGAAGAATAACTAAGCCATGGGCATTGCTTTCAACTTTTTAATAGAATGCAGATTACCCATTCAAGAGCAAAGCCTTCATTTCATAAATTGAATAGAAAGATGATTGAAATTATAATAGTTGGTTAAAAGTAGGTTATGTTAAACAGTCAAATCTAAGTATCTCTCCAGAGGGCTTTAGTGTTTTTATTTAATATTGAATAGAAAATATTTTCATTTATTTTAAACATTGAATGTTTTGTTCTCTTTCCTTAAAACTACAATTGTCATGAATAACTCAATATTAAGTTTTTATTTAAAAATATATTCTGAAGTTTTTATTAATTTTAGATAAGCATATCTTCAATATTCGTTGAGATTAAAACCCCTATGAACATATTTATCCTTCTATTTTGTTAGCAACTCAACCTTATAATAAGTGGCATGGTCTAATAATCACTCACTATTGAAGGAAGATAAAAGTATAGTGAAATATTTTAGATGTTAAAAGAAAAAAAAAAACAAAGGCCAACCTAAAATTCTGTATCTAGTGAAATTATCCTTTAAGAATGAACAAATATTAACAGAAATAAAAATTGAAGAATTTTTTTGCCAGTAGACCTGTCTTGAAGGAAATTTTAAAAGAAGCTCTTCATAGAAAAGGAAAATATGATAATAGTTCAGAAATGTGGGTATATGTAAAGAAAACAGAAGTACTATAGAGGGAATAATTACAGGTAAAATAAAATATTTTCTCCTTTTTAATTCATCCAACAGCTGAGATTTTGTGCAAAATAATAATAGTAACAATGTATTAGGTGGTTATAGCATATAGATAAATAAAGTAAATGACAGTAATGTATGTGAGAGATGGGAGAATTTGCAATCTTCTGTTATTAGGCTTTTTTTCTTTCTTTCCTTTTTTTTAAACTATTTATTTACTTATTTATTTATTTATTTATTTATTTATTTATGAGAGACAGAGAGAGAGAGGCAGAGACACAGGAGGAGGGAGAAGCAGGCTCCATGCCGGGAACCCACCTGGGACCCGATCCCAGGACTCCAGGACCACGCCCTGGGCCAAAGGCAGGCGCCAAACTGCTGAGCCACCCAGGGATCCCCTAAGGCTTTTTTTCTAAAAAAAGATTTTATTTATTCATTCATGTAAGACACAGAGAGAGAGAGGGGCAGAGACATAGGCAGAGGGAGAAGCAGGCTTCATGCAGGAAGTCTGATGTGGGACTTGATCCCAGGACTCCAGGATCTCACCCTGAGCCAAAGGCAAATGCTCAACCACTGAGCCACCCAGGTGTCCCCAGTTACAAGGTTTGTGCACTACACACAAAGTGGTACAGTGCTATTGAAGGTAGATTTGCATTAGTTGTAAAGTATATAGCAAACTCTCAGACAACCATTAATAAAAAAAAAATGTGAGAAGTATGATTACTATGTCAAGAGAATAGAAAATGGAATCATGAAAAGCTACACTTCTAGCTGCTCAGAATTTATTGTTGTCTCTTGTTTGTAGTTTTACCAAGCGAAGAAAGTTTTATTCATTCTTTTCTGTATTATTTGTATTTTTTTTCTTATCTTATTTGACTGGCTAGACCCCTCCAGTGCTATGCTGTGTTGAATAGAAATTGTAGAAAGAGGCATCATAGTCTTATTCCCAATACGGAAGTAATGTTATTATGTTCATTGATTTCTGGATTTTAACCTACCAAACTTGCCTTAGATAAACCCCACTTGGTCATGGTGTATAAAAGTTTCTATATATTGCCAGATTCACTTTGTTAATATTTTAAATAATTTTTGTGTATATGTTCATGATGGATATTCTTGTTTTTCATTTTTTTTAATCTTTGTCTTGCATCCATGTTAAGGTAATAAAAAGAGTTAGAAAGTTAGTGTAGGATTAGGATGTCTGTTCTGTCTTGTTTGATAGAATTATCTGAGTTTATTTTGTGGAGTATTTTTAATTAATTCAATTTTGTTATTTGTAAATAATCTATTTACAAGGTTGATCAGTTCTTAATTCGATTTTGGTAATTTCTGTCTTTTTTTTTTAAGATTTTATTTATTTATTCATGAGAGACACAGAGAGAGAGGCAGAGACACAGGCAGAGGGAGAAGCAGGCTCTATGCGAGAGAGCCTGATGTGGGACTTGATCCCGGGTCTCCAGGATCACGCCCTGTGCTGAATGAAGGCAGTGCTAAACTGCTGAGCCACCCAGGCTGCCCAATTTCTGTCTTTCTAGGAATTGTTGATTTCATCTAATTTGTCTTATTTGTTAGCATAAAGCTCTTTATAATATTTCTTTATAATTACTTAAACATCTTAAGATCTATAGAGGTATTCTCTATTTTCTGTGAATGGAATTGTAATGACATTGAATGTTTCCCTTACTCTGCTATTAGAAAAATTCATAATCAGTGCATTATCTGAAGATAAACTAATGTTAATTTTATGCACAGAAGTTATCTTCAGGTTGTTCAAGGAAGATTTCTAATTTTTAAATTTTATCTCATTTTCCATATTTTTAAGTTATACTAATAACCTATCTATTCATTCAGTTACACTCAACCATTCATTTTACCATTTAAAAGAAGTTGGGTAAATGATAAAAAAATTAGAAAAAAACATTTCTAAGAACTTTCCACTAGAGAACAAATTCTTACAATTTTTAGCAGCCATCTTGATTTTAATGACAATTCACACTTCGTCCCTAATATCCTCCTACTATCCCATGTGTTATATGTAATGTTTAGCATATTACATATTCTGATATGTGATGTAGGATAACGTTTCTCAAACTGCAGATTTTTAGAACCTTGGGGTATGCACAGATTCTGAGTCAGCTCTTATTTAGTAATTTCAGAGGATTCTGATGTAGTGGTCTTGAATATACTTAGTGAGAGAACACTGTACTAAGAGGGCCTTATAACACTGATGTCTATGCAAATCAATATAGACTTCCTTTTTACTGTTGTCTCAAGTAAAAACTATTAACCCATACACAGTCAAGCAAATGTTTGATACATACTATGTGGCATAACATCAAACTCTGGTTGAATTTAATTTTAATTTTTATATTTGTCATATAGGTTACTGTTTTATAATTCTTGAAAATAATATTGAATTTCATAGAAAAATAATGAAGTTTCTAATATAATCTGATCTTTAAAAGAGTATAGTGGTATAGAATAATTTTCAAGATAAAAAGGCATACCTGACATGATATATATTTTTCTTCATGTGTAAATTCTATTGACTGACATACTCTCCTCACAGAACTCAAGGCAGACTTTGTTTCATTCCATCTTTAAGCCATGTTATTGCACACATTTGTATTTCAATCCTAAATTGCCATTTGTGTAGCTTAACATTCAAAATGATGTTTTTGCTTGGTGTATACTTGCAGCTTTGTCTTGGATCAAGAAATAGAAATAAATTTCTCACATTTTTAAATTAAAATTAATTTTAGAAGTAATGATTAAGACTATATGATTCCTATAAAAATGATAATGACTCAACATTTCAAAATTGGGAAATATATGTCAAAACAAAACATTGTTTAAAGAACAAAATGTCCAAACCACTTGAACCCACTGACAGATATGATAGAATAATGTCCCGAAATAAGTCCATGTCCTAATATATTTGTGAATATATTACCTTACATAGTACAAGAGACTTTGCAGATGTGATTAACTTAAGGAGATTATGTGGATGTACCTTATGAAATCACGAGGGTTCATAGATGTGGATGAGACAGAAAGATGAGAGAGACAGGGTAATGTCACCACAAAAGAATGATCAGAGAGATGCCATGTTACCAACCTTGAAGATAGGTTACAAGTGAAGAATCAAGTAGCTGGAAAAGACAAAAAAACAAAACAAAACAGAAAAAAAAAAAAAAAAGGACTTTATTCAAAAGCCTCCAAGGATGAAGGCAGTCTGGTAAACAGCTTGATTTTAACCCAGGAAGACTTGCTTCAGATTTCTGGTCTATAGAACAGTAAGGTAATAAATGTGTATTATATTAAGCAACTAAGTTTGTGGTGACTTTTTATACCAGCAACAGAGACCTAGTATAACATGAGCAAATATTATTAACATGAACCACCAGTGATCTAGACCAAACTTTGTGGAACACTAGAAAGGCTCTAAATTTTAGCAGAAATTAGAACCATTAGAAATGGTCATTTTAGCATGGTCTAATGAAATAGAAGTTGGGCAATTATTAAAATTAAAAAAAATACTTGAGTTCATCACTCAAGTCGATAGATACCATGCTTATATTTACCATCATAATTACTGTAGTATAAGCAAAAGTTAGTTCTACTTACAAGTAGGTTTTAATGTGTCTATTAAACATGATTTTAGGTGATTTTTTAAGTGATTTATTCTAACCAGAATATTCAAAGTTATTTGACTTCAGGTGTAAATATATGTCAACCAAGGAAGTAAACATTTGATTGTGGTGTTTATATTATTAAAGCATTATAAAACTTGTGAGATGTGTTTACTCTTCAAAAAATCTTATTGCTAGATATTACTTTTGATGCTTTCTATGACTAATGTATGAAAGTACTCTTCAGATATTACCTAATTGAATCCTTGCAAAAGCCTTGTGATCTAAATTATATCATCCCATTTTAAATACAGAGAATCTGAGATAAAGTGCTTAACCTACATTTCAAAATTCACTTTTGCTAAGCCTCAGAGTTGTGATCAAGTCTAGATGAATCCTATAATCATGTACTAGATTAATATACTATATGCAAACTCCAGCCTCCTTCTCCATGATGAATCCCTTTAACTTTTTTTTTTTTTTTTTTTTTACTTCCTCCTACACACTTCTTTTGCCTCTACTTTCTACTCCCAGGTGGGGTTAAAAATTATTTTTTGTCTTACTGAATGTAAGTATTTATTAACTTTATGACTTGGTTTTTAGTTAACATCAAATTTTAATTTCCTGAATATCTACGCTTCTACAACATAAAACTAGAGTTGAGCTATGGAGAGGATAAGCATAAAACAAGGTTTAATTATAACTAAAGAAAAATTTAACCTATATTGATGCTACCTTTGTACATTGTTGCTACTCTTTCAATAGAAAAATACCCAGAAAGTCACGTGAGTATTCTGATTTGATGTGGTATACATCACTGTCATACTATTATTTAAAACCGATAATTTCAGGGGTGCCCGTGTGGTTCAGATGAAGTGTCAGACTCGGTTTAGGCTCAGGTCACGATCTCAAGAGCCCTGAGATAGAGCCCTATATATGACTCCATGCTCAGCAGGGAGTCTGCTTGGAGACTCTATCCCTCTACCCCTCCCCTCAACTGGTACACTTGTGTGCTCTGTCACTCAAATAAATAAATAAATCTTATAAATAAATAAATAAATAAATAAATAAATAAATAAATAAATAAATAAAGGTGATAATTTCCCATATCTTCCATTAGGTGGCAGCATAGTGTCACTATTTGAATCTCCGTTTACACTTTTAAATGGACAAAACTAAAAGGTAAAAACACAAAAATATAGAATATTTTAGACATGTTTTTGGGGTGTGTAAACATCTTTCTTCATGAGGAATATGATAACAAGACATCGTATTTATTGCCACTGTAAATTATATTTAACTATAGGAAAGGTGAAATTCAAAACTGTAGTCAGTTATCCTTTAAATTATAACCTTTCCCAGAATTGCTTTCAGTACATAGTAGTTTTCTTTGGGGGAATATTATTACTGTTTAAAAAATTAAAAATAAAAGAAAATATGCCCTAAAGGTCTTTTTGCCTTCATTAGTAGAGACATATTTATTGTATATAATTTTAACAACTGGACATTTGAAGAATTAAAGAATAAAGCATGGTATTAGAACTCTTTCTAGAATGCCTAATTCTGTGCATCATAGGGCAAAGAAAAAAATCCCCATTATCCACCTGGTTATTCTCTGTTTCCTAACTTAATGGCATTTACTGTCCAACTGATTTTATCAATCCAGTGAAGTCAGTTTTTTTCAAACTGGCCATCTCCCTTACTTTAGTCCATGCATCAACTTTTGTTCTGTGTTACCATTTTACCACTTAAATATTTATGGGATCTGTCCAGTCCTCTCAATTCTCTTGTCATTTTCGTGGTCTGAGCTACCATATCACCTAGATAACCTCACCAGCCTTATAATACACCTACCAAGCTCAGAATTTGACTGTTGCTATGTATCATTGTGAGAGAAAGTTCTAAGACACAAATTGCAACATATCATTTCTTATTAATACCCACTTAAAGATTTCTCCTTGTTCCTGGAGTATATTTAACACAACAAATGAAGAGAAACCTGTTGGTGCTTGAGATTAAGTATTGAATAAAAGAGAAAATGTCCCCAAATGTGGAGTTTAAATGTTTCAGGGAGAATAAATAGAAAATTAAAATAACATTAAAATTAGGATTTGATAGTGTTAGAAAAATGTAAGACTTTTAAGAGCATAAAATAGGAGATGGCCACAGAAATTTTCCCTCAGAAATGACATTTATTTTGAGGTAGATATGATCAGGGAGGAAGAAAAGAGAATGAGAAAGTAGAATGTCTGGAGACCATGGTACTATCTGGGGGCTCTCTGTTCTTCCATGCAGCATTAGTGGCACACTAAAGAGATTCTAGGCTGTATTTGAATTTTATAGTCCCTGAATCACTGATGCAAGGGGAAATCTTTGGTCAGATTTGTATTTCAGAAACTCCAGTTTTATGAGAAGAATAATTTGTGGCTGAGAGAGAGAGGAGAATAAAAGAGAAACAGGGAGGTGAGTGAATAGTGATTCTTAAGTCTTGATTTAATCTCTTTACTCATTATTGGTCTGAACAGATTTTTTGTTTCATCATGATTCAGTGTTAGTAGGTTGTATGTTTCTAGGAATTTTCCCGTTGCTTCTGAGTTACCAATTTGTTGGCATGTAGTTGTTCATAGTAGTCTCCTATGAGCCTTTGTTTTTCTGCGGCATCAGTTGTAATGTCTCCTCTCACGTTTATACTTTTTTATTTGGGTTTTCTCTATCATCATGTAAGAAATGTTAAAAGTCCTGATATTTCTGTTTTAGTCTTTCCATATACAGTGAGGTACATAATCTAGGCTTCACTGATCAAGCATACACACCATAGATTGGAATTAGTATCTAATGATGTGAGAAATCAAGAATTACAATGGGGCAGCAACAGCAATATCCAGTTTCTATAACAACAGCTGTAACTGAGTAACAGCATCAGTGCTGTATGTTTGTGGATTCAGTGATACAATCTGTATTTTCTGTTTCAGTAGAAATGAGAAGGAGAATAATTTAAACCCAAGAGAACACCAGAGTATAACATACAGTGGCAACACCTAACTCATACCTCTTGGACTTTGTATGTGCTCCAGGTGGCTTCCGCCAGGGAGTATCTACATCCCTGATATTGAATGTCCTTTTATCTTGGATTTCAGAAAAGCTTACTTCCTAGATGGTGTTGGCAGCAGGCTGGAAATGCCAAGGGATTATAACGCCCTGGAGCAGCACTCAACCAATGATGCATATCCCATGAGTACAGTAAATAAAATGGGAATGAATATTTGCACTTCTTCCAAGAGCTTTCCAAAAATATTAAGCCTGAATAACATTGTCTTATAGTTGGCTTAATACTACACTCATTATTGATAGTTATTCTTTCTCTTATCAATATCCTCTACTTCTTTAATAATTTCATTTTACAACTAAATAATTTCACTTGAATTCTGAATTCTGAGTCTGATTTTTGGTTAATGCAAATTGAAACACTGTGTTTATACTTGAGATGCTAAATCAAATGGCGTACCTAAACGAAAAATAGCTACTTTACATAGGCAAGACCAACAAAGACTCAGGTCCCTTAAGAATGAAGATATGGGTTACCTTACAGGGCAGAAAATATTAACAATTAAGTTGCTGGCTGAAGTTACAGAACACGTATTAGTGAATCACAGAAGTTTTAGAAACCAATGATGATGTATCCAGAAGTTAAAAAATGAGTACTCTAGCATCTACGTTATTCCCTTACTTGCTCTGGCATATGCATATGTATACAATGTAAATAATTTCCTTCTTTTATACATTTATTTTTTTCTGTTATTGATAAAGGATGTTTGTTTTTGGCAATATCAAAACATGAATTTTGACATGACAGAGTAAGATTTTAATCCCACTTCCCTTTCCCAGTAACTTCATTAAATTGTTATTTGTTTTCACATTTATGAATATATAATAGGTGGCACAATTAATTCTCAATAGTTACATTTCCTTTTTTCTTTGTGAATTTTTACTTCCAAACTTACTAATGTAGTTTTCCATTTGCTTAATTTATTAGGTAACTGAAATTGTTTTCTTCTAAAATCTCCAAAATAAGGTCAATACATGTAAACATGTTTAAATATCAAATCATCTAGAAATTTCATTTCTTAGAGTTATCTTTCATAGATAAAGTTACTTAAAGTTAGCAAATAAAAATAAAAATAGTTAAACTTGTACTTCAAATAAATAATTTGTTTGTGTAAATATGTCCTATGCATTTGTTGGGGCATTTTTTACTAAAAAAGTAGTTTATCTGAAATTGAAATCTCACTGAAATCCTAGTGTCATTAATCAACCTTACCCCTGTGTGTTTACCTCTCTTGATATGAACTTTTTGTTACTGGTACAGCTCACTTAAGTGTATCTTCCAATTTTGTTTACAGAGAGAGAGAGAGAGAGAGAGAGAATGAGCAGAGGAGAGGCAGAGGGAGAGAGAGTTTAAGTAGGCTCCAAGTAAGCAGACTCCATGCTGAGCTGGGAGCCTGATGTGGTGCTCAAACCCAGGACCCTGAGATCATGACCTGAGTTGAAACCAAGAGTCAGCCACTTAACCAAATTTGCCACCCAAGTGCCCCTTACCATCTTCTTGATAATTATCTTTATCTCCTTCTTTTTCTCCTTTTTTTCCCCCATAAACTCTCTAACTTCTGTATTCAATATTTTCATTTTTCATGATTTACACATTAATTTCATTGAAACTATCCTCTAGTAGTTTCATGACATGGCAAATGGGAGACATTTTTTGAGAGTGTATATATCCAGTCTGCATTTGATTAATAGTCTGGCCAGATATGGAGTTCTAACTATATGTGTGTACACACACATACACACACACACACACATTTCATATTCTATGAAATTGTAATGGTTTCAGTTTTATTAGCTTCTAGTTTGCTATTGAAAATTTCTGTAACATTCTGATACTCATTTGTTGATCATTTTTCCTATTTTTTCTTTTAAATATTTTAGAAATGTCTCTTTATCCTTAATAATCAGAAATTTTGAGTCAATGTTTTTTTTCTTTTTTTTTAAAGGATTTTATTTATTTATTCATGAGAGATAGAGAGAGAGAGAGGCAGAGAAATAGAGAGAGAAGCAGTCTCCATGCAGGAAGCCCGATGTGAGACTTGATCTTGGGTTTCCAGGATCATGCCCTGGGCCGAAAGCAGATGCTCAATCACTGGGCCACCCAGGCATCCCAAGTTTTGATGGGAATGTGCTTTATTCATTGTGTCTGATAGCCTGAAAACTGAAGGGAAATAAAATCCATGTTAATAAATAACCACAATTAAGAGAGAGATTGTATAGTATAATATTTGATGGCATGGAGAAAGAATGGAATTTATTTTAAAATGTCGAATGAAGGGCCCAAAACAAAACAAAACAAAACAAAAACAAAAAAACGTGTGTACCACAATTCTGGACCCATTGTGTAAGGGATGAGAGAGAGAAAAAAAGAAAACCCTGCCACATAATAAAAATTTAGCAGTAGCATTTTCTTTGGGGGAGACTCAGAAATGTTCAGAGAAGAGCTTAATGATTTAGGAATTTCTTTGATAATGAATATTGAGTTCTAGATTGTATATTGGAAGAATTTTCAAAGTTAAGGAGCATAAGAAGCAAGGAAGTAAAATCTATTCAGAGAAGTATTAAAAGCATTAAAAGGTAATTATGAGGAATAATTGCAAATAGGAGATGTGCTGAGACCTGAAATTTTGATACATTTACATAAACAGGGATAATAAGTATAATGATATTAGTCATAATGTCCTTATGATTTAATAGTGACAACACTTTTATTGTTTTATTTTATATATATTTTTGCTTATGTCAATAAAAATATATGCATTCTAATGGAAAGAAGTAACTTTATTAAATTATATCTCTAAAATATAAAAAATATATAACTTTCCCTTATACATTTCCCCTCAAGATAAAAGTCACACTAGGCACTACTTTATGGAGGTATTGAATTTTAAAAAGTGAGTAAAATAATCTCAGCCTATTTTCAACAGGCTTAGGATTGTGTAAGAAAAAGTTTTAAAGAAAATGCGAAACTTGTCAGTAATAAGTGGTATGTCTTGTTTTATATGGAAGACTGCATCAATTTACTAACATTGAAAATAAAAAAATAAAGCTTCCCAGCTCATGGATATTTTAAAATAGTAGGTCTATGTCTCCAAATATGTATTGAAGATACTTTTCTGCATGCCTTTCCTAAATAGGCTCACTATTCAGAATACTAGTGGTATGAATATCCTGGGTTCCCTCTTTTGTGCTGCAATAAAAGATCACTTTCTAGAAAGTGTATCTGGATCTACATTCCTAGATGTGGTGCTAGGCTAATGGAAGAGCTACTTTAATTTGAAGAACACTGTTTTCTCCTTCTGTAGTTTACCTATGAAAATAGAACAAAATATAAACTCATGATCCCCAAGTGTCTAAATTATCACAAAGATAAAATGATTTTGGTAGTTGGATTTTGGCACCCTGTGTCATTGATAAAAGCAGCGGATAGTAGATACAGAAGTTGTGATTTCTCTCGACTGAGGCAAGACTTCTTTAGTGCTTAGTATTAAAGCTGCCAAAGGTTGCTAAAAAAAAAAAAAAAAAAACAAAAAACAAAACAAAAAAAACCAAACAGATATCTAGTTATAAGTCAAATAAAAAAGATTGAATATGTCAGCTTGTGAGTGGAGATTGTCTAGAATATATGGTTTTATCTGGATCAGTTTTTGGTACAGGGAGATTATTTCTACTTATTATCCCAAAAATAAAATTTGCAACATCCCCAGAGGGGACATATTCTGGTAGTACCAATAAATTTCTCTCTTTCACATAAATATTTCCTAAGATTTGTTTCTTATAAAGGTCATTCCTTGTTCCGCATCATTACTATGCTCCTTTGTTGATTACTTCCTGAGGTCTTTATATCTGACTTCTTCATGTTTCTAACTATGGCAAAAGAGGCACAGGATCCTCTTTTAAGTTCTTGAATCATTGTAGCTATTAAGCTTTAGTGTTCAACAAAACAGCGCAAGAGACACTCATTCTGCACCTCCCTCTCTTCCAAGCTCTGTCACCATGTTGCAGAAAATCACTAGCCTAACTTCTACTGTGGGTGTACTTGTAACCACATACCCCCTTGTAGAGTCAACTTTCCATTGCACCTAAGGAAATCCTCCTGAGCAGCACCGGGGTGTAGTTTAAAGTGAATGTATTTTAACAAATTGTTTTAAGTTTCTCCAAGAACAAAGAAGTAGGAATTTCCTGTATATATGCATGTTTAAACTGTTCACAAAAATCTACCTTACCAAAGAGAATGCCATGAGCAGAAATTGTAATTTCTACCCTGAAAATAGCAGTTTGACAGCTCCACTGGTCCTTTCTGAGCAGAGTCTCTAATTTGAACTTTTGAGCTTCTTTTCCTGTTTCTTTAAGCTGTGGTTAGGTTTTCTGTTCTCTCTATTTTGCTTATCCTATGTTCTATAATGAAAGTGTTTGTGTTCTTTTTTGTACTTAACTCATAAGAATTTTTATCTTAGCCTTTCTAAATGCAGGGAGAATTTTAATTCAAAGATGGAAGGATTTTTTTATACTATGTTACTAGCTTTGAATCAGCAAAAGCAATCAATTTAGATATTTAGTAATTCCTAATATGGTGCATAATTTAGTGTCTTGCTGTTTGACTTTGCACTGTCAGGATTAAACATTCAAAAATGTTACTAGAAAAAAAAAAAACCTGAAATGTCCTCCAAGAGAAAGTGGGCAGGAGGCTGGTAAGGCTAGAAGATCCATCATTCTACCATGCAAATTTGATTCCAAGTAATGGAGAGAGAATAGGAATGTCTGTGAGAGTCCAAGACTGTTTTTCAGTCTTAGAAATGTTGAGCACAGTGACTGGAGAGTTCTGGAACAAAATCTGGCAATCAGATGAATCTTGTCTTCCAGAAATAGGCCAGCCTTAGTATCCTTAACACTCTCAGTCATTAGCTGGGAGCAGTTAGTGAGAAACTTGGCTTCAATGCAAATGTGGTTAATGAACTTCAGTGCACAGAAGCTAGGGTTCTTGCTCACTTATGCTCCCATTCTCACTGCTACCAAAGTCTACCTCTTGTGCTGAACGGATCAGCTTCTCCACACAGGATTCAGGTAGCTCTTCTGTGGTTTTCTGTAGCCTGTTTTTTCTCTTTTAATGAAAAACATAGAAAAGTGTACTCCTATAAATTTTAGCCCCCACTGATGCAACTGATCTTGAGGTTACAACTGATACCCTCTCCTAACACCACTGTCCATTCTAAATCTCTTCTAATCTCACCTCTTAAGAGTTCATAAAGGCCTACTTAGTATGACTTACAACTTCATTCCAGATGGGCTTGATCTCTTGATAATCATACCCTTTTTCTCAGCCCAATGTTGCTGCATGTGTCTATTCATAATTAAAATGAGTCAGTCACAAAAGTACCAGCTGGGCTCTATACATTTTCTTCTCTACCCCACTGTCTACGAACAACAGTTCTTTCACTCATCAAGGTCAATTATCTCTAATACTGTAGTGACCTTTGTGCTTGACTTCCAATCCTTGGGCACATGAGTTCTGAAGTGACCTTGGTACCCATAATTTATAGTTAAATTTTACCCTTGTCCCCTGTCCCCTACCCAGTGCTACTCTGTGTGGGATTCTAAGCCTGTGGATCAAGTATTCTGTTAGCTTTGTGTGGTTGTGCAGGCATTAGCTTTGTGTTTAACAAAAGCAAACCAACATCTGGAGTAAGTATCTACCACTCTAGGGAAAAAAAAAAATTCTGGTTTATCCCAGACCCCACTTTGGAATTCTCCTAAAAGTAAAGGCAAATGGAATTAAATGTGATTAAATATGAAAGAATTTTATTAGGGAAAAGGACCATGAGAAAAATATGAGGCAAGACCTAGAATTGGAATAATCAAGGAGACCCATTGAATTGCAATGCAAGTCTGACTTCAGTGAAAGAGACGTGGAAAGAAGGTTGGTAGAGTTTTATAGATAATACTAATCTAAGGAAAGCTCATCAAGGCTGTGGAGTTCTCAAGTCAAAGATGGCTGCCAGAAGAGTCCTAAGTCTTCCAGGAACAAGTCTGGCTTTTTATATCATACATATCATACTTAGTCACTGGTTGAAAGGAGATTGTAGAAAAAATGTCCTTGAAGGACACTTGGAAATGGATTTCAGAGCATAGCACCTAGGGCTTCTGGTCAATTATACTCTCATAGTTGGAAAGCCAGACAGTATATTCTCATCACTGACACACTTCTTTTCTTATTCATTAATTTGATGGTTCATGATAGGTGATCAATATTTATTGAATAGTTAAATAATAAAATTGATTTAATTGAAATTGTTACAAAAGTCGTTTGACTTAATTGCTTTAGAATTGTCTTTAAAGTCTAGTTATGAATACAAAAGAAATCCACAGTTTGTTGTATAATGACTTATTCTTTCTGTTTAAAAACTATTATTTAGTCCCTATACAACTTTTATTCCTGGGTAGTTTTAAAACATTGTCATTTCAAAATAATTTATTCACCTGCAAGGACAGTAAATTGACTACTCTTCTCACAAAATTTTTCTCGTTTGAAATATGTTTTTCATAAAAATTATTGCTTACTGCATAATGGATTTGTTATTGTTAAATGAATCAATAAACATTTAAAATTTTAAAAAATGTATTCACAAAGAATGATACGTTCTCATCATTGATGGTCAAATTAGTTGTGTAAACTATGTGTTTGTGCAGAAATATAAATGCCACGCATAGATGAACTCTGCTATAATGACAGGATATCAACATGGGGAGTAAGATATGATTACACAATTCTATATATATTATTTTAATATAACTTATATTTTAGTGTTTAATATTTTAAAACAAACCAGAGTATATTTTGTGAACTAATACATTAAATTTATTATGACAACTTTTATAAATTATTAGCCTCTATTTTACACAAAGGACCATCAGATAGTATTCTAAAAAGTTATTAAGGATATTCTTTGAATAAAAAAGATTGAAGTATGTTTGTGGATACCCTGATTACTCTCCTCTCTGTAACTTGTGAATGGTTTTGGGAAACAGCACATACTACATGTACCACTTAACTTTCATATGTTGTGGTTGCCTTATCTGAGGTTATATTTTCTTAATACCAAATAAATACTTGCTGAGAGGTGTCTGGGTGGTGCAGTTAGTAAGTGTCCAACTCTTGATTTCCGCTCAGGTCATGATCTCAGGGTCCTGGGATCAAGCCCCAGGTCAGATTTGAGGTTCTCTCTCTTCCTCTCCCTCTGCCCCTCCTACTCGTGTGTGCTCTCTCTCTCTCTCAAATAAGTAAATAAATCTTTTTTTAGAAAAACAAACACCTGCTTAAATAATAAACCCTTGCTTATGATTGCTTGTATGCTTGAGTAGAACAAGATCATTTTACTGGTTGTATAAACATATTAACACAAAAAAACATAAATCTCTAAGATTTAATCTCTTGTGCATTTAATTAATGCACAGGAATTAATCTCTAAGATGCAAAGTTGTTTTGCATCATATTCAGCATGTTACACATTCCCCTCAAAACTCACTAGATGGTGCTATGTATTAAATGTAATACATTTTATGTTTAGTAATGAATAGTTCATTTTAATGAACTATCTCTTTTATTATCATTTTATTATATTTATGGCTATAAACAGGAAACTGGCATTTTTTTAACAGCATTATGGACCTCATTTATGGAGAGACATAATTGGAACAAGTGATGAGAAGGCAAAATGAAAAGTGCAAAAGTCCTCCTCCTAACATGTTAGGTCTGTTTAATGGTGTGTGAGAGCTTATCCAATTTGTCATGGTTCACACTCATCTTCTGTGTTATCATATATCTTTTTTGATGGATAATTGAATTTTAATTTTTAAATTCCATATAAATTTTCTTTTCTAGAATGTGGAATAATTATTGATATACACTAATTGACCACTCAGAGTGGACCTGATGAGCCATAAAAAAATGCAGGCATTTCCTTTGAAGTTACATATCACAGGTGTTATTAGGCAGAGCTTATTGAGATCTCTGTCAAAGAGGTCAAATGAAACTCTTTGAAAATGACAGAAGCATAATCATTACCTTCTAAAAATATGTATGTATATTTTAAGTCTATGTCAGTAAACCATTCTTTCCTGCTAAGTCCAAAGTAGAACTTCTAGGATTCTGGCTAATCTGAAATCACAAAGCAAAAATATTAATTATTTTATTCAGTATTTAAATACCATTATTAATTGAGATGAAATATCTCCTAAAAAATCAAGGCAAATGTTAATAATGGATATGGAAGAAAAAAAAACAGGTCTCTTGGATCAAAGAGGATCCTAGTTTTTGTTTGTTTGCTTAATTTCCCTTAGGAGTTAGCTGTGGACATTATTTTAAAAATAATGTATAAAGGAAAATGGCTTTGTCCTTTATTGTACTGTTTTTTATGATTCACTTACCATAAACCATTCCCTCTTTCCTAAGAAAGCTCTGTTCTTCCTGGGTCTGCCAACCACCCTGAACTAACCTGCTACCATCTTCCTGTGTTTACACTTGAGTCCACTGCACTCTGGCCCAATTTGGACAGTTCTAAAATCAGATTAGTGTGTCATATGTGCTTTTCCTTATTTGTACCAATTGGTCTTTCGCCGAGGAAATGTTCCTTCAAATAATTCCATAATTTTATTATTTATTTGCTATTTCTTGTAAGATATAATCTCATCCAAAGATATGTTTCCTGAACCCAGGATATACAGAGAACTGAATAGTCATTTATGATAGAAAGAACCAATACATTAGCTGAAACCAAAGAAGCTTGGCCCGTTTGTATGTTTTACTTATAGCCAGTGACTTCAAATGAGGAAATATTGTTGAACGTGCATTTGTGTCTCTATATAGAATGTTGTTTTTACCCAGCAGGTTTAGAGAAGATTTTTTTTTCTCTTTAAAATCAAGATATTGAACTATCCTTTTATACTCAACTGTATTTCAATAGTAGCCTTACTTTAATATCCTTTATTCTAGGTGTGTGTGTGAGATAGAAAGAGAGATTACAAGTGTTCATTTCATATTTTTAAAATAAAAAATAATTTCATAATCTTTAATGGGTTCTTTTTTTTTGAGTGTGCTTTATTCCTTATTATGGCTTTTTAAAAGTACATCTAGCTTAATCCATGGGGTCTATAGAAAGAGATCATTTTTTTACATTGATGAAGTCATTTTGGCAACAGTACTGCTATTGATGATAGGGCAAAGGTGACTCTTAAAAAGTATAAATAGACAAATGGTTATGAGAATTCCAGTATCTGAATGGGAAATACCACATTTCTTGGGTCTACTGACTTAGATGTGATTATAATTATGGATATAAATGCACTCTAATTCACTTCTAACCTGATTAGGGTTCAATAAACTTTCAGAAGTTAATCAAGTGAAGTGTGAAACAACTGTATGTGTAGGTCATTACCCTTAGCAGATTTTGGATTTAATGGGCGATTGCACTTCTTTTACTTTTTTTTTTCCCTAAAATCAAATGGCTAATGCATGAGTTCTTGTCAGTCCACCTATCAGGAGTTAGTTCTATTTGAGTGCCTGCTACATGTTCTTTTGCAAATGAGATTGATATATTGACCTCTGATTAGACTAGTTATATATCCCGTTGTGTGTGTGTGTACACACAACGGGATATATATAAAACTTGCCAAATTATATTCTGACATTTGGAAGGTTCTCATACATCTCAATGTTTGCAAGTGAGAGCAGGTTTTGAAATCGTCCTTTCGAATCGTTAAGTAATTACAGTTTCTGCCTTGTATTTCCACTTCTAAAATTCATGATGGTGGTGGGTGGGTACCAGGGTGGCTCAGTGGTTGAGCATCTGCCTTTGGTCCAGGGCGCGATCCTGGGGTCCTGAGATGGAGTCCTGCGTCAGGCTCCACGCAGGGAGCCTGCTTCTCCCTCTGCCTATCTCTGCCTCTCTCTCTCTGTGTTTCTCACAGATAAATTAAATCTTTAAAAAAAAAAAATCATTCTGGGGCTTTCTGAACATGGTGGAAGAGTTAGGGAACTTTGTTTCATCTGGTCCCTTGAATTTAGCTAGATATCTCTCAAATCATTTGAACACCTATAAATTCAACCTGAGTTGTAAGAAAAGAATTGCTGGAATTCTACAAATAGAAAAGCGACCAGTTTTTGAAAGGTAGGAGGTGCAGAGATGTGAATCTGAGGGCATATATTGAAAGGTAAATGGCAGGAGGAGGGAGCCTCTGCCAGCTGGCTACCAGACAGTGATACAGGGCTGGAGAACAAAATTAGAACTTTTAGAAGGCTGCTCTGGTGAAGGACGTCCCTGCCTGAAAGGTGCACAGGTGGTGAGGCAGGGCAGAATCCTGGGTGGGACAGCGTGGTCTCTGGATCCCCCGGGGTCACAGGAAGAGCAATAGTGCCTGACCTGTAGAATTCCTTAGCACTGGAGCAGGGAAAACAGCTATGGGCAGCAAACCCAGGAGTGGGCTCCCCTCAGTTTGCCATAAACTGAACCGAGGCAGGATCAGGTGACCACTCTCCCTGTGGGGAAGCTGCAAGCAGTAGGCCCACGTGACCCTTCCCCTCCTCTAGGAGGATCTGTGCAGGTGTGCAATGCAGGAGTCTTCAGAGTTTGGCTCACACAAAGCAAAAGACTACTTTTTCACTGAGGGTTTACTTAAGAGAAGGTGCCGCGTCTTTCAGCTATTAGGCCCCATTTTTATTTTCATCCTCTAAAGTGGTACTGAAAGTCTTCGGGGAACAAAAGCCACAAAGAGCAACCTGAAGCAGCTTACGCTGAGCCTGGCCCCCTGGCAAGGGGTGGTGCAATTCCTCCCAGGCAGAGAATCAGTACAGCAGGCTCCTCCCCTAGAAGACCAGCTGAAACATCTGGCGATTATGAAATTTACCCAGTACACAGAACTGCAAAACTCCAGCACTAGGGGAAAACAGAATATAGAATTCAAGGGCTTTGAGGATCCCTGGGTGGTTCAGCAGTTTAGAGCCTGCCTTCAGCCCAGGCGTGATCCTGAAGTCCCGGGATCGAGTCCCACATCAGGCTGCTTGTATGGAGCCTGCTTCTCTCTTTGCCTATGTCTCTGCCTCTCTCTCTCTGTGTCTATCATGAATAAATAAATAAAATCTTAAAAAAAAAAAAAAGAATTCAAGGGCTTTTTTCCTCATGATTCTTTTTATTTCAGTTTAAAATTTCCTTTTTTTTCTTTTCAATTAGTTTCTTATTTTATCTACTCTTTGTTTTTAAGTCTTTTTTTAATTTTCATTTTTACATTTACATCTTACAGATATAGTCTTCATTTTGAGCTTCCTTTCATTGTATTCAATTTTATTTTTGTATATATATGAGTTTTGCTTTCTTTACAATTTGGGATTTAGTATCTTCTAACAAACAGATCAAAATATATCCAGGACCAAATAGATCCCCCTGTTTTGTCTACCTGGGAGACTATACTCCACCCTAACCCCCTTTTCTTCTTTTCTTTTTCCTTTCTTTTTGATTTCTGATCTCTACTGATTTGTCTAGTGTGAATTTTGTTTGGGTATGGTTGATAATTTTGATTTTTTTCTCTTTATCTAATCTCGGGGCATAATGTCTAGAAGGAGGAATTCACAACAACAGAAAGAACCAGAGGTAATATTCTATTACACAGGTCTAATCAATATGAATATAAGTAAAATGTCAGAGCTGGAATTCAGGATAATGATCATAAAGTTACTAGCTGGGCTTAAAAAAAGCATAAAAGGCACTAGAGAATCTTAGTGCAGAAATAAAATCTAATCAGCCCTAAATTACAAGTGCTGTTCTCAGAGGTAGGGTGAAAGAGTCAGTGACATAGAAGACAAGATGATGGAAAGGAAGAAAGCTGAGTAAAAGAGGAAACAACAAATGGACCATGAGGGAAGGCTTTGAGAAATCAGCAATAATATAAAGTGAAACAATATTAGAATTATGGGGGTCCCAGAGGAAGAAGTGAAGAGGGACAAAAGGTATATTTGAGCAAATCATAGCTGAGAACTTCCCTGATATGGGGCAAGAATCAGGCATTCAACTCCAGGAGGTACAAAGACACCCCCTCCCCCAAATTGATAAAAATAGATCAACATCCTAACATATAATAGTGAAGCTTGCAAATTTCAGAGGTAAAGAGAAAATCCTGAAAGCAGCTAAGGACAAGAACTTAACCTACAATGGTATGACATGAGATTGGCAGAAGACCTATACACAGAGATCTGACAGGCCAGGAGGGCTGGCATGATATATTCAGGGAACTAAATGAGAAAGCCATACAACCAAAACTACTTTATTCAGCAAGACTGTCATTCAGAATGGAAGGAGAGATAAAGAGCTTCCAGGACAAACAGAAACTCAATTTGTGATCATAAAACCAGCCCTGCAAGAAATATTAAAGGGGATCCTATAAGTGATCAGAGAGCCCCAAAGTAACATAGACCAGAAAGAAACAGAGATAATCTACACAAACAGGGACTTTACAAGTAATACAATTGCACTAAATGCATAACTTTCAATAGTTACTCTGAATGTAAATTGGCTAATACTCCAATCAAAAGACATAAGTATCCGATTGGCTAAAAAAGCCAGACCCAGTCATATGCTGTCTACAAGAGACTGATTTTAGACTGAAAGACCCCTCCAGACTGAAAGTGAGGGAGTGGAGAACCATTTATCATGCTAACGGACAACAAAAGAATGTTCAGTTAGCAATCCTCATATGAGACAATTTAGATTTTAACTGAAAGACTGTAGTAAAAAAAAAAAAAAAAAGACTGTAGTAAGGGATGAAGAGAGACACTATATCATAAAGTGTCTATCCAACAAGAAAATCCGAAAGTTATAAATATTTATGCTCCTATTTTTGTGAGCAGCCAGTTATGCAAAATGATTGATAACAAAATTAAAGAAACACATTGATAATAATACAATAACACTAAAGGGCTTCAACACACCACTCACAGCAATGGGCATATCATCTAACCAGAAGACTGATAAGGAAACAAGGGCTTTGAATAACACACTGGACCCGATGGACTTCACAGATACATATGTGTGTGTGTGTGTGTGTGTGTGTATGATATTCCATCTTTTTTAAAAAATAAAGATTTTATTTATTTATTCATGAGAGACACACAGAGAGGCAGAGACACAGGCAGAAGGAGGAGAAGCAGGCTCCATGCAAGAAGCCCGATGTGGGACTTGATCCTGGGAGTCTGGGATCAGGCTCTGAGCCAAAGGCAGACACTAAACTGCTGAGCCACCCAGATGTCCCAGAACATTCCATTCTAAAGCAGCAGAATACACATTTTTTCTCATGTGCACATAGAGCATTCTCCAGAGTAGATCACGTATTGGGTCACAAATCAGGTCTCAACTGATACCAAAAGATTGGAATTATTCCCTGCATGTTTTCAGACTACAAGCTTTTTTTTTTTTAAATAATAAATTTATTTTTTATTGGTGTTCAATTTGCCAACATACAGAGACTACAAGCTTTGAAACTTGAACTCAGTCATAAGAAGAAATTTGGAAGGAACTCAAACACTTGGAGGTTAAAGAGAATCCCATTAATGAATGGGTCAACCAGGAAATTAAAGAAGAATTTAAAACATTAATTGAAGCAAATGAAAATGAAAACAGAACTGTTCAAAACCTTTGGGATACAATATAGGTGGTCCTAAGAGGGAAGTACATAGCAATATAAGCCTTTCTCAAAAAATTAGAAAAGTCTCAAATGCAGAAGCTAACCTTACACCTAAAGGAATGGGAGGAATGTGAGAAAGAATAGCAAATAAAGCCTAAACTCAGCAGGAGAAGAGAAATTATAAAGATCAGAGCAGAAATCAATGAAATAGAAACCAAAAGAACGGTAGAACAGATCAACTAAACTAATATCTGGTTCTTTGAAAAAATTAATAAGATTGATAAACTTCTGTCCAGACTTATCAAAAAGAAAGGACCCAAATAAAATCATGAATGAAAGAGGAGAGATTGT
Source organism: Canis aureus (assembly GCF_053574225.1). Taxonomy (NCBI): domain Eukaryota; kingdom Metazoa; phylum Chordata; class Mammalia; order Carnivora; family Canidae; genus Canis; species Canis aureus. The sequence goes on along the minus strand of NC_135627.1, from coordinate 24,234,774 downwards.
GACCAACACCAAGAAAATAAAAAAAAAAAAGTATATATATATTATGAGCAAATATATGTCAACAAAAGGCAATCTGGAAGAAGTGGATGCATTCCTAGTGATGTATAAACTACCAAAACTGAAAAAGAAATAAATAGAAAACCTTAACAGACTCAGACTCATAACCAACAAGGAAATTGAAGTAGAATAAAAAATCTTCCAACAAATAAGAGTCCAGGACAAGATGGCTACCCAGAGGAATTCTACCAAACATTTAAAGAACTAATACCTAGTCTCCTGAAGCTGTTTCAAAAAATAGAAATGCAAGGAAAATTTCCAGTCTCTTTCTATGAGGGCAGCATTACCTTGATCTCAAAACCAGACAAAGACTCCAACAAAAAGAATTACAGACCAATAGTCCTGATGAACACCGATGCTAAAATTCTTATCAAGATACTAGCCAACGGGATCCAAGGGTATATTAAAAGGATTATTCACCATGACCTAGTAGGATTTATTCCTAGGCTCCAAGGGTGGTTCAACATTCACAAATTAATTAATTTGATAGATTACATTAATAAAAGACAAGAACTGTATGATTTTCTCAATTGATGCAAAAAAAGTATTTGGCAAAATACAGCATCCATTCTTGATTGAAACTCACCACAGTGTAGGGATAGAGGGAACATACCTCAATGTCATAAAAACTATCTACAAAAAGCCCACAGCAAATATCATTTTCAATGTGGAAAAACTGAGAGCTTTTTCCCTAAGGTCAGGAACAAGGCAGCTGTTATTCACCACTCTCACCACTATTGTTCAATATAGTACTAGAAGTCTTAGTCTCAGCAATCAGAAACAAAAAGAAATAAAAGGAATTCAAATTGGCAAAGAAGACAAACTCTTTCTCTTTGCAGATGACATGGTATTTTATATAGAAACCCAGAAGATTCCACCCCAAAATTGCTAGAACTCATACTGCAGCTCATCAACATGGCAGGATTTAAAGTCAATGCACAGAAATCAGTTGCATTTTTATACACTAACAGACAGAAGGAGAAATTAAGGGGTCAATCTCATTTACATTTGCACCAAAAGCCATAAGATACCTAGGAATAAACTAACCAAAGAAGTAAAAGACCTGTGCTCTAAAAACTACAGAACACTTCTGAAAGAAATTGAGGAAGACACAAAGGCATGGAAAAGCATTCCATGCTCATGGATTGGAAGAATAAACATTGTGAAAATATCTGTGCTACTCTGAGCCATCTACACAATCAAAATACCATTGACATTTTTCACAGAGCTGGAACAAATAATCCTAAAATTTGTGTGGAACCAGAAAAGACCCTGAATAGGCAGAGGAATTTTGAAAAAGAAAACCAAAGCTGGAGGTATCACAATTCCAGACTTAAAGCTATATTACAAAGCTGTGATCATCAAGACAATATGGTACTGGCACAAAATCAGACACATAGATCAATGGAACAGAATAGAGAATTCAGAAATGGACCCTCAACTTTATGGTCAACTAATCTTCAACAAATCTGGAAAGAATATTCAATGTAAACAGTCTCTTTAATAAATGGTGCTGGAAAATTGGACAGCCACATGTAGAAGAATGAAACTGGACAATTTTCTTTTTTTTAAAGGTTTATTTATTTATTTATTTATTTATTTATTTATTTATTTATTCATGATAGAGAGAGAGGGAGAGAGGAAGAGACACAGGCAGAGGGAGAAGCAGGCTTCATGCCAGGAGCCCGATGTGGGACTAGATCCTGGGACTCCAGGATCATGCTCTGGGCCAAAGGCAGGCGCTAAACCGCTGAGCCACCCAGGGATCCCTGAAACTGGACAATTTTCTTACACCATGCACAAAGATAAACTCAAAATGGATGGAAGACCTAAATGTGAGATAGGAATGCATCAAAATCCCACAGGAGAACACAGGCAGCAACCTCTCTGACCTCGGCCACAACAACTTCTTGGTAGACACATCTCCAAAGACAAGGAACACGAGCAAAAATGAACTATTGGGACTTCAACAAGATAAGAAGCTTCTGCACAGCAGAGTAAACAAGCAACCAAACTAAAAGGCAGCCTACAGAATGGGAGAAGATATTTGCAAATAGCATGTCAGATAAAAGGCTAGTATCTAAGATCTATAAAGAAATTATCAAACTCAGCCCCCAAAAAACAATCCAGTCAAGAAATGGGCAGAAGATATGAACAGACATTTCTCCAAAAAAAGCATAAAAAAGGCCAATAGACACATGAAAAAGTGCTCCACAACAATTGGCTTCAGGAAAGACAAATCAAAACCACAATGAGATATCACCTCACACACCAGTCTGAATAGTTGAAATTAACAAGATAGGAAAGAAAAAATTTTGGCCAAGATGCAGAGAAAGGGGAACCCTCATACACTGTTGGTGGGAATGCAAGCTGGTATAGCCATTATGGAAAATAGTATGGAGTTCCTCAAGAAGTTAAAAATAGAACTTCCCTATAACCCAGCAATTGCACTACTAGGTTTACCCCAAAGATATGAATGTATTGATTGGAAGGGGCACCTGCACCTCAATGTTTATAGCAGTGGTGTCCACAATAGCCAAAGTGCAGAAAGAGCTGATCTATCCATTGAAAGTTAAATGGATAAAAAAACGTGTGTATATACATATATTTCTGTATATATATAATATATAATATATATAATATATATTATATATATATTAAATATAAATAATGGAATATTACTCAGCCATCAGAAGGGATGAATACTTTTCATTTATGTTGACATGGATGTAACTGGAGGGTATTATGCTGAGCCAAAAAGTCAATCAGAGAAAGATAATTATTATATGGTTTCATTCTTATGTGGAATATAAGAAACAACACAGAGGATCATAGGGGAAGGGAGGGAGAATTGAATGATACAGAGAGAAAACCATGAAAAAATCTTAACTATAGGAAACAAACTGAGGTTTCTTTGAGGAGAGATAAGTGGAGAGATGGGGTAATTGGGTGATGGGCATTAAGGAGGTACATGATGTGATGAGCACTGGGTGTTATATGCAACTGATGAATTATTGAATATTACATCTGAAATAAATGAACAATACATTATTCATAGCCAATTAGTGTTGGCTAATTGAATCTAAATTTTGAAAAAGAGGAAAAAAATTCATTCTGGACCTGTTGATAATATGGAAAATGTTGCTGGCATTACTGTTATTAACATAAGAAAAACAATTGGTATTGCAGTTTTTTGTATCATCTACCTCTAATTTGCCATGAAAATTCATAACATCTCCACTACTATCAGTATCAAAATAATCATTGAAACCTCCCTACTCATCAGAATCTGGCCTCCAAAGAAGGAAAGTTATTGTTCCTTGTCACTAATATTTCCTGAATAGTCTTTTTATTAAGATTTATTAATTTTAGAGAGAATGTGAGTGGGAGAAAGAGGGAGAGAATCTCAAGCAGACTCTGTGCTGTGCATGGCTTCCTACCTGGGGCTCAATCACAGGACCCTGAGATCATGAACTGAGCCAAAATCAAGAGTTGGATTCAACTGCCTCAGCTTCCCAGACACCTCTCTGACTGGTTGTTAGAAAGTGGGAATACCCATTTTACCATGCAAATGTCAGTAACAAACTATATACTATGTAAATATGTATATGCTTGTGTGTGTGTGTGTATATATATGTATATATATGCATATTTTCCAAATATTTAGCAATTAAAGTATTCCTAAATAACTGATAGGTCAAAGAGGAAGTCTCAAGAGAAATTAGAAAATAGTTTTCATTAACTGAAAATGTAATATATAAAAATTTGTGGAATACAATTAATACAATGCTTAAAAATTTATTACATGTGTAAATTAGACGAAAAGACAAATCTCAAGTAGATCTAAGTTACACCTTAGGAAAATAGATTAAAAAAAGAATAAATTGAGCTCATATCACAAAGGATAAAGGAATAATAAATATTTTAGCAGAAATTATTTAAAATGGAAAAGGGGCAAGAATAAAGCTGTGAAACAAAACTTGGTTCTTTGAAAAAAGTATTAAACCTTCAGCAAATTGTCCACAAAACAAACACAAAGGTATAAGGAATGAAAAGGATAATAAATAACTCTGTGTACCACATAGACATTAAAGGATAATAAGTAAATACCATGAAAAAGAATGTATGATTATAAATTTGGTATCTTCGGTGAAAAAGAGAAAACCCTTGAAAGCCCTAAACTACCAAAACATGATCAGGAAGAAACATATAACATGATAATACAGTATTTATTATATAAGTTGAATTCTCAGCCAAATAATCTAATAAAGAAAACCTCATGCCCAGAAAGTTTCATTATTGAATTTAAAATAATATTTAAGGATTAAATCATACCATTTTTTAATCTTTAAAAAGCCAGGAGAGAAGGGAACATTTTTCCAACTCATTTTGTGCAGTCAGCTTTTCTTGATACCCAAACCCAACAAACTATAAGTAAAACATAAAACAGTATTCTTCATGAGTATATTTCCACAAATTCTTTGTAACAATAAAACAGCATACACACCCATATACACACACATACAAAAAGACATAATGGATAGGTAGAGTTTACATGAGGTATGAAAGGACAATTCAATATATAAAATACATTGTAATTCACCAGATTTACAAAAGACAGAATAGTCATATGATCACCTCAGCAGATTTAGAAAATCCTTTGCCCAACATGTGATCATAAGAAACTTAGCATTTTAAGAATAGGAGCTAAGTTTTTACCCTGGTAATGCAAATTTGCAAAAACCATACAGAAAACATTATTCTAAATAGTGGAAGGCTGAAAAGTTTCCCTGAGAAATCAGAAGCCAAGCAAGGATGTCTAGTTTCACCCATCCTATATACCATTATACTGGAAGCCCTAATCATTGGAACACAGAATGAAAAAAAATTAGAGTGGAAAGTGAAATTTTTTCTAGGAAACTACTTGACTGTTTATGTAAAATTCCAATCAGATCTGCACAGAACCTTCTAGAAATAATGTGAATTCAGCAAGATTTCTAGATACAAGGTCAGTATACCACTATCAATTGTATTTCTAATTATTAGCATTTAACAATTTGAAAATTTATATGAAAAGGCAAAAGATTTAGAATATTAAAAATAATTTTAAGGGGATCCCTGGGTGGCTCAGCGGTTTAGCGCCTGCCTTTGGCCCAGGGCGCGATCCTGGAGTCCCTGGATCGAGTCCCAAATCGGGCTTCTGGCATGGAGCCTGCTTCTCTCTGCCTGTGTCTGTGCCTCTCTCTCTCTCTCTCTCTATGTCTATCATAAATAAATAAATAAATCTTTAAAAAATAATTTTAAGAATAACAAATTTGAACGAGTTACTCTACCTGATTTTAAGAGTTTACTAGAAAGTTATAATAATCAAGACAGTGTAGGTAAAAAAAATAAAGAGATCCGTGGAATATGGGATAGAGTTCTGACATCAACACAAACAAGTGAGGTCAATTAATCTTTGAAAAAATTGCCAAGACAGTTCAATGAAGAAAGGATAGGTATTTTAACAAGTGGTAATGGAAAATTGAACATCTATATGAAAATAAAAAATACCTTGACTTATACTTGATACCTTATACCAAAATTATATCAAAATGGCTAACAGCCCAAAATGTAAACCTTAGAACAATAACAATTTAGAAAAAAAAATGTAGAGAATTTTCTTGTGAAAATATTTCTTAAGTTGTATATTCTAATCTGTCTGTATACTACAAGTTTTTTATTCATTTATTAATAGGAAGACATTTCAGTTTTTTTCCAGGCCAGGGCTATTATGTATAATATTGCTCTGAACATCCTTGTACAACTTTTTATATAAACTTAGTTTCCTTTATCTAGGATAAATGCCCAGAAGTACAATTATCCTGTCATTACTAAGTGGATTTTAATTTTATAAAAAACATTCAAACTCTTTTCTTAAAGAAAAGTGTGGCTGCATCATTTTACTTTTCTACCAGCAAAGTATGACAGATCAAGTTAGCTTGCAATCACTACAAGATTTCACATTTTATTTTATTTTTCTTAAATTTTAACTCTTTAAATAAGTTCATAGTGGTATTTTATGGTTTTAATTTCTCTAATGATTAAATTGAGGATCTTTTGAAATGTTTATTTTCCACTTTTGTATCTTCTTTGTCTTAATTGTTTAATCTCTTGACCATTTTAAAACTAAATTGTTTCCTTACTTTTGAGTTTATGGAGCATCTTAAATGTTAAGGGCACATATCCTTTGACAAATGTGAGATTTGCAAATAAATATTTCCCCCAAGCCTGTGTCTTGCATTATCATCCTATCACAGAGAATTCTGAGTAAATGTTTTAATTTTGATAAATTTCAGTGTATAGACTTATTTCTTTTGTGGATTTTGTTTCTGTTCTTTATTTTGGTCATGTCTAAGTGCTCTTTGTTAACTCCAGGTTATGAAAATTTTCTCATCTGTTTTCTTGTTAAATGTGATATGTTTTTGAAAATGATAATTTTATAAATTTTTAATTTTTTCAAGATTTTATAATTTTAAGCATACAAGCCCTCTACATGTTTTGCTAGATTTATATTTAAGTATGTCAAATTTTGGGAGCCATTATTAATGATATTTCTAAAAAAAATTGTTCTTAATTTTACATTGCTCTTATTTACACACTTTTTTTTTATCCTATAACCTTACTAAACTCACTTAATACTTAAAAGTAATTTTTAGTTTAGTTTTCTTTGGCTTTTCTACCTATATAACTATGTATTCTGTGAACAGGTAAATTTTTCATTGATTCCTTTCCAATCTCTCTGCCGTTTATTAATTTTTTTCCCTTGGTCTATTTCACTGGCTAGAAACTTCCCGAATTATGCTGAATAGAAGTGAATAGAGTGAAGATTCTTGTGAGTTACTCTGTGTTACTGCCATTAGGAGAAAAACATCCAGTCTTTTCACCATAACGTATCATGACAAATATAGGGTTTTTTAGATGCTCTTCATAAGAATGAAAAAGTTCGAATCTATTCCTACTTATCTAGAATGTTAGTTATTTAGACTTTTTATCAAAAATGTATTTTGAGGGCAGCCCGGGTGGCTCAGCGGTTTAGCGCCACCTTCAGCCCAGAGCCTGATCCTGGAGACCCAGGATAGAGTCCCCTGTCCGGCTCCCTGCATGGAGCCTGCTTCTCCCTCTGCCTGTGTCTCTGCCTCTTTCTCTCTCTTTCTCTCTATCTCTCTCTTTCATGAATAAATAAATAAAATCTTAAAAAATGTATTTTGAATTTCAACAAATACTTATCAACGCATCACCTATATGGTCATATGGTTTTTCTTCTTTATTGTAATTCATTTTACATTATTCAAATTAAATGGTTTTAATCAGAACAATAGAGGAAGTTGGACTCTTAACTAATGAAAATATACTTAAATGACAGTGTTTTATATTATAATGTGAGTAATTAGGTTATGTTTTATTTTGGAAGCAATGACTTCTCTCAAATCCCCTAACTGATTCCTGTTTAAAATGATAAAATATATGCTACTTGGATATTTAAAACAAAACAGTGAAATCCCGTAACTGAAAACTCAGTCATGTAATATCTGATTGTTTTTAAAACTCTCATGACTCACTTCTGTCTCAGAATTATGCACATTTTATCTCAAAAGTTAGTAGAGAATACCAGTTAACTTATGCCTAATAAAAAAGCTATTCCTGACCTTTGGCCAATAATTACTGAAATAGTTTAAAAATGATTGTTTGCCTTCATATTTTGTTATTGTTATAATTTATTTTGGGACTCAGTCTGAACTTAGGAAAACATAATAGAGTACACATGGATATATTTAACATGGGAAAAACATCATGAGAAGATTAAAATATATATATTATTTTAAGATTCTGAAGTACTCATTTCAGTGAAAATCAAGTAATCCAGGAATATAAGACCTCTAGTTATTAATGTTTTCCCATAGATTCTTTTACCTTAACTAAGGATGATAATTATTGATTATGTGATATGAAATGGCAGGTTGTTACAAAAGACTTATGAGTCATCCCTAGAAACAAAGAATTTCCAGGAATAACAATTTCTTACAATTTCCATGCACATTTATTCTAAAGACAAAGCAATAAAACCCTGAGCCATTCCCTCATATGAACTCCATTTTTGGTCATCAACACGTACCACAAAACTAGAGCCCCAGGGTCTAATACTCTCCTAGCCTCCAGCCTGGAAGCCATAAACTTAAGCTGCAACTTTCAAAAGGGCAAGCAAATATTCAGTGTATATATTACAAATACCATGTATTTTTTTAACAGTGCTGAGGTAATGCATTGTTTATAAACATCTCCAAAAACATCCCGTTCTGTTTGTTATGAAAAAAAAAACTGAACAAAAACTGAAATTTTCTTTAAATACTAGACATAAAATGAATAGATTTATAGCAGAAGTACTTTCAGAGCTTTCACAAGTAGGAACTGTAGTACAAAATAAGAATTTTACTTAAAATATAAATATGAATAATAATTGCCTTAGAGGAATTTATTAGTCATATTAATTTTTATTTTTTGTTTTTTTTTCAAGATTTTATTTATTTATTTGAGAGAGAGAGAGTGAGGGCACAAAAGATGGGGGAGTGGCAGAGGGAGGGGGAAAAGCAGACTCCCTGCAGGGCTCCGTACAAAGACCCTAGGATCATGACCTGAACTGAAGATAAATATTTAATTGACTGAGTCACCCAAGTGCCCCTAGTGATATTAATTTTTAATACTGATGTTAATTTAATGCAAAATTCTCAATCTGAAATTCAAATTGCACTGTGGGTTAATGATATGTCAGGTAATGTTCCATAATAACATACCTAGACTTATCATAGTTTTTGACCACTAAAAACATCAAATGTTAACTTACTTGTTTCCCTTTTGCTTACAAATTTCTTGAAAAAGGGACTGTACTATTTGAATTCAAATGAGGAAATAAGCATCAAAACTGTGAAATGCTCAGAACCACTAAGTCTATGTTACTGCGCTCATTTAAATTAGAAAGTTGTGTCAGTTACATTTCAAATATTACTGAGCTCAGGACACCTGGGTGGCTCAGTGATTGAGCCTATCTGTCTTTGGCTCAGGTTGTGATCCCAGGGTCCTGGGATGGAGTCCCACATAGGGCTCCCCAAAGGGAACCTACTTCTCCCTCTGCCTATGTCTCTGCCTCTCTCTCTATGCATCTCATGAATAGATAAATACAATCTTTTAGAAAAAAATTACTGAGCACAAATATACCATGTAATACTGAGCTTGTATTACCAGAGTAGAACTGTTTTTAAAAGAGCAAACTGAACTTGATAATGCAAGAGGGTTAAGGGGATTTGTCTGGCTCACGTTTTCTTCTGAAGTGTTGATTAAATTAGAAATTTATGAAAATTGCCACAAAGCCATTTCTGACTTTAAACAGCTGAACTCATATTTTTCTTTCTAGTTGTAGCATTGCTATAAAACAAGATACTTTCCGTCACTTTCATTAACTTCTAGTGACCTGACTCACAGTTACATCCATTCCAACATATATGATGAAGGTTTAAAAAAGTAACTTAAGACAGTAGAAGACAAGTCCATTGAATTCGGTCAGTCGGTAATTGCTATACCCTCTTGATGTTAATTTGTGTCTTCATAGCTAAAACAGTTCTATCCATGTATTAAATTATAAAATCTACAACAACGAAGTTTGAAACAGTTTAGTGATTTTTTTTATAGTCTTTTTATTGTCAGGAATTCAGTGTCAGGAAAATCATTAAAAATAGCCATTTAGCACTAGAGAAATTAAAAAGTAAAACACTGTGTATGTGTGTGTGTGTGTGTGTGTGTGTGTGTGTGTACTACTCTAAGGTACCTATCTTTGATGGGAGGGGATTTTTTCTAACAAAATTAAAAATTTGTTGCATATATAAGCAAAATGATTGAAGCTGCATCCGAGTTGTTTAGTGTCATGTTGTTAAGTTATAGGTACATCTAAATGAGGATTAATTCTAGTTTAAAAATGGATTATAGGGATGCTTGGGCAACTCTGGGATGCCTGGCTCAGTGGTTAAGCGTCTGCCTTCGGCTCAGGGCGTGATCCTGGAGTCCCGGGATCAAGTCCCACATCCGGCTCCCTGTGTGGAGCCTGCTTCTACCTCTGCCTGTGTCTCTGCCCCTCAATCTCTGTATCTCTCATGAATAAATAAATAAAATCTTGAAAAAATAAAATGGCTTATAAAAACTAGAATTTTCTGCATAAAATGCTTAGTTCTCTTCAGATTTAGTTAATTTTGGTCTGAGCAAGTGTTGAAATAGTTGACCCATCCATAGGATTAAAATCTCAATCTTTTGATCTTCTCAATTCTAAAATAAGGTTGAGATTAGTCAACAATAATTGATTATTTTTAATCCACCAAGTTATACTGAGCTTTATTATTCACTACCACAGCAAACTGAAATCACAGTGGTCTCTTTTAAGCTGTATTGTGGTAGCAAATATATAGAAATAAATCCTAAGAATAAATTGAAAATTGGAATGGTAGCATTAATCAACTATTTGATCCCACCCATTCAGATGTAAGGGGTACAAATGTCTGATAAACAGCTAAAGAGACATTCAGAAAAATACTTTCCCTTGTCATTGTCAGTTACAAAGCAAACATAAGATTCTATTGTAATTGGGGAATTACAATTTTAGAAGTCTGATTTTAAAAGCTTCTTGAGGGATCCCTGGGTGGCGCAGTGGTTTGGTGCCTGCCTTTGGCCAAGGGCGCGATCCTGGAGACCGGGGATCGAATCCCACATCAGGCTCCCAGTGCATGGAGCCTGCTTCTCCCTCTGCCTGTGTCTCTGCCTCTCTCTCTCTCTCTCTCTGTGACTATCAAAAAAAAAAAAAAAAAAAAGCTTCTTGAAAATACAGCATGTGAGTCACCACTTGCATGACTTTATGGTTGAGGATTCTGTGTACAGCAGCCTGAAAACATGCTTATTCAATGAATCAGCAGTGGATGGTAGAGATGGCTTATAAATCTATCCCATTCAAATTGCAAAAAGGTAAATCACACTGAAGTTTATAGGCTTATAAACTGTTGTATCACATACTTCTTATTCTAAAAGCTTTTTGTTGGCATCACCCTTACATAATAGGCCATGCCTGCTTTTTTATCAGTTGGGCACTGTTGCTTTTATATGGAATTTACTTTTAAAAGAATACCTTACTCTGATTGCAGTAACAGTTATTATTATTATTATTTTTTTTTTGCTAAAGAAGCAATTGATTTGTTCTTAAAATCTTGACAAAATAATATAATGCTGCTGATGAGCTGGCAGCTTACTTTTTAATTATTTACCATTTAAACTACAACTTTCACCTAAATTTGGGTTAGTTTTGTAATACAAGGTAAGTAAAAGAAAGACAAAAAGGTTAGTTGATGGGCAGTAATGGCAGGGTCTGAAATGAGTAACAAAGCTTTTTAAGATCAACCTGACAGACTTCAAAGATATTGTATTCTTAAGTACTTATTATGTAGATGACTGTAATTTGTGAGGAATTAAGTTTAAAGAAATTGAAAGTTACTGACATTATGTTTATAGAATTTTCCAGGATTGGAGATAATGTTAAGAAATTCCAAATTTCTCCTCTCAGTGCTTGCTTAGGTATATTTATTGGGGGAAAAAAATAGAAATAAGCAAAGAAAGCTCTGAGGTCACTTTCTCCTCACATCTTTGTTTCATCTTTGTATGTTGCTTAATTGTCTGACTGAAATTGAAAGTGTCACCAATGTATCCAGTAATTAAAGTATTCTTAAACTGAAACGAATAACAAATTTAAGTCTTCTTTGATATAGATAGTTAAGGTAGAGGAGCAATTTTGCTCATCCTCCAAGTGATTTCAATTTTTTAAGAAACTATTATAAGATCTCCATAGCCTAGAGTGAATGTAATCCCTGGGAAATGATATTGAAAATAAATAAGCATAAATAAATTGTGATTAAAAACATGTTAAGTGCAGCCCTGGTGGCTTAGCAGTTTGGCGCTGCCTTCAGCCCAGGGCGTGATCCTAGGGACCCAGGATCGAGTCCCACGTCGGGCTCCCTGCACAGAGCCTGCTTCTCCCTCTGCCTGTGTCTCTGCTCCCCTCCTCACTCTCTCTGTGTCTCTAATAACTAAATAAAATCTTTTAAAAAAAGACATGTCAAATATTTTATAATTAATACTATTAATTCCATGTTTACCTGAGCAGCATAATTGAAAATATTTACTATCAATACAATTTTTAATAAGAATCTATATAATTACCAATGTAATGAACAATAAAGGTAGAATCTCATAAGGTCTTTAGAAAAACAGAAGTGCTAAATGTATCTATGTTTTTCTTTGTTTTTTTATTTCTTTTAAAACTATCTTTCTGGGGTACCTGAGTGGCTCAGTCTTGATTTCAACTCAGGTCATGATTTCAGGGTTTGAGTGTGGAGCATGCTTGAGATTCTCTCCTTTTCTCTCTGCCCCTCTATTATATATATATATATATAACAATAGCTTTAATATAATATATAATATATAACAATAATATATGTAATATATAACATATATATGTTATTATATATATAATATATATAACAAGAGCTTTATTGACATTATTCACATATTATAAAATCTATCCTTCAAAAGTGAACAAATAGGGGATCCCTGGGTGGCGCAGCAGTTTGGCGCCTGCCTTTGACCCAGGGCGCGAACCTGGAGAACCGGGATCGAATCCCACGTCGGGCTCCCGGTGCATGGAGCCTGCTTCTCCCTCTGCCTGTGTCTCTGCCTCTCTCTCTCTCTCTGTGACTATCATAAATAAATAAATAATAAAAAAATGTTTAAAAAAATAAATAAAAGTGAACAAATAAGTTTTTTTTTAGTTACTATATTCATATAGTTGTGCAGGCATCATCACTATCTGGCTTTAAAACATTTCATCACCCCTAAAAGAAATTGTACACACATGAGCAGTGACTCCTATTCATTACCCTTTCCCTTCCCAGCAGCTGGACACCACCAATCTATTTACACCACCAATCTATTTTCTATCTTTATGAATTTGACAACCTGTACATATTGTATAAATGGGATCATAAAATATGTGGCCTTCATCACTTAGCATAAGTTTTTCAATGTTCCTACATGCTATGATATGTATCAGTACTTTATTCTTTTTATTACCAAACCATATCTCATTGTATGAAGGGACAATATTTCATTTATCCATTCATCTAAGGATATTTGAATTATTTTCACCTTTTGGCTATTAGGAGTAAAGCTGCTATCATCATTTATATACATTTTCTTATGGAGATATATGTTTTTATTGCTCTTAGGTATATAACAAGGAATAAAATTACTGGATCATATAATAATCTGTTTAGCGTTTTGAGCAACTGCCTAATAGCATTCCAAAGTAGCTACAGCTGTTTAGTAAGTTTTGAAAAAAGCCAATATGATTACTGCAAATTTTTTTCAAGATTTATTTGGCTAATCTAGACACCTTGCATTTCCATTTAATTTTAGGAATATGATTTTCAACTTTTGCAGAAAAATAGCTCAGTTTTTCATAGGGATTTTACTGAATCTGTAGATCAATTCGTGAAACACTGCCATCTTAACAGTGTTAGTTTTCTATTCCATGAAAACAGGTGTCTTTTCATTTCTCTTTTGAATTTTCTTTCAGCAGTGTTTTATAGTTTTCAGTGTACAAGTCTTGTGCTATTATTAATTTTTGTTACAAGTTTATTATTTTTAATGTTACTGTAAATGAATTTTTACTTTATTTCATTGCTTAGTATATAGAAATAAAATTTATTTTTATATTGATTTTTTTGTTCTGTAAGCTTGCTGAACAAATTTGTTATTTCAAGTAGTTTTAGTGGATTCCTAAGATTTTTTGTATACAAGATCACATTATCTCTGAATGGTGGTAGTTTTACTTTTTCCTTTCTAATCTATCTGCTGTATGCATATTTATTCCCTAAATGACCTAGATACAACCTCTAGTACAACGTTAAATAGAAGTGACTATAGGTGGATTCTTGTTTTTATTTTCTAATCATAGAGTGTTTTCTTGATCTTAAATAAACAATGATTAGCAAAAATACTATGCAATTTCAGAATCAAATATGCAATTATTTACCTTTCTCAAAAGATACACTGTCCATACATTATTACTCAAGGAAATTGGAAGTATATATTATGTTAAGCCAATAATTATTTTTGTGAACAAAATACTATGCCAAAACAAAAAGAGTAATGAAATTTGTAAGCTATTATTTGTGGTAAATTTCAAATGTTTGCCACTAATCCCATTAATTGTTTTGTAAATCAGTATTATTAATCAACTCTGTGACACACATTACCTAAAAGTCTAGAAGGCATGTTAATGCTTCAGATCTATTGTGACTTTATAATTCATATCTCTGTATGAGACTGCTTCTGTGACAGTGGTTGATACTAGACTGCTATGGATAAAGGGAGATGGAAGTTGTCTAATTCCACATTAATAGGCTTTTGCGCACATCAGCTATAGGTCAGCTGGTATACAAATACCTCAAATTGCCTTTATTAAATAGTATTTACTTATGTTAAGACTAATCAGAAAATTATTTTAAAAACATAACTTTAATGCTCATCTGTATTTACTCTAATAAATACCATTATTTATTTAATCACTAACTCTTTGAAATTTTACATTGCTTTTAATATTGCTAAGGGAAATGATAAAGTGTTCTTGTATATAAAATTTAGAAAATACATTAAATGTATTTAGGATTGATTTCTATCAGTGAATTTATTGAGTAAGTACAGATAAATAGATTGTCAGAAAGCTTTAAATAATGATGTACTTCCAGGAACCTCCTATCACTTTCTTGCTAAAATTTGATGAATAAAAATTGAAGTGGGAGGGTTAGGTTCTTGTTTCACAGAGTAGAAGAATAAATCTCATGGACAAAGGAAAGTGAGTAAAGTGATAGAGTTTTACTAAATGGGGATACAAAGAAAGCTCTCTGGAGTGAGAGGGATCCTGACAGGTTTGCCAATGGAGCCTCCTTCGACTTTTGAACTGACTCCATTGACTTTTGAACTTTTGATATTTTTGAGTCTTTTGTTTAGAACTGACCAGGGAGCTTGTGGCCTTAGCATTCTTGTGATGTCTTAGTTTGAGTAAGGACTGGATATAACATCTTTAATGGCTTCATTTTTGAATTTGGTTATTCTTTGTTGGTCAAAGGTGACTCATTAAAAAAAAAAAAAAAAAGAAGAAGAAGAAGAAGAATACCATCCCCATCCACACCTAGGGCAAGGTGGTCTGGTTTGTTCCCTTATCTCTGGTTGCCTTACATCTCAGCATTTTGGGGATTCCTGGGACCCTAATCATGTAACTCCCTACCTATCTCTCTTTACCTAGCCCAGCTTGTCCCTTTCTCAAAAATGATATATGATGTTATTACATAATTTTTTGGTTACTCTTACATACGAGTATTTTATTTTGTTATTTACTGATTATTAATGTTTCTTCTGTGACCCATTTTTTCTTCTCTTTGCACTTCCTACTAAATCTCTCTATTTATTCTAGTAGAGTTTCTCATATCTATAATCATAGATTTTTGTTGTCTATTATATATGAATAAATTTTTTTCTTCTGCACTTCCAGTATAAATTTTAATTTTGGAATTATGCCTAAGGTTTCACAGAAGTTCTTCATAATTTCATCCCTCTGCTGCTGCTTCTCATCTTCTTTCCTTAGTGTTTTCTGGCCCAGTTCCTTAGAGGCACTAGCCTTGGTTCCCTACTGAAAAGGCCAAAATAATTTCCTGTCATTTACAAAATGAAATATTCACAGTGAAGCTTTTGCTATAATTATTCAAAATATCTATACATTTGTTTTTATCCAAAACATTTTTCTCAGCAATCAATTAGGTTTCTTCATTTTATCTACTCTATAGCGTTTGATATACTTGATCATATCAGCATCTTGATACATTACCTTCAGTTGATTATTCTTCTCTCTCACATGACAGTCATTCCAAGTTACTTTTGTTGGCTATTCCTTCCATATGCACCTCTAATTATTGAAATTTCCTAGGACTGAGGCTTACACCCACTGTTTTTCTATTTCTGCATTCATTTTCTTGATAATGATATGCAAGGCTGGGTGTTTAAATGCCATTTAGGCTAATATTTTCTACATTTGTATTTCTAAACCTGATTTTCTATTTGATTTGGATATTAGGTATATTAGGATTCCCTAAAAGAGAGTCTGAGAAGAGAATTTACATGCAAGGAAATATTGTGGTGGATAATCTAGAAGAACCTGAGGAGACAGAATAGGAAACAGACTGGCTCTGAGATAAGTCTAGCCCATGGTGATGATGCAATTTGAGCCATGGAGTTTGTCCACTGAGAGGAAAGTAATGATCTGTTTTATTTTCCATTCTCTATTGCCCTGGAAGAACTTTTATTTTTATTTTATTTTATTTTTTTTTTCTGGAAGAACTTTTAATGTGAGGTGATGTCAATAGTCCAAATGCAATGTCGAGCTGAAATAGGCAGCACTGTGTAGTGCATGTGGTAGCTGGCTAAGTAGTAGCACTAAAGCAGTAAATGGGAACCTAGGGCATTTGGGTGGTACACCAACAGTGTGTGCTCCAATGTCAATCTGACTACTTGGTATCTTTGCTTTACTAGGAGACCTCTTTTATGGATTAGTTTTGCTCATATCCTATATTCAAGCTTATTGTAAGACCTGTCACTCCATATTCTAAACTTTTCATAATATTTTCATAATATTTTATTACCTGAGGAGAGGTGGGGCTTGGCATTTTAGAAATACAAAATTTTCTGTCAATTCATGCAAATCTATTGTCACTTATTATATATTAGGGGCAACTGGAAAAGGAGAACAAAAAGCAGAAAAAAATTCAAAGCAGACTATTAAAATGAGAATAAATGTTTGTTAGGAGGGCTAACTTGTGGGCTTTATCTAGGCATTGTTACGTTCCTGGTTAGAGACCAGAAGTCTCTTTTGTATATTAAAACACTAACAGAAAATCTGAGTATTTAATGAAATATATCTCTTATCAGTTACGATAAATTGGCTCTATCTATGTTTAGGGTCTTGTGTCTTTCTCCAAGTTGAGTCATCTTTTGGAGTGATATGACAAAGTGTTCTGAGGGGAAAGGTTTCCAATCCAAGTCTGTAGTTTTGTTGATTTAGCCCTGTGCTTACATCATATTCAATGCTTTAAAATGCTACAAGTCAAAGGTTACTTTTCAAACTTTAAAGTACTTGAATGATTTTTCACAGTACTGCCTATATTTTAAATGAAATTGCGCAGCTCTCCTGACTTGTTTTAATGCTTTATGTGACTCTCATTTCTGGATCACCAAAGTATGCTGAGACTTTTATGCAGTGAACCATAATACCAGACAATAAAATAAAGGGATGTATGCATACACGTTGTATAGAAATATGAAAGAATCATAATCATAGCACAAATTTAACCAATCGTAAATTCAGGTATATAATTTGGAAACTGATTAAATATGGTAATATATGAGCTCTTATATATTCATTGAAAGAGGAAAAAAAAAAAAAAACATTCATCTGATCTTCTCCTTGGCTGTAAGTCTTACTTTCTTTGGAAGTAGGACATCATAACAATTTTTACTTCCTTAGGACTTTTTCTCAGTTGGATGTTTCAAAGTACCCTATTTATTTTTAATGATTTGATATTCTGTCTTCACTGCCTTTTACAAGGTTAAGTTACTTTTACTTTTATATTACTAAAAATACTGTTTAACCCAAAGTACTGCCGTTTCAAAAGCTACACATACAAGCAGAATTAATGACTGGCATACTGTGTTCTTCATTTGTCTGTCTAAAATGCAGAGTGCTGCTTTAGCTTTTAACCATTGGAACTACTGTTGCTATCATGGGGTCTCTGCACATATTGGCTGCTTGGTAGATCTCAGCAGGACAATCAAATGCATGTTCTTTGTTAGAAACTGGGATTTTTAAAGCCTTTAACATAAAGACCTAATGATGAATACTTTTTCCAGTCTCTGTGGTTGGTGAAATTCTGTTTTACAGAGAGAATATAAAAAAGGCCAGTATGATACAAGTAAAAGATTTACTTCCAAGCCACATTTTATTAAATAAACACACTGAAGAATTGGTTATTTATGCTATTATTCTACTCAAGATACCAAAAATAGCATAAAAGTAGTATCTTGACTTGCCTCATTTTACACATACCCAGTGTATGAGACCCAGTTTGAAAATTTAACTGAAAAAAACAAATTGTCATTACAATCTGCTTTTCTCTATTTTCAGTAATGTAAATGCTAAGGCATTATAAATTATTAAACACATTTCTAAAAAATAGTGGTAATATTTTTTTATTTTTGTTACTTAGAAACCAAATATTGTAGGCATGACTAACCTTTACAAGATCAAAAGGCAGTCAGTGTCTTGTATCTAGCCTTTTGCCTTTAATCTAGTTTCTTAAATTTTTATGTATATAAGGACAAAATCTAATTGCCATATAGAGCATTGGGTATATGTACTTTCATGTGAGTTAAGAAAAATATATACATAATCTGCTTATTCCATTTATTTTTTACTTATAACTACATTCTATTATCTAATTTCACTTTCATGTAAGATGCAACTGTATAGTATTCAAATTTATAAATATATATCACATGTTAATGTATTAATTTTTATATTGTGGACGTAATCTTTGTTTCTGGTGTCTCTACTATAATGAACTATTGCAATAAGCATTCAAGTCTAAGTGTCCTGTTGTATTTGTGGCACAAATGCATCAGAGTATTCAACTAAGAATGGAACTGCTGGGCCATCCATTATGCATATTTTCAGTTTAATTAGCTGGTGACAAGTTGCTCTTAAAATCATAATATTAATTTACTGTCTCAGAATCAGTGAAGGAAAATAGTTTTATCTTTATTCTTGCCAGTATTTGAACCTATCATCCTACTTTATTTTCCCTAACATTGTGGTTTAAAATAATAGCTTTTCATTGCTTTAGTTTATAGTTATCTGGTAACTTATAAGATTGAGCTTCTTTTCATGTCTTTAATTGCTATAAATATTTGAATTCTGTGACTTCTTAATTTCTGTTCATAGACTTGGTTCTAAACCCTATAGGTTATCTTTTCTTTATATACCTTGGATACTATATGTCTTTTATTATGTAGAATTGTTCTCTCCATCTGTCGTTTGAGTTTTTTTGCTTGGGAAAGAACATTATCAGAACCCAGTATTCTAAAATCAATAATGAGAACAGCTTATTAAATAAAGTAATTATAAAGAAAAGGGAATAGTAAATTGCACTGATATTTAAAAAAAGCTTGACTTGGTAGATTTTTTTCTGCATTTATTACTTCTTGGGGGGGTGGTCAAATGCCTTTTTAGAAAGGATTTCTTTTTTTTAAGATTTATTTATTTATGTATAACAGAGAGAGAGAGAGAGAGAGAGAGATAGGCAGAGGGAGAAGCAGGCTCCTTGCAGGGAACCCGATGTGGGACTCAATCCTGGAACTTGGGACCACACCCTGAGCTGACAGCAGACCTCACTGAGCCACGCAGGCATCCCTAAAAAGGATTTCTAAATGATTTGTTTAATCAGCTTTATATACCAAACAAGGATGTGTTCTGTCCTGATAAAATAAACAGTACTGAACCTGCTCTAACACTTTAAATTTTATTTCCACTACTTATTAAAATCCTATTTTTATCTAAGGCAGGAGTGAAAAGAAAGAAAATATTGTTAGAGTTAGAAAACAATTAATGAGCAAAGGACTTCTTATTCTTAGGTTGAATTTTCCAGGTTACAGTTTTCAAGTAAGGTCAACTTTATCCTATCCCTTTGTCCTTGATTCTTTTCAGAGAGATAGGTACATAACCTCTCTAATAAAACAGCAACATTTCCTCTTATGTTTTTGTTATAATTTGATTTAAGTCTAAATTGTCCACAGTAAAAATCACCCCTTTTAATGTGCAGTTATGTGAGATTTGACCGATAGAGTCCTATAACTGCAACTACAGTCAAGATGTCCATCATGACCTTAGATGCCTTCATACTCACTTGTAAACAACCTTTGTCTGTCCTCACTTGATCTCCTGGAAACCCATGAACTGACTTGGGTCAGTACAACTTTTGCCTAATCCAGAAAAGTCATTAAAATAAGCTCAGACAGTGTATAACCTTTTGGGTCTATTTTCATTCTCTTAGTATTATGAATGTGAGATAAATCCATGCTGCAAATCCATGCTAACCTGTATAGGTAGTTTGCTGCTTTTTAAACACTGAGTAGCAGCATATCATTGTATGGATACCAGTAATTGTTTACTAGTTCACTAGCTGGACATTTGGGCTTTTTCCAGTTTCTGGCCATTTTTTATACAATTGCTATAACTATTTGTAAGGGATATATGAATGCATACGTTACTAATATCTTTGGGTATATACCTAGAAGTGAAATTGCTGGGTTTTATGGCAAGTGCACATTAGCTTTATAAGGAATAGCCAAATTGTGTTCCATACTGCCTGTGCAATGCTGCCTCCTCTACAGAAATGTATGAGAGTTCCACTTCTTCCAATCCCTCATCAACACCTAGAAATGGCAAAAGTGGGATTTTAGCCATTCTAGGAAGTGTTTAGTAGTATTCCACTGTTATTTTAAATTGATTGCACTAAGGACTAATGATATTAAACAACTTTCTACAGTTTAATTTGCCACTTGTTTGTTTTCATGATGAAGTTTAAATCTTTTCAGATCTTTTGCTGATTTGTTTTTAGATTTTATTTATTTATTCATGAGAGACACAAAGAAAGAGAGAGAAAGAGAGAGGCAGAGGCAGAGGCAGAGACACATTCAGAGGGAGAAGCAGGCTCCATGCAGGGAGCCCGACGTGGGCCTCATTCTGGGTCCCCAGATCACGCCCTGGATTTTTTTTTTTTAATTTTTATTTATTTATGATAGTCACACAGAGAGAGGCAGAGACAAAGGCAGAGGGAGAAGCAGGCTCCCTGCACCGGGATTGAAGGCCGTGCTAAACCACTGAGCCACCTGGGCTGCCCCTCTTGATGATTTTTTTTTTTTTTTTATAATAGTCACAGAGAGAGAAAGAGAGAGAGGCAGAGACATCGGCAGAGGGAGAAGCAGGCTCCATGCACCGGGAGCCTGATGTGGGATTCGATCCCCGGTCTCCAGGATCGCGCCCTGGGCCAAAGGCAGGCACCAAACCGCTGCGCCACCCAGGGATCCCTCTTGATGATTTTTTTGTTGCTTTTATACTTGGAGAGGTTGGAGAGTTCTTTATATATTCTGGATTCAAGTCTTATTTGTTATCTATTTTGGAAATATGTTACAATTGCCTTTTGCTTACTGTTTTATTCTTTATACAGTACCTTTTGGCAGGCAGAAGTTTTCAATTTGATAGGGTCCAATTTATCATGTTTTTCCAAACTATAGTTTCGGAAATTTTTGCATGACCTAAGGAAATAATTTTCCTATAATTTTTATAAAAATAAAGTTAAATAGTCACATATAATTAATTGCTTATTTGTTTTTATGTGTGGTATAACAATTAGAGTGAGCTTCAGCTTTTTTCCATATGAATGTTCAGTTGTTCCAGTCCATGCTATCGAGAAGAGAAAAATGTCTCAAATCAGTGATCTGAACACTAGATTTTTATACAAATAATAAATTAACATCAGAGAGATACTTTTTCTGTATAGGAAATTTGCAGAGTTTGTGCTCATGGAAATAATAGACTGTGTCTTCATGTCCCTGTGTTTGTGTGTGTGTGTGTGTGTGTTGAAGGTAGTGTCAATAATTAGTAAACATGTGTTGAGCTTATTCTAAGCTTTCTTAGTAATATTTGAAATTGTGTGAATTTTTCTTTTAGGTGAAACACTTGCTCACAACTATATTTTAAAATGTTTTTAGATTTGCTCTCTCCAATGAGAAAAGAATAGAAAGCATAACATGCATACTCTAGAAATAAATTATCTAATCAAATGTTGACTAAATATATTTCCAAATCCCTAAGTTCTTCCTGTTCTTTATGTATACCATCACTTATATTTTTCTCTAATGTCATTATTTTTGACAAATATGTTTTGCATTCTTTAGATGTAATGAGAATTATGGATATGGTGAAGTTATTGATAATAGTTTATTTTAATTTTCATGAAAAATAGTGATAGTAAGACTTCCATTTCTAAAGCAAGTATAAAGTGTATCCAAAGTAGAATTCTAGTGATCATCTATTTGTTTATATTTTCTTCATAGGCTCATTAAAAATGGGAATCTTTTTAAAGATTTTATTTATTTATTCATGAGAGACACACACACAGAGAGAGAGAGAGAGAGAGAGGCAGAGACATAGGCAGAGGGAGAAGCTGGCTCCATGCAGGGAGCTCAATGTGAGACTTGATCCCAGTACTCTGGGATCAGGCCCTGGGCAGAAGGCTCCACCGCTGAGCCACCCAGACGTCCCTAAAAATGGGAATTGTAAATAATGTAAAACTATAAGGAGTTGTGGATACATACTCTTCAAAGTAAGAGAAAAAATTGGCAAGTTTGAATACACAGATTTTTAAAACAGTCCCATTTCTCAATAGAATGCAAGATAAAAAGAAAAACAAATATTCCTGTGAAAATATGTTACAATGTGCTATCCCAAATACCTATCCTAATAAAAAAGTTGTAAGTGCTGTATTTTCTATTAAATTGAAAAGAAAGTTTCAGTGCTTTTGTCTGTTAGGGCAATAGTATCTGGATATTAAAAATTTTACTTCTGTATCTGACACAAAAACAAATCTTTATATTAAGAAATGAAAGTATTCCAAAGTTTCATAACATGATAACAATAGATTCTGACTTAGAATTAGCCCACAGTTGTTCTGCCCATATGAATAACCTAGCTCTCATTTATGTGACATTTGGTGACATCTTTAATTTCTTTTCTAATTTACTAGTAATAAAGAATATTATAATAAATAGTCATTTTATTAATTATCATATTTTCAGCAATCTACACCTGTGCTAGTCATTATAAACAAATGATTAATGTGATAGAAGTAGCTCATTTCATCAGAGAATGGCATTTTCACTTGCTTTGACACTTCATTGTGGCAGTCATCTCCAAACATAAGGTCACAGCTGTTCTGTGACATTTTTACACAATGGAAAATCGTTCTGTTCTATAGAGAAATAAAAAAGAAATTTAATAACCTGACATTTGAAAGTAGAAAAAAAGCATTTCAAATACAGGTAATTTTACATGGATCTTATGTGAAAACAACATCAGTGTTAAAGAAATAAAAAGGAATACTTTCTTTGGCCAATTATAATATTTGGACCTAACAAGGCCATCATTGTGAGTCATTGTTTCCAGTGAGCAAGGCTGACAAGTTTATGAAACCTTTTCAGCAACTTGAGTCCATGCAGACCTCTTCAGTTTTTATTATATGTGGAAACTTGCTATTTACTTATAGTTTAGTAGTGCTTTTATAACTTTATGTATGTATTTATTTTGTTGTAGAGCTGCCATAAATAAGTACATCTGTATCTTAAAATTATACCTTTTATTTATTTATTTTTAAATAGGCTCCTTGCTCAATGTATGATTTGAACTTATGACCCTGAGACCAAGAGTGGTGTGATCTACTAACTGAGCCAACCAGATGCCTCTAAAATTACACATTTTAATTGCAATACTATATAGTGAATATTATTACATAATTCTTCTATCTTCTCTTTTTAGTCCTAGAATTTATGTATTCTACCACCATGTCAGGCTGCTGTTTTAATGATCTGAATTTTTATACTCTTTTTTTAAAGACTTTATTTATTCATGAGAGACACACAGAGAGAGGCTGAGACACAGGCAGAGGAAAAGCGGACTCCCCACAGAGATGTGGGACTCCATCCCAGGACCCTCGGATCACGACCTGAGTCAAAGGCAGATGGTCAACCACTAAGCCACCCAGGCGTCCCTAAATTTTTATTCTCAATTTCTATCTTATCTATAGTAAACTTTCTAAATTTATGTTTATCATTATTGAAATTTTGAGAATTGGCTCAATAAAGACTAAGCTATAAGTCTACATAATTAGGCTTTTTATATTGAATACTGATGTTATTTTATCTTTTGTAAAATTATCTCTACCTCAGAAACTACAGTTCTTAATACAAGGCATTTGGGCTATTAACTTTTGATCTAAGGTGAATACCCATTCAACTGTTATGTATGGCTTCCAATAAAGTATTAATGTATTATAGGATATATCAAAGTATTATAATATAAAGTATTAATAGCCATTATTAATCAATATTTGAATTTTGATTTTTTAAATTTTGAGTTTTATGCATATTTGACTTCTTGATCTGTAAAAGAGTTGAAAGCAGGGAGTCTTTTTACCATTTGCATTGTCTTATTTTTTGAACATGGCCCAAATTCTATATATATAATTCTTCTTCCATTATTTCATCTGTTTCAACACCTCTAAAAGCCTTCTATGCTGGTGACTTGAATTTATAGCTCTTCCTCCCACCACAATAGTCTGATAAATAATTATATCTGTATTTGGGTTTGTAATGTGTATCTCAAGTTTAAAACTAAACCTATCAAAATTGAAACCTATTTTTATCCCACCAAATTCATGCCCTGCCATTATCAAGTACCTCCTTTCTGTGCATCTCACCAATAGTTTGCTGACACAGATAGAGGAGTTATTCTTTGATTCTTCTCATTTCTTTCCATGTTCCCACAACCAATCAGTAGCAAGTTATTCATTTCTACTCATAATATTTTGTCTAAGTCCATCTTTCCTATTATCCCCTAATCTAAACTATTTGCTCAGAGTAATATAAGTGTCTCTTAATTGGTTGGTCTGTCTTTGTTTTGATGTGTCTTATAGTTCCACTTCTAGATAGCAGCCTGGAAGCCATGTCTAGAGCATAAATCAAATAACATAATTTCTCTCTATAAAATAGGCCAATGTATATCCCATTTAAATCAGACTAAAAATCAGACTTCTTACCACATGGTTTACCATGTGCTACATGACCTGGCCCAAATCTGCCACTCTAATTTCATCTCTTACTGTTATTTGTATCCATTACTGGGATTCAGAATTCCCTAGCCTTCTTTCTTTCCCTTGCACATATCAGGTCATTTCAGTTTCAGAGTCTTTGATATCTGCTTAGAATTATAATTCATGTATCTTCAAATAGCTACTTTCTTTTTGTTGTATAGGTTTAAATTTTATCAGAGAACATGTCTTTTTCATCCCAGCTAAAGTTTAATTAATTCCTATCATATTACCAAGTATATTTCTTTTATAATACTGAACATTTTATTAAAATTTTATTACTTTTTTGGACTCTCTTTTCAATAAGATACTATTTCCTTTGAGAGCAGAGATTCAAATTATTCAATACACTGTATTCTTAGAAACCAATATAATTCCTGGATTATAGCATCATTCAATTTGTCAATTTACTAACATGGATAAATGTTTGTGTTCCCACAAAATTCATATATTGAACCCCTCATTCCCACTGTGATTGTATTCAGAGATAGAGCCTTTCAGAGGTAATCAGATCATGAAGGTAGAGACTTCATGATAGGATTAATGCCTTTATAAGATGAGACTGAAGAGAGAACTTGCTATCTTTCTGCCATGAGAGGAAACTAGGAATAGCTTTGTCACCAAATCCAGTCATACTGACACACTGATTTTGAACTTCCAGCTTCCAGAACTGTGAGAAATAAATAATTGTTTTTTGAGCTACCCAATCTATGATATTTGGTATAGCAGCCCACAGGGACTAAGACACCAAATTCTTTTGTAATTAAATAGAAAAATATTTTGAAAAGACATTTTAGGGAACTTATGGAATTATTGTGTTATTTAATCTTTATCAACAATTATACACACTTTTTCCTGATATATTTGTCTGTTTACTTATTTATTTTATTCCCATAGAATTGATTTTTCTAATATATCTAATAGTTACATTAAACATCTTTTGTGGATTAATAGGATATAAGGATGAACTAATCCTAATTGATACTTTCCATGCATCCATCCAGTCATTCTTTCAGCATTATTGATGAAATACCCACCACATGGTGGACAGTATCCAGAGTGTCCAGGGTGTTGCCTTCATAAGCCTACTTGTCTAATTAGGAGACAATCTCAACAAATAAAGGAATAAACATATTAATATGGCAAACGAGATAAAGCGCTATAGGGAAAATTAAGCAAGGTAAAGAAGATGTGGTATGTTCTAAAAAACATTTTTGTAGTGAATTTTGGGAAGTATTTGTTGACATAAAATTTGAGCACTGACATCAAGGAACTGAGGCCATGACCCATAAGATAACTACAGAGGACTTATTCATGGTGCAGAGCAAAAGTAAGGACCTGAAGACAGAAGACAGTTGTTCTGTTTGGGGAAGGGCAAAGATTCCAGTGTTACTATAGCTGAGTAAATAAAGGCATAGCTCGTAGAAATGAGAATAATCTGAATGGTGCTGAGTTTTATGGCCTGAAGAAATGACTTTTTAAATTTATTTATATTTATTTATTTTAGTAAGATTTGCAGCTATTTGGAGGGGTTCCTGCAGAGGACTGATATGGTTTGATATATTCTTTGTAGTGATCACCTTCACTGCTGTTTGTGCAGGATAGAAGCAGGAAAATCAGTTATAAGGTTGTTGCAATTACCTAGGTGGAAGACACGGGGTGGCTTGGGAAAAAATAGGTGGTAATACTGACAGTGGTCGCTTGTGAGGTATGATTGTTTGTCACAGGTAGTTGGGAGACATTGGATCTAATGTTAGTTGGCATGTTTATTAGCTATGCAATAGGAAAAATCAAGTACACAGATTCATATGCAAGCTTGAAATTCAGAGGTCTGGGCAATGAGTATGGGAATACAAATTAATGAAACCAGCTGAGATACTCAAGAATTGCATATATAGAGAGAACAGAAAACATTTCAGTAGTGAGCCCTGGGACATGCTTAATTTAGAAGTGGTCAATTGTTGAAGAAACTGGTGTGTCCCAGTAAGTATAGGAAGAAAAGGAGCAAGACCACAGGTAAAAAGGTGTTACATAACTGAGAACATGGAAATAAGACTTCTGCTTCTGTTTGTATCAGAGTAAGTGATATTGAATTACCTTCCTGCTGAAAACAATCATAAAACTGGGCACAGTGAATTAAACAAGTGTTTTTAAACATTGCACTAATTCAGAACTTTGATCCTTGAGGGAAGGAAAGTCATCAGGTGAGACTCATGATCAGCATGTAATCACCCCGCTCTTACCCTGGCATTCTGCCTGGGAACACTTCACTACAACAATTGGGGAAGAGAATCTCAAGCATAGCAGTAATCTTGCCAAGATGGGGAGACTGAAAACTGTTGAGTTAGTTATGATTTGATTAGCAGAGTGCCAGAGAAAAGAGTGTTGTACAAAGAGGGAGATGAATAGTCTTTGTGTAGGATCCTAACTGAAGACTATGCTGCACAGGTACAGGGCGAGACTGTAAGGTCAAATTCCACTTCCAACATAGGCATTACAACAGCATATATACCTTCCCATCTAAAGCAAATAAAATCTGGACAAACACATTTAAACAAAAATCCCTCCAACACGGCGTCCAATTATGAATAATAGTGATCTCTGAGATACAAGATACATACCAAGTGAAACTTATAGTTGCCCATTTACTGTCTGGAGAATATTCCCAGATTGAAGCAAAGGAGGAACTTACACCTAACTATGGGTCTCTTTGAATTGATGAGACAGCCTGGGATCTGAGATGCACATGATGGCTGGAATATGTCACCAGTTTGACAGAACACTAGAGAGGGGAGAGCTGCACAGAGACAGAACTCCAAATAATGGCAGAGTCCCTTGAGTATTCTGAAGAGAACTGTTGCGCATATGCATTTAAGAAAACTTCCAAAGGAAGGTAATGAACCACTCAAAGGATTAGAGGAAACAATGCCCAGAGCTGACACAGGACCAGGAAGAGTGCCTATTTTCAACAGCCAAAGTGGAACCCTTCATGATAACGGACATCACTTAGGATACAAGGAAGGTTCTTGCTTTAGTCGTGGGAAAGGTTAACCCTATATTAAGCAGACATAGTTATGCACAACAAATGTAAAAGTAAAAACAAGATGGTCCTAAGTAACTTAATCACATTCCAGAAAAGATCAAGAATATACAAAAAATATATATACAGCAATAAACAAGGTTAAAAAAAATCTTAGAAAATTAGGAATAAAAAGGGTATTCTACAAATTGGTAAAAGACATCTATGAAGAGTCTGCAGCTAATATCATACTTAATAGTGAAAGAATAAATGCTTTATTCTTTACCCTGAAGATCATGGACAGGGCAAGGATATCCACTTTGATCACTTCTATTCAACAATATACTGGAGCATATTGCCAGTGAAATCAGGTAAGGAAAAAAAAAAAGCCATCCAGATAAGGAAAGTAAAAATAAAAATGTCTTTATATTTAGATAATGTGGTTATTGGCATAGAAATCCCTAAGGGATTTAACAACAATGAACAATAAAAAATTACTTCAATTGATAAGTAGGTTTAACATGGCTGAAGATATGAAATTAATCTAATAATATGTTTCATTTTACATACTGGTGGTGAACATTTGAATAGTGAAAGATATGAAATAATTAAGATATTTGTGACTAAAGATATTCAAGATCTACACAGATGTGCTGTGGTGGGTTAATTCAGCAAGCACGGTACTGGACTGAATTATTTTTCTAAATTACCTGCAAGACAATAACCTCTATCAAGTCATGAAATAATTTGAAAAATAATGTTGCTTTGAATTATATGGAGTGGTTTACATAAGGTTGTCACATTGTTAGTTGATAACAGGGAAATTTAAAATTTGTATTCTTCCCTGGTGACACCTTCAGAGTGCTTTACTTCTTGGCTGCTTATATAGCAAAAACATCTATATATGCTTAGCAGGTATGAGAATCCTCAACTGAAATTGCATTTGGAGTTTTCTGACTCTTAGGTATTCTGTACTCATGTCAGTAGCTGAGTGTGGATCCAGCTCAATAATATTCTCCCTCTCCCTGTCCTTCTGCCCCTATCCCTACCCCATATGTTCTCTTTCTTTCTCTTTCCCCCCAGCCTCTCAAAAAAAAAAAAAAAATCACCTAGCTGGATCTTGTGCTCTGAAGGAGACTTTGACTTTCATGCATATGGTTTAGTCTTTTACTAGCACATTATTCTTTTCCAAAAAAAAAAAAAAAAAGCTACAGATTTGTAAGCAGTCTTGTTATAGCTGTTGTGATTCTCCTTTGGCAATCAAACCCTAAATGTCATTTTTAGTGCAACATCATGAACTACTGAACATTGCTGAAGGAAATTAAATTAGATGTGCATAAACAAAGATACACTGTATATGGATTTAAAGATTTAGTGTTGTTAAGATGTATATTTTTCCCAAATTGACCTATAGGCTTAATGATATCACATTAAAATACCATCAGGCTCTTTTATAGAAGCAGACAAGCATATTTAAAAAGTCATATTGAAATGCAAAAGATATAGTATGGCTAAAACACATTAAAAGAAAAAAATATTTATAGGACTTATACTATCTTTTGTCAGTTTCACTATAAAGTTGCAATAATCAAGGGATTACAGTAATATGTCAGGGTAGACAAATAGATCAATGAAAATAATATATTCCAGAAATAGACCCACATAGTTGTGGTCAAATTATATTTTTACGAAGATGCTAGGGTAACTTAATAGAGAAAGTATAGTCTTCACAATAAATGATCTTGATAAAATTTGATACACATATGTAAAAAATAAACTTCAACCCAGACTTTGTACCACATACTAAAATAACTCAAAATGGGCACTGTTCTAAATGTATAGGCTTTAAATGATAAAATATCTCTAAGTGAACATAAGCAAAGATCTTTGTGATCTTGTTCCTCTATGTGATGAATGTCCTCTCTTGCTACTGATTTATGTGGTATTATTCTACTCTCCCATGTCAGATTTCATATACAGCGTATGAGGGGAAAGCAATCCATGAATAAAAGGGACTGACCACTCTTTCACTTGACCCAAGGAAGGACCTCTTTTCTATCTTTGTTGCTAGTTGTACTATGTAGAAGACGTGGGTATGATCCATATTGGAAGGAATCACAAGCCAGAAGTGTAATGATTATAGCCTAAAGATTTCAAGAGAATCGTGGCTAGAAACATGTTCTATGTTTACACAATAGAATTCTGAAGACAAATTTACTACAACCATAAAATGAAAGATTGTTCCCATTTGCCTGCATATTCTGGGTAAGACTTGCCTTTGTGGCCATCATCAAGGAACATGCTATCTTTTAGGAGAGTCATGGAAAGTGAGTATTATAGTAGTATATTATATGATGCAGCATCATGAGTAATGATGTGGCTAGCAACAAATAAATGGTGTTATGAAGCAGCAGAGGCAAGATGACCTCTATTGGTTCATGTATCCTGGCCCTAAAGAGCCATGGCACATGAGTAATAATGATGTTACTATTATCTTCTTCATGTTGAGAGATATTAAATCAGATGGCAATGGCACTTTTTGACAAATGAAAAGATTAAGAGATGATTCTTAGACCAGGCCAAGAGGAGATGGTACTTAGATACTATGAAGAATCTTCATATGCAGTTTTTGAACAAAAAAACAAATACTCTTCTCTACCCATTATTCTAAATCATCATAAAATTTCAGTATGAATTAATTTTCTAATATATTTTAAAATAAAGTATATATATAGGAAACGGAACAATAAAAATATTTTCCTCGAGTCCTACACAACTTAAGGACATCCCTCGTATCAATATTGAGTTTACTGATTTCAAAATTGTACTGATGTTAAATAAGAAAATTCTTTTATATGGGGAAAATGTACTTGAGAATATTTAGGAATAAAGGGTTCAATGCATGAAATTTACTCCCAAATGATCCAGTAAAATATTACACATAGACACAAACATACACACACTCATTTACTTTGAAATGTTTATTAATACTTCACCTTTTTATTTTATTTGAATTTTTAGAAATATAAGATAAACCAACGAACTGCTTTTGACAATGCTAACGTAATTTTGAATTTCAAACATATGCAGTGTCCTACCTTCTGTTATTCTGTTTTATTTGAATAAATATTATAAATTCATTTTATTTTCCAAAATGCAGTTCTAATCAGTGGGATATAGCAAACCCTGGCAATGTAAACTCTAAATATATCTTAGAGTAATCAAAAGGAACATATAATGCAAATGATCAGGAGTTGAAGATTTAAAAGGTAAGTTATCATTTTAAAAATACATTTTGTCATTTTACATTCTATTTTTTCAATTTCATCTTTAAAGAACTTTTTTATATGAGTTACCTCATATAAAAAGAAACTGATTTCTAGGTTATATTGCTAGAAAAAATTGTGTATTGGTGTAAAAGGCCCGACAGAACAGCTCTATAAATTATACAGGAGGTCTCCACATAAGTTATTCTAACACTACTCTGTTTTGCAAAAAGTATTAATAAATGCATTTTGTTAATTTCATTTATAGCTGTGTTCAATCACTAAGAGGGAATTTGATACCTGGAATAAAATGACACTGGAAGTAACTTGTAGGACAAAACTATTAGAATGAAGTGAGTCTGAAACAAACAGGCTAAGATACTGAGAAATAACCCCACTTCCAACCTCACTTCTATGATAGTATCTTATAACTATGGACATGAACAAAATAAATACTGAAATACTCAGAAATAAATAATTCAAATCCAAAAGGATTTAATCTCTTAAGTTGATAAAATATGTTTAGATGATCTCAGCAAATGCCAGTTATTCATATTAGTAAGTAGTGATAGCCACAGTGGATATTATTCCTCAGATTGTCAAGACTTAATAGACTTAACATTAATGAAAGTGATCAATTACATTTTCTCATGTGTCTCCTTAATTTTATATCAGTAACTGTAACAGATTAAAAAATTAAAAAATTGGGAACTTAAAACAAACATATGATTTGCATTTGGATTTCCTCCTGTGCTTTTTTCCCCTCTTTTTAGACATAAGAATATTTCCTCAGGTGAAAAGGGACAAGGTAGTCACATTGATGCGCCTTCCTTTTAGATAAGAAAAATAAATCAGAGTTTTGACAGAGCCTACTATTTTAGATTCTCTTTGCTCTTTGACACTTTTCTGCAATGGTCAATTTTCAGGTAAGAAATACTATGTATTTGCTGAGTCTTCGTTTTGGAAAACTAGAGAAAGGGTGAATTCCACTTATCTTTGACTTTGCTATATTGTTCTTAAATGTTTTGAGACTTTTGAATTTGAATTATTATCTACTTGCCATTGTAAAATACATCTTTTTTTTAATATGAGGCCTTTAGAAGTCCATATAGTTATCTGTGTTTCACTTCCTCAGTCATTCTGATATCAGCAGGGACTTTGAAAGGATTTCAGATCATGATCTTCTAATACCAGAGTACTACCCACAGTCTCCCTCTAATGGTCCTGCTGCCCAGGATTAGAGTTTAATTCCTACTGATCAGCTGAAAACTCAAGAGATGCATTATATTTCTTCAGTTTATTTATTTATTTTATTATTTTTTAAAGATTTTATTTATTCATGAGAGACATACACACAATGAGAGAGAGAGAGAGAGAGAGAGAGAGAGAGGCAGAGACACAGACAGAGGTAGAAGCAGGCTCCATGCAAGGACCCTAATGTGGGACTTGATCCTGGGACCCTAGGATCACTCCCTGAGCCAAAGGCAGACAGATGCTCAACCACTGAACCACCCAGGCATCCCTATTTCTTCAGTTTCAATGATGAGACAATATATCTGTCAAATAACAAAACTAAAACATTGTGACAACTGTGATATCCTTTATTCAAAGACAAACAACTCATGGATTAAGGGAATAAAATGCCTTATGAGCAGTGGAGCACTCTTTATGAGGCATTTGGGGAAACAGCAAGTTTTATAGAGTATTAGAGCTATTGCAGGAAGAGGACATGATTGGCTAGGAGGTCAGGGATTTCCTTATAAGGCTAGGAGTTCCTATTTTCTAGGGTAAGAAAAGCTAGCTAACACTGAGTTGGACCATTATGATTGGTGTGTGTTAGGTTTCCTTGTTAGATATTTCCTATAAGGCTGATTTAGGTTTAGATTTGGGGCAGCCTTTCTTTTGTGGGTCCTGATACATGAATTAACTTTGTGATAGCTTAAAAGTGGTAATTCTCTAAGAGTCTTCTATTTGTATTCAAGTATAATTAACATACAGTGTGATAGTAGTTTCAGGTGTACAATATAATGATCCAACAAATTTATACATTATGCAGTGCTCATCACAATATGTCTACTTTTATTCTTTTTTTCCATTTTTCACCCATTCCTTATCCCTCCTCCTTCAGAGAACCAGCAGTTCTCTGTATGTAAGGGTCTGTTTTTTTTGTTTGTCTCTTTTTTCAAGTGTCCTTCTCTTGAGATGTTCTACGTTCTTAAGATTAATATAGCTTTTGTTATTAATTAATCTTTATTTTACTCCTTTTCTATTTATCTAATAGAGCAAAGCTATAGAAAAATGGTGCCAGAACAAAACTGCTTCTTGTTTATAAAATGCCTTTTTTTCCCCTGTTGTTCTTCATTCTTCCATGCCCTTCTCTTAGGCTTCTGTCCTGTCACTTTTATAAAGTCTGTGACTTCTCAGAATCTGTGACTTTTATAAAAATCTTATTGTTTTGGTTATAAGTTGCAGTGATTTTGCTTTAGCTTAACTTCCCAATTACACAGGTAGAATTTTTCTGAAAGTAAAAATGTATTCTTTATTTTATATCTTTATCTGTGTACTCTCTTTAATTTTGTATAATTCATTTAAAATGAAACTAGATATCAGCTGTAGAAAGTGACTAATCATTAAATGAATATTCATGTTAAAAGAGCACTCACAATGTGCTTGCAATATTTCCTCAGGGAAACCTGTTTATCACATACCTGAGTGATATACCTCTTCTTTGCCAGGCAAACAATGATGATATTTTTTCCCCAGAAACCTATTTGTTGGTTTTACTTTTAGCTATCTCTGTTAGTTTTATATACTGCATAACAAATTATGAAAATCTTAACTGCTTAAAACAATACACATTTATTATCTCACAGTTACTATAGGTCAGAAATCGAAGCATGAATTGGATGGGTCATTTCTTAAGTTCTCACAAGGCTGAGATCAAGGGTCTTTCAAAGCTGGTTTGTAATTTGGAAGCTCAACCAAGACAGAATCTACTTCCCAGCTCTGTTAGGTTGTTGGTAGAATTCATTTCCTACAGTTGTAGGAATTCTTGCAATATGCTACTTAAGCCAACCACCCACAGGTAGAGACTGGGTGATTCTGCTAGTAAAATTGAGTCCTGTTTAATGCATTCACTGGAATGGCATACCTTTGTCATAATCTATGGGTTAGAACAAGTCATGGGTCTTTCTCATCGTATTATGGAAAGAGAATTACACAAAAGCACAAAAGCACAAGCAAAAAAATGCTGGTATCATGAAAAGCCACATTCTAGTTCATTTACTGAGTTCATTTACTGAGTGCTAAGTAACTATAGCATCTCTGTTGATTCCTGGAATCTTGTAATTTTTCCCTCTGGATGTTAAATGTTAAAACTTGCTTTACACTTCAGAATAGTTGCAGCTGAGATATACTACTCCTACTAATTACTTATCATAGTAAATATTTTTGGCTTTATTATTGTGTTTATTGTATGCTAAGTACTATTATAATCTATCTACACTTGCTTTGGAAAGGAATATACCTAATAGCTGGTTTTATTCTATGCCATAATTTCTTTAAATTCTTAATGTGGCTATAATTTCTTGAAATTCTTAACATGGCTACATTTAGTTATATGATAAGTCTAAAAATTTAAATAGCTCATAGTGTAAACTTTAGTACAGGTATAACACCATTTATTGTTCTAAAATAGGAATACAGAATTCCAGGATGTCTAGGTGTCTCTGTAGTTTAGCATCTGCCTTCATCTCAGGGCATGACCAGGGGTCCTGGGATTCCTCTGCCTATGTCTCTGCCTCTGTCTCTGTGTCTCTCATGAATAAATTTTTTTTTAAAAAAAGGAATATAGAATTCCTTCTGTATACAAAAAATATTAGCTCAGTTATTGACATTGTTCCAAACAAAATCTTAAACCAATATTCTAAGAAAATATGCAATCATTTTTGAATACCATACTTCACATAACATTAAATATGAAGTGTTTCTGATATTTTCTAATTTCTTAGATTCTACATTATATGCAAATTTCAGTATTTGGCATAGACTTTGAAAATATGTCTACATAAATTAGAATTGTCAAAAGATCTGCACAGCTATTTTGTTTATAATATATAACTGTACCTTGGTCTTCCATATATCTTTTAAATTTTTTTGAAAACTTATTTTCTATACTACTCAAATATAATTAAGCATATAATTGCAGAGAAATTAAAGTTCTCATTCTGATCATAGTTCTGGGAAGGGATTTAAACAGTTTTACCCTCTGCAAAACTCATAAATGCTAATGCAGTCATTGGAACTCTTTTATGTATTTAATTTTAGCAAATATTTGAAAATCAAAAAGCTTCCAGTAATTATTTCACTGTCAAGTAGGTTAACACACACATGTCTATACATATTAGGAGATAGGGAATCAATCATGTAGTATCATGTAGTGAAGACTTTTCCCATATGTATCTAACACATGTATTTCCATTTGATTAAGTTGGGTTTTGAGAATTTATTTTTTTATTGTTTTTGAATAGTGTTTCACGATAAAACTTTTCCATTTTATTTGTTTGACAAGTTCAAAATTTAAACTTCCAATTTACACCTAATTGCATGTGGATCTTACTTTAATATTGTCTTGCAAATAAAGTGACTTTTATTTTATTATAAAAAGTTCATTAAGGTGGCCAAATAATATATCATATATATTACTGCAGTAGTCTTAAAGACAGTTAAATTTAATATTCTTACCTAGATTGAAGCCATAGTTCACTAGAATTATAAGGGAGAATATTTAATACTTGGTTTCTCTTTTTCTATAAAGATCTAGTAATGAGCTTTAACTATAAAAGAAAAATGATCAATTCTAATGGTCTAAAAGGTACAAAGGACCCCAACACCCCATCAAATATATCTTAGGATATTTATGTAAATAATTATAATTTTCTTAACCTTAAAGTTCATTTTACCTGAGACAAATTGAAGAAAATAATGTTCAGTTATAAGCTTAACACTGGAATTTTTTTTAAAAAAAAGGTTACAGGCAGTGTTACTTTTCTATTTATGAAATTAGAGTGAGTTAAAGCAATTGTTCTTTGAGGGAAATATGATAAGGAGAGAAACTATCTTTATAAACACAAATGTTGTACATGTAAGTGGTTTAAGATGAAAATAGACATCAAAAAAAAAAAGAAAAATAAAATAGACATCAAAATAAAAAGTATTTTTATTTTGGGCTAAAGAATGACTGTCTTAAGCCAAATAGTTGTTTTTTTTTTTTTTTTTTTTTTAAGATTTATTTATTTACTTATTCATGAGAGACACAGAGAGAGGGAGAGGCAGAGACACAGGCAGGGGGAGAAGCAGACTCCCCACAAGGAGCCTGATGTGGGACTGGATCCCAGAACCTAGAATCACGCCCTGAGCCTAAGGCAGACGGTCAACGACTGAACCACCCAGGAGTCCCTTAAGCAAAATAGTTATACCTGATTGACCATCCTTAAACTTGATAAGATAATCCTTACAACCAGCCACCTTCAGCTCCTCTTTCCCCAAAGACACTGGAGCTGGTCAGTGGAATCAAGTTCCATTGATACTTAGGATAGCTTTTATGCCAGATAAGGCCAAAATTTAATAGATTGTCTAACTCTGAACTTTTAAATTTAATTAATTTAATTAAATAACTTTTAATTTAATTAATATTAGATTAATAATATTAAATTAAATTTAATATTAAAATTAAATTAATTTTGTAACTTTGAAATACAAAGGAATACATTTATAATATAACTGCTGGGAAAGAGAGGCAATGCAAAGTGCATTTCTCTTTGACTGGCTTATTAGTGTTGTAGAAATACTTATGTTACCAAAAAAATAAAAAAGAAATACTTATGTTTCTAGATTTTTAACATATATTATGGTATATCTCAAATATACATGAAATAGAATGGCATAATGAATCTCCATATGTCATCTTCACCCACAATATTTATCAAGATACAGACAATCTTGTTTCATCAATGCCTCTGGCTGTTCATTCCTCACGTCAGTGAATTTTCAAGCAAATTTTAACACTATGTAATTTTAAATATTTCAGAAAGTATTTTTATATTTAGTTATTTATTTTAATTTTTAATTTATTTATTCATGAGAGACACTTAGAGAGGCAGAGACACAACACAGGCAGAGGGTGAAGCAGGCTCCCCATGGAAAGCCCGATGCGGGACTCGATTCTGGAACTCCAGGATCACAATCTGAGCAGATGCTCAACCACTGAGCCACTCAGGCATCCCTCAGAAAGTATTTTTAATGAAGAGTTTTTCTTCAGCTATTGCCATGATAACATTAACACACCTAAAACTTAACATAGAGCCTTTCCTATTGCTCTTTATCTAGTCATTGGCAAACAAAGGTTATAAATTTTATTTTTTTATTTTATTTTTATTTTTATTTTTAATTTATGATAGTCACATACACACACACAGAGGCAGAGACACAGGCAGAGGGAGAAGCAGGCTCCATGCACCGGGAGCCCAACGTGGGATTCGATCCCGGGTCTCCAGGATCGCGCCCTGGGCCAAAGGCAGGCGCTAAACCGCTGCGCCACCCAGGGATCCCAGGTTATAAATTTTAATTGGTTATTTTGGCTTAAGTATCCTTATTTTGTATAGGTTTCCTTACTCACATTTTTTTAAAAAGTATGTTTATGGGAGAAATAACTTTAATCATACTTAAAGTCTGGCTCTTGAAGTTTACATCCCAGTAGTCATTTTACATGTTCTCCTAAATTGCCTGTAAAATAGTGGTAAAATCCAGTGTCTAGATAAGTTGGGGTTTAATATTTTGGTTAGAATTTTTCAAATTATGTTGAACTTCCATTATGTTGAATATAATGTCTGTTGTTTCTCTTTTAGTGATATTCAAACCACTGATGATTATTTCTTTGTTCCGTTAATTCATGAGAGCTTGCAAAATGTTGACATTCCTATTTCCTATAATACTTGTATGCTCTTACACTTTTATAAAGAGATTGTGTCCTAATCACATGTGGTTAACCCTAGGTACAATTTACAAGGCAGAGACAGTCTAATCATTTTTTCTAATAATCATTTTTATAATAATAAATTGTTTCTTATTCCTTTTTATGTAATTAATATTTTTACTCCCATAAATACTCCTATGAACTTACAAATTGAAATTTTCACACATTAAAAACCTCACATGTGGGCAGCATGGGTGGCTCAGTGGTGTAGCGCCACCTTCAGCCCAGGGCCTGATCTTGGAGACCCAGGATCGAGTCCCACATCCGGCTCCCTGCATGGAACCTGCTTCTTCCTCTGCCTGTGTCTCTGTCTCTGTCTCTCTCTCTGTGTCTCATGAATAAATAAATAAGATCTTTTAAAAAAACCTCACACTTATTAATTAAAATATATTGTTTCAGTAAGTGCACATAGTCTAAATAAAACATTTAAATATTCAATATATGCTCCCTGGACAAAATAAATATTCTAAATACTCAAAATGTATTCCTTTTCCTCTGATAAAATGACCTGAGAGTTGCGCTTTCTCCAGTTTTCAAGACACTGGCAAATTGTTTAGGAAATTTGGATTTATTGTACATTTTTAATTTTTCGGAGAAGAGTGATATACCCTTTTCTCTGATATCATGAAGAGTTCTTTATTTCTAGTACATAAACTATTTTTTTGATTTCTAACTATTGCTGATATGAAGCATATGATACTATTGTGCAGGTTGCAAGATAAAGCAAGTAAGTAATTATGTTGCTGGTCTTTGAGAACTGAATTTTGGCTTGGTGTAAAGGTGTACAGTTGTAAGGTCAATAATGTAAATAATAAATCTAAGGTCTTGGCCAAATGTACACTTCCAGGTATGGAGCAAGAGATAATGAGGGATTATTGTCCTGGAATATCTTACATAGCAGAAAGCAAGAATGGCATCAATGATTATTTGAGTCCCATTAAAAGAATAGTAGGAGTTAATTTGAAGATATCTTCAATGTTCCAAAGATGAAACAACCAAAAATCTAGTCTCAAAATTGGTTGAATATACATAAAATATTTTCAATTCATTTTATTTTACATTTAACCAAAATTTTTTAGCAACAAAATTAAATGAATGCCACAGAAATAAAACAATTATTTTTATTATACAGAAAAGGAAGCCCAAAATAACTTGACTCTGGAAAAGAGTAATTTAATTAGGCAGAAAGGAAAAAATAATTTTCCATGACCCATGCCTTTTACATGAGTAAATCACAATGGTTCCAATAAATGCCTTGGCTATATAAGAGCAAATGAGTACAAAACATTTAGTGCACAATATTTTAATATGCATAAATAGACAAGTAGGACAAAAAGTAATGATTAAGGATAAAATCTATCTCTAATAAAATCTTCACTCCAGTATCTAAAATAAGCCCCAAGCTCTAGTTAGAACATAGTTTATTTTAGGTATGCCCATAAAATTAAGGGTATCCATGAAAATTAAGTGTATAGGAACTATTTCTGTCCATTAAAAAATTTATCTTAAATTCAGAATATACCAGGCTATAAAAACAAATGTGACTAACTTCATATTCAAACCAACATCCTGTGTGTATTGGATCCTCTTCAAATCAGTCCACCTCATATTGCCTCAGAATAGAAAATAAATTAACCTAATAGGATTGGATGTTAAAATTTTTACCAAAATTTCTTTTTAAACAAATGACTTAAGCATATTTTACCATAATCT
Source organism: Canis aureus (assembly GCF_053574225.1). Classification (NCBI taxonomy): domain Eukaryota; kingdom Metazoa; phylum Chordata; class Mammalia; order Carnivora; family Canidae; genus Canis; species Canis aureus. The sequence continues at coordinate 24,194,532 of NC_135627.1, read as the reverse complement.
AGACGCCACACTAGTCAATAATCAAAGGAGCAAATAGTTCTTTTTAAATTTTATCCTACTAGTAACACTGATAGTATTGCCAGCAACATGATTGCCGGACTTGTTTTAAGTTTTTTGTTTTATTTTCTAAATGTTTACCACAAAATATATATTTTTAAACATTTTCAGATAATATTTGCCTTTTAACGTGGTTGAGGGGCTCTTGAGTGGCTCAGTCGGTTAAGCATCTTCCTTTGGCTCAGGTCATGATCCCAAGGTTCTGGGATTTAGCCCTGAGTCTGGCTCTATGCTCAGTGAGGAGTCTTCTTCTTCTTCTCCCTTTTCCTCTTTGCTCTCCATCTCTGTCTTTCTCTCTCTCAATAAATAAATAAAATCTTTAAAATAAAAAAATAAAGTGACTGAAATAAGTCTTTTCCATTATATATGTATACACACAGAAACATTGGGACAGAGAGAGAGAAGAGAGAGAGGGAGCCTACGCAATTAGTTTTATTTCATAAGCTGACCAGTCTGTCCTTATATTATTAGGAAAACAAGAAATTAAAAAATGTCCTTGAAAAGTAGACCATAGTTATTCTTGTGCAAATATCTATAAATAGATTTGAGTTTCTGGTGTTAAACTTATATACGGGAACAGGGCCAATAAATACTATTTTTACAATTATATGATTTAATAAAATTAACTTTTTCTCATTAAAAACAACAATCCCAAATCAGTTTCCATATCTGATATTGATTGAGATGAGGTGTTCTTCAGTATTTTTCAACGTTTTAAATATATCCCATGAAAAGCAACAAATATAATACTCTGATAATCCTTAAATGTTTCTTTAAGGGACTGAAAACTTCATTTATTGACTTATATAACAGATATATTTATAATGACTTTTATAAATATTCTAATCTTGTTATGCTTGAATAGTTTGACAGATGCAGTAGGAAACTAAAAAAAAAAAAAAATCATTCCAAGCATAATTTTGTTTTTGAGTTCCACTATAGATTAATATGAATGTGAGCAAATACAAAAATTGTTTCATCTAATGCAACTTATAAAATTTAATAAGCTGAACAGGAAGTTGTTATATCAAGTTCCTTTGAATTTTTAAAGCCGTGCTTTTCTGTTTCTGTATTCCTGGTATCAAGAGCGCAGAAGAAAATATTTATTTATATTATAGAATTTATTATGCCTCATCTCCATTTTGCCTTAGGAATAAATTTCAGTCTTAATATATATCTGTTTAAAAACTTGCAATAATTTGGGGTGCTTGTGTGGTTCAGATGATTTAGTGTCTGTTAGTTTTGGCTTAGGTCGTGATCTCAGGGTCATGATATCAAGTCCCCTCCATTGGGCACCATGCTCAGTTGAGAGTCTCCTTGAGAATCTCATTCTCTCTCTTCCTGCCCTTCCCCTTTATCTCTCTCTCTCTCTCTCAAATAAATAAATATTATTTAAAAAACTTGCAAAAACCCACTTGAAATAATTTAATCTGATATAACAGTAAAATAAATTTTGCTTATTAAAATATTTTTTAAACATTATTTAATTATTTGAGAGAGAGAGAGCATGAGTCAGGGGGCAGGGCAGAGGGAGGGGTAGAAGCAGACTCCCTGCTGAGGAGGGAGACTCCCATCGCTGGGATCAATCCCAGGATCCTAGGATCATCAGGCTTCCCAGTCTATTGAAAAAAACATTTAAAGAAAATAAAGTATATCCATGCAGAGACCTCTTCTGAAGTTTCATTATTCTAAGATTTTCTGTGTTTACATAGGAATTGTTGAAAGTCCATATTTCTGGAATAAAAATGTGTAGCAGCTGAAAAACGTATGCATAGAGAGAAATAGAGTGAAATGTTCTTAACATGAATAATTGAAACTTTAAATATACTAATATATCTTATATTTCTCTTGAGTAAATGATAAAGGGAAATACATCATTAAACATTCTTTTGTAGAAAAAATATATATAAAGATATAAGTCCATTACATGGTGACTGTTTTTCTCTTGGAACAAAAAATACATATTTTTCTTTTTTAAATATTTTATTTATTCATTCATGAGAGACACAGAGAGAGGCAGAGACATAGGCAGAGGGAGAACTGGCACCTCGCAAGGATCCTGTGGGACTCAATCCCCGGATCCCGGGATCAGAGCCCTGAGCCAAAGGCAGACGCTCAACCACTGAGCCACCTAGATGCCCCCATGTCTCTTCTTGTGTTGCCACTGACTTTCCATAGGCTATTATGAACCCCTAACTAATTAGAACTTTCATACTCTATTTGGCTATAGGATTTTGGGTCATCTTGCCCACTTAAGTTTGGAAGTCTTATCTTCAGGTAATTTTTTCCAGATTCCAACCACTCTGTGTCCTTCTAGAGGCTGAAGATCTTTAGCTCTCCTTATTAACTTCAGCTTAGAACTAATCACATTGCATTATAGTTTTCTGCTTACTTTGTATGCCCCCAGAAGTGGACTGTGGGCATGGTCTTACTCATCTTTACATCCTTAGACTTTACATCCTTAATGTGTGCTAAATTATTGGCTCAGATGGCTTCTAAATGTAAAATTATTTTTTACGAAGATTCATAGGTAATACATTACAGAATCCATATAAGAAGCTTACTCCAATATATTAGTAAAAATACTACAAACATAATAAGTTGTTGAACTTACTGGGCAACTAGCAATGTGGAAGGACACATTTAACAATTTTGATCTTAGTTTCTTTCTCTGTAACATTTGGCAATATGACAACAATAACATTTACTCATAAAGTAGATCTATATATATAGTGATTTAAAATCATTATGACTGTGAGTTTGACTACTTATTTAGGTACCTCATGTAAGTGATATTATTGGCTACTTATTTAGGTACTTCATATAAGTGATATTATGAATCTTTATATATTTGGCTTAATTTATTTAGTAGGAGATCCTTTGGTTTCGTTCATGTGGTCACAAATGCAAAAATTTCTTCTATATAAAGGCTGAATTGGGAATCCCTGGGTGGCTCAGCGGTTGCACATCTGCCTTTGGCTTAGGTCATGATCCCAGGGTCCTGAGATCGAGCCTGCTTCTCCCTCTGCCTGTGTCTCTGCCTCTGTGTGTGTGTGTCTCTCATGAATAAATAGGTAAAATCTTAAAAAAAAAATAAAGGATGAATAACATTTCTGTGTGTGCGTGTGTGTGTGTGTGTGTGTGTGGTGCATTGCCTTTTAAAAAAATCATTTCTCAGTTCATTGGCACTTAGGTTGTTTACATATCTTGGATACTGTGAATACTACTATAATAAACAGAGGAGTGCAGATATCTTTTTGAGACACTGATACCATGTCATTTGTATAATACCCAGAAGTGGAATTGCTGGATCATAGACTAGGAACTAATTTATCTTGTTTTCTAGAGGTAAGCAAGATAAAGACATAAGCCTGCCTAAGTAAGCTACGATGAATATTTATTTCTGTATGTTCTGTGTATGCATACATGTTTTGCAGAGATTCATTTTCTAGTTATTGAGTAACCACATGTAAAAATATTAAAAAAATATTGAGATGTACAAAATATGGAGGCATGGGAGGTGAGTACATAGAGTTTAGGAAGTGCATCATTTTTGTATATTCATTACCTGGACTGAAGATGGATATTGGTTCATTATGGTGTGAACTGATCTGAATAACTGAATCATTCAATTTGATCACCTAAGATAAAAAGAAATAATATTTTATGGAGAATACTGGTTCCAAATTTATTTTAATATTATTTTCTTTTGTCAGAATTCCTAATTCTTTGAGTTAAAGGGTATTGTTCCTAAACTGAAAGTAAGAATTATCCCGTCAAGCAAAATCTAATATATGAAAAAAAGTTTACTTTTTGGAGTAAGGAGGTAGCCTCTCATACCTATGGTTGTGCCATTGAGGTGTTGTAAAGATCTGGTTCCAAAGCACCACAGAATATTATTTTATTTTTATTTTTATTTGGAAAAGAATTCTGTACTGCAATTAAAATGGCAAGTTGCATATAAAAGTCTTTATACTTTACAGTAATTCAGGTTACAATTTCAATTCACTGTGAAACATATCTGGACCTGATTATATTTTTAAAATTAGTATCCTTCATACACACACACATACACACACACACACAACCTGGGATAGATTATTTTTTAAATAAAATTATATTATTTGAAATGGTTAATGTCATATTTTCTTATTGTGGGCAATAAAATATCTTAAAAATTAACAATTAGTTATTTTACAGGATTTTTAAATGCCATATTAATAGAGGTTTGTATTTACCAGAAATCTATATGCAGAGTAGAAAAAGAAATGAATTAATTCCCATGGGGATGTTCATGGAAAGCCGCAGAATATTAAAAATGTGGGTTTTCTGAGAAAGCAGCTTCTAGCCAGAATAGGAGAAAGAAAATAAGAGAATAGTGATGTATAAAATACTCTGTGGAATGAAAGAGGGAAACATGTTTGTGTCAATTCTCAGGACTATACCACTCTAAGGAGAGGAGGCTGGAGAGAAGTCTTATGTAAGGGAACTAGATGATGACGTGTTTTCACTGTGGCTACCATCCTTTCAACTATACTAATGATCTACAATAGCTATCTAGGCTTTGGTGACTGTATTCTGTCAAATTTCATGCAATGCTGAAGAAAGTCAGCTTCAAAGGATTAAAATTTGGGTGTATTATCTTGGACTTTGTGATTAATATGTTGTAACCAAATAGTATTTAATCAGCAATCAGAATCTATAGTGTGAAAAAAAAAAAAAGGAATCTATAGTGTGCAGTATGTTAAGCACTAGTCACTTGGATATCAGGCTTTAGAAATGTAACTAGTCTGAATTGAAATGTATTCAATGGTAAAGTGCACAATAGATTTTGAAGATGGTACCAAAAAATAAAGAAAACAAACTCTCAATAACTTTATAGAATTACATGTTGATGATAACATTTTGGATAATAACATTAAGTAAGGTATATTTCTAAAATTTATTTGACTTATTTCTTTTTAGCTTTTTAATATGGTTACTAGCAAATTTAAGATTATATATTCGCTTAGTTATATTTCTACTGGATTATACTGATCAAGATTTTAGCCAGAAATAACATCCCCAATGTTCTCTCATAATTGGACACATACACAAATGAAAGTTTATGATGAGACAAGATATTATTACTAATTTACTAACTTCTCAAACCAAAAAGATGACAAAGTTTACTCTGAGATTAGGAATGTAATTTAGGAAGGATAAACTGTTGGATAGTAATCATGCCAAACTGGGAAACCAATCAATGTATTTGGGAGTATCCCCTAAAAAGAGGAAGCCCAAGAAATACCTAAATAAAGTTGCTAATGAGAAAGCAATTAGTAAACTCATCTTCCATAGATAACCACATTCTTGGAAAAAGTTATTTATTAATGGAGGAGTGTGTTCAGTACTATACCTAAATGGTTAAATGAAGATTTTGGCCCTATTTGATTATTACTGATTAGATAACCTAGATTTGGTAGCTGGTGTTGTGGAATTTTACCATCCTGATGATTTTTGGAACAACTGTTGATGTTTATTTTTTATTAAAAAAACCATGTGATACTTGCTAATAGAAATAACATTAGGAATGTTATTCATCCTATATACTACTAAATGCCGCTAAAATGCTGCAAAACTGGTGATTTGGGGAAATATCGTCTTACAACTTTTGAAAAATGTCTTTTTTCACCAGTTGCTTTTCTTAATTTTTTATTTGACTACTGTTGACACATAATGTTACATTAGTATCGGGTGTACAGTACAGTGATCCAACTGCTCTCTATATATGCTATGCTCACAAGTGTAGCTACTATCCATCACCATACAACTTTATTATAATATCATTGACTATACTCCCTAAGCTGTGCTTTTTTTCCTCATGACTTATTCATTCCATAACTGGAAGCCGCATCTCCCACTCCCCTTATTTTGTGTCTTCCTCTACCCTTCTTCCACCTGGTAACCATCAGTTTGTTCTCTGTATTCATAGGTCTAATTCTACTTTTTGTTTATTTGTTTATTCATTTTTTTCTTTTAGATTAAACATATTAGTGAAATCATATGATATTTGTCTTTCTCAATCTGACTTATTTTGTTTAGCATAACACCCATTAGGTCCATCCATGTTGTCACAAATGACAAGGTAACATCCTTTGTTATAGCTGAGTAATATTCCAGGGCCTGTGTGCGTGTGTGTGTGTGTGTGTGTGTGTGTGTGTGTGTGTGTGTGTGTATGTATGTATACATATCTTTCTTATCCATTTATCTATGGTTGGGCTTAAGCTACTTTCATATCTTGGCTATTGCAAATAATATGCAATAAACATAGGAGTACATATCTTTTTTTTCACTAGTATTTTCATTTGATTTGAATAAATACCTAGTAGTGGAATTATTGAATTGTATAGTATTAGTCCTTTTATTTATTTTTTATTTTTTTAAGATTTTATTTATTTTTTCATGAGACACAGAGAGAGAGGCAGACACAGGCAGAGGTAGCAGGCCCCATGCAGGAAGCCCAACGTGGGACTCGATGCCAGAACTCCAGGATCATGTCCTGAGCCGAAGGCAGACGCTTAATAGCTTAGCCATCCAGGTGTCCCATATTAATACTTTTAATGTTTTGAGGAATCTCTATGCTGTTTTCTGGTGTTGTGCTAGCAGCTGAATGAACTAAGACCATTTTTAATGGTTAGACACTTTATTATCATTGTTCTTTAAAGATGTTTATATTTCTTTAAATTTTCAGTGGAGTGGCTACACAAATTTAAAAACTAGGGAAGGAACAGATTTTAATATGTAGACTGAATTCAATAAACATTATGTGGATAGTGGAATAGAGTCTGGTTTGTACACTTGTGAAGATTGTCAAATAACAGTTTTACTGGTATTTTCCATGTTCATCTGATTATTTTGACACCCAATATACATCGTCAAAAGTTTTATATCATTCTGATATACTTTAATCCTGGATTTCTCAAGTAGGATAAAACTTAGATTCTTAGAGGCACCACAGTAGTTATGTTCGTATGAAGAGCTGCTCCCTTTTATCTGAGTGTTTAGAAATACATTCAAGACCTGTAGGAAGGTAAAAAATAAAGAACTAACTCTCCAAGCTTGACAATTTCAGAAATCCATCATCTGACTACTGCAAGGTAACCTTATACAAGACAGCGAACCAATTAGTCCTGTCACTCATCGACAGCTAAGTACAAAATGGATTTAAGGTTAGAGCTCTGAGATAGATTTAATGCATGACTTAAACAGTATGTATAATGGTACAGTGCTACAATGAATGACTGGAATCTTTGGCACATTTCTGACAAAGTGACTGATGATTGACAACAAGGTGTAAGGGGAATTTAGACATGATAGAAATGGGTCAAAGTTCATTTTTGTTCCTCCATTCAAGTAGTAACAAACTCTAGAAAACTGTCAGAGCTTAATTTTATTTTATTTCTCTTTTGTAACTTAGTTGAGCCACACAGCAGCAGTTTGAGACTGACAAGCCTAGAAGGATGTGGTCTTCCTGGTAAAATGTGAAGAAACAATTTTTCTCAACAACTATAATGAAACAAAATATTAAATAAGACCAGAAGACTTGGATCCTAATCATAACTATGACACAAAGTACCTGTATGATATGAAGTAGCAGAGTCATTTGTTTCCCTTTTACAGAAATAGAAGAAGAGAAAAATGACTGAATAACCATGGAGTTTCTTCAAGTTAAGGGAAAAAAAATATTCCCCCCCCAAAAAAAAGCCACAAAACAACAACCCACTCTTCTACATCTTAACTGCTTGCTTTTGAAACTCTTGTTGCCACATTCAGAATGAACTTTGAACAAGATAATTCATTCAGTTAAGTTTTGAGTTTGAGCCCATGAGCCAATGAGAAGAAATTATACAATGAAAATATGGCAAACTAAAGTGTTTGCTCTTTTCAAGAACATAATAGCAGAATTTTTTGGAATATAAAGATTATTTACTATAAGTTTACGTAAGCTATTGAATCTATAATGTTTCATTTATCAGAAGTATTTTGAATTATGCTACAATATCTTTAAAGTAAAAAGCATAAAGACTAAAATATATGAGCAGACTCTATTTGCTTTCTATTCACATAGCATTTTACATTATTAATTGCACCTTGAAAACAACAGTCAGAATATACCAAAACGCGAATTCACTTTGAGTTACAGTTTGATGGTTTTCTTTAATCACGAGGGGTCTGAATAGTTATTTTTGCAATCCAATGGCTTGGAAATCTGTTTTAGATGAGGGGATTTAGCTATCCCTTTTCCCATAAAAATGAAAATAATTGTTTTTGAAGCTTAAAGGTTCAGATTTAATCAAGTTTTTAAATGAACTGTGACAAAATAAAAGTATTGTAAAAATTGAAATAGAATGGTTTTGTCTAAATATGCTGTATGATTGAGCAAAATGTATTATGATGATGATCATATACAAAATCTATGTTATCAGCAACAAGAGACAGCCTCTTGAAATAAGAATGAGTTTTTACAGAGAATAATAATAGTCATATATACATATATAGAAAGGAATTTACATGTAGATAACTGAAAAGAATGCCCATATGTCCAAATTAGGTTAAAAATTAGAAGAGATATTGAAGGGTAACATAGAGAAAGGTTATTAATATTAAGTGGAATATTTTCACTTCATTATTTTGTTGAAAATTAATCACTACTTAGGTCTAAAGTGTTACCATTGTTCTATTTTTATTTTTTTTTCTGAATATCCCCAAGCCCTTCTAATCTGTTCTATCCATCTTGTATACACTCAAGTTCATTTCCTATCCCATGATATCCCATGAGTCATTTTCATAATTGTAAGTCATCACATCTTACTATTTTTTTGCTTAAAGTTACTCAACTACCATTGTACACAAAGTAAAAATCAAATTCCTATATCCTTGTTCATTATCAGGCCCCTATTTATTTAACTTTGTATCTTAACTGTGTAATACTCTAAGACCTAAAAATATTGAACACTTTTCAGTTCCCTGCCTATTATTTTTCTCTATTCTCTTCAAGTAAGTAGTTGCTTGAAAACACTTCCCAAACCCCATATCTTTCTTAGCTAAGTCCTTCTTCCATAAAACTTATGGCCATTTCTATCAAATCATTTTGTTATATTTAATGAGAAGTGACTGTTTTTAGATAGTTAAAAATTTGGGAATATGTTTGCCTCTCCTCTTCCCAATATCTAGTCCAGTAGTTAAATTATAATAGGTTAAATTATTATACATATAATAAATATCAGTTATAGATTAATGTCAGTCATTTATTACCTTCTGATATTGATCACTTCGGTATCATCATGGATAAAGTGAAAAGAAGTTAATGCACAAGCAGTGATGGCAATGAAATAAATAATATATAAGAAAATATTTTCTAGTACAGATCAACATATATATTATTCAGATGTCCATGTGTATGTATTTATTATATTATATTCCTTATAGTCATACACGATTAAAACATGTCTAAAAATGAGATAGGGTTGATCCATAGATTATCCTTGTTTAATTCACTAAAAAAACTTTTTGCTAATAATGTATGACAGACTTGATCTTTCTAGCTTACTAAAATAATCTATTTAATGAAATTGTAAATTACATCAGCAAACTTAGCCTAAAACTCAGATTCAATTGTATGATTATTGGCATGTAAGCATGGCTCTGTTAATTTTAATATATAAATGAGCTAGAAAGGGAGTAGTGAATTTTGAGTGATAAAAATTATTATATATATATATATATATATATATATATAGGATGTTTTTAAATTTTGAACTTTAAATTACAAAATTGAAAAAAAATTAAAAATTATTATATTTAACATAACTTTACTGGATTGAAAAAGGCCTACTTGATGTGGATATTGCAAGATGTACAAATAACTACAAAATGAGCACTGTTAACAATTACTTTATTCCTATTATATTTACATTAATGACAGGAACATTTTCCTGAAATTCAGGCATTTTGTCTCCTAAATATATAAGTAAACTTTACATCTTTTAATTTCTAATCTTAGAAATGTTAATTATAGAAAATATTAATTAAATAGCTATTATGATTTACATTTTATCCATTAATATGCTTGGTATGTTATCTGCTGCTAATAATTTAAGTTAAAAAAAAGCTTCAGTGCTTTTTTTCCTGCTATATTTGTTTCTTTTATGCATTCATCAAATTTTATTTGACCTTTAGATATGTCAACTAAATAACTGGATGACAGAATTTCAGGTAGATGTTTTGACATATTTTCTGAAGCCTAGCTTGGCTGTGTTTATTCATGCTAGCTTTTTAGTCAACATGCCTCCAAATGTGCATTCCCATGATGTCTGAGAAGATGTATGTATCATCAGATTAAGTTATGACTGCAAAAAGTGAAATGTTGTTCTCATGCTGCTAAGAAGTGACATTCAAAATATACATTATTCATCCTTCACAATGAGCAGATTCACTTATATATTTTGATTCAACATTTCAAATGGATTAAAGTGGAACAACAGTCTTCCTTAAATATGGGATTTAGCCTTGAAAATCCTGATGAACTCACTTCATTACATGTGAATACATGCTTATTGTTTAATCTTTAATTCTGTTTAAAAACATAACTGAAAACAGTCTAAAATAACCTTTTGAAAATCCACATCAATACATCCAAATATATTTGTTAATGTGTTAGTGTGCAGATTCATTCTTTTTGTATCACCTTTTATTTTGAGCCAATAGGTGAAGAGCCGTATCTCCATTACCACCATGCAATATGTTTTACTGAATTTGATTTTATAACCTTGATAATTTAAGCATACCGGCATATCTAAAAATATAAATATTTTTTCTTCTTCTAAAGGTTGGAAAAAGTTTTTGAGAAGATTCTGTCTTTCTGATGAAATACAGCATTATAGAATGTAAGGTATTTGGGGAGTGTCAATTAATATCTTCCTTCTCTTCTTAAAAACCATAATTTGAGTGTAAAAAATGCTAGTGTAAATGCACACAATGTAACTCATATTATTAAAAGTATCAGAAAATCTACCTGTAGATTTTAAATTAGATTATTCACTTGACACATTTCAACATTAAATAAACCTTGATATATGCATGGAGACAAAATAAAGCAGGAGATAGTACTAAAACATGTTTGTTTATGATTAATACAGAATTAATTATTTTGCCCACCTGAATAAAAATTCACATGGAAAGCTCCATGAAGTAGGACAAATATACTCCACCCTTCATTACTAGAACTGTGTTTAAAAATGCTGTTTTAATTATATGGTCTCATTCATTTGGTGAATAAAAAAAATAGTGAAAAGGGAATAAAGGGGAAAGGAGAGAAAATGAGTGGGAAATATCAAAGAGGGTGATAGAATATGAGAGACTCCTAACACTGGGAAAGGAACAAGGAGTAGTGAAGGGGAGGTGGGTGGGGGATGGGGTGATTGGGTGACGGGCCCTGAGGGGGGCACTTGACGGAATGAGCACTGGTTGTTACGCTCTATGTTGGCAAATCGAACTCCAATAGAAAAATATACAAAAAAATGCTGTTTTATCAGTAACTTGAGACTGTTGATTTTTTCCACATCATTATCTTAATTCTTTAATGCTTAATATGTATTATTTATTAGTTATTTTTATACTCAAATGCATACTATTTGCCAGGTATTATGATAGTTTTTAATCTTTCTAACTTCCTCTTCAGGCATATACATGCACACACAGACATATTTTTTGCATTATATATATCAACTATTCTAAATTTTTTTCAAAAATCTATAGATACACTTATTACTTAAAAATTCAGAATTTTCCATTGCAATTTAAAAATATTTTACATATTTGCATATTGACTTTAAGTGTATTTTTCCAGGGACGCCTGCGTGGCTCAGTGGTTGAGCATCTGCCTTCAGCTCAGGGCATGATCCAGGAGTGCCGGGATCGAATCCCACATCGGGCTCCCTGCGTGGAGCCTGCTTCTTCTTCTGCCTATGTCTCTGCCTCTCTCTCTTTGTGTTTCTCATGAATAAATAAATAAAATCTTTTTGAAAATTAAGTGCATTTTTCCAGAAAAAAACATGCAAGATTTTCCTTAATAATATAAATTTTAAAATTATATTACTTTTCTTTATGAATTTTAAATCTTTCATGATTTCCCACTTCTTTTCTTTTTATTGCCAATATTGTTGTAGCAAAGTTGACAGGAGCACAGGTAGTGATACAAAATGAATCCCTGAGGAAAACATGATTCAATTTCATGCTTGAATGTTTACCTAAAAACTAGCTTATTAAATAAGGATACGTTTTAAAAATGGTTCAAGTGGTTAAAAAAAAATCATAACTCAAAGGAAGAGGTAAGATGAAAGGGAAATGTCTTCCCCTTAATCAGGATTTTTTAACATAAATTATTAATTCTTAGCCAAAATAATTCAGTGAATGGAATTCTTAATACCTAAATGTGATATAATAGTTATTTTCTCAAAACTTTCTCATCTAAAATATATCTCAAGTATTTTGCAAAAACAGTAAATTCAGAAGTGTATGTAATGCCAGATCTTCCATACGTCACTCATACACTTGTTCCCTTCAGTTTAAATGTAATTTTCACTGCCTCCTAGTTTTCTCCAATCTCCTCCAATCTAGCATAAATATCCCAGCATATTAATCTTTTGAAGGACTACTGGAATACAAAATCAGAAACTTGGAAGTAAGCACTTTAAGAAAAGATTTATGCATGTCTAGGACAATAATTTGCCATATATATGATGGTAAATTAAACCATCCAAGCCAAGATGGTCATACATTTCATGATCATAATACTATTTTTAAATTTGATTGAGTGAAATTATTTTCTCCATTTGGTGAGGGCTTTTAGTCATTTAATCATTTAGAAAAATTATAAAGGACTTTGATGTTAAACATTTTCTTGATGTTCTGTGTATCTTATTTTCCCATAATTGTGTGCAGAGAGTGAAAATGATCGAGTTGATTTTTTTTTTCTTTTTCCCATTGGAGAGAAATTAAGCTAAACTTAACAGATTTGGGAGGCATTAGTTATTTCTACTTCATACAAAATTTTGTCAACATAATATATTAAAGTGACTATGCTCTGAAATTAATTGATTTATTTATAAAATAGCTACAAGAAGAACTTTTTGCTTTCATAATTTTACAGGTTCTCAAAGTAGATTTCAACAGAGCTTGTGAACTATGCAGGACAATTTGTATATCCACTTTACTGATTAGGAAACAGAGGCAAAAATATTGAATTGAATTATCCGTGGTTATATACTTATAATTAGTAATTTTTAGAAAAAAATCAAATCTTGGCCATAGTCATCTAAGGACCTAAGTTGCATTTATTCATTTATCTAATTATTTTTTCTCTTAAAGATGAATAAATTCCTTATTAATAAACTCCCTTGTCTTATTTTGCTTTATCTCTTTTGATATTATGTTCCTCATAATGTTTTCTAAAGATTAAATAAGAATGATAGTATTAGGTACAAAGTTTTTGCAGAGTACCTGGCACAGGGCACCTGAGTGGCACATTTGGTGAAGCATCTGACTCTTGTTTTTGGCTCAGATTGTGATTTCAGGGTCATGAGATCAAGCCTGCCATCAAGCCCTGTGTCAGGCTCTGGGCTCAGTGCCAAGTCAGTTTGGGATTATTTATGCCTCTGCCCCTTCTGCTCCTTAAATAAATAAATCTTTGGGAAAAAAAAAGTACCTGGTACATAATAAATGTGTGTATATATATGCATATATAGGTATATTAAATGTGTATTAAATATGTACATTAAATGCATATTTAAAATGTACCTGGTACAAAATAAATGTGCACACATGTATGTGTGTGTGTGTGTATGCACACATTTATTATGTACCAGGTACTTACATATATATATACACATATATATATATAGTTACATATATATGTTACATATATATAGTTATATATATATATAGTTACCTATATGTGTGCAATATGTAGTATATATATGTAGTCAGTTGAAGGGAGATTTTTATTCTTGAAATTTACAATTATATTTTTCACATAGAAACAAACCACATGGGACGCCTGAGTGGCTCAGCGGTTGAGCGTCTGCCTTTGTCTCACAGGGCATGATCCCGGAATCCCGGGATCGAGTCCCACATTGGGCTTCCTGAATGGAGCCTGCTTCTCTCTCTGCCTCTCTCTCTCTCTTTCTTTCATGAAAAAATAAATAAAATCCTTAAAAAAAAAAAATGATGAAACCACAGAACTGCAAAGAAATTCATTTTCATATGGTTTTATGGAGGAATTTTCTTTACATAAGCTTTGAGAGACAAAGCAAAATCTGTTTTGAGTAGGAAATATTACCTAAATAAATGTACAAAAATAATTATGAACTTAGGCTGCATACCATAACTTAGTTCAGTCAAATGAAAACACTGTGAAAGCTGATCCATCTTTTTCAAATCACATAAAAGAGGTTAAGTGTAAGGGTTTTCACTATTGGTTTTAACTATTGGCTTTAACATTGTGAGTCACAAACTTTTGTCGATATCAGTATATAGGTTTTGCAGACGTAATAATTCTGTTATCTTTAGCAGTTATGGATGGTACTTATTTTCCATAAACGTTGTTTTGGGGGATTATTATTTTTTTGGTATATTTCCTTTGAATTTCCAATTAAATCATGAAAAGTAAGTATAAAATTGGCATTTTAGAATTTACCCACGCACTTAATGGGACTCTACAGTGTTTTTATTTTTCTCTCTAAGCATAGTCGTTGTTTGTATTGCTAAATGGTAAAATAAAATATAGAATAATGCACGATTAAACAAATGTAGTTAAAACTGATCACATAGGAAATTATATTATTTAGAACTTTTCTTTGCAAATTCCCTTTTATTTATTTATTTTATTTTTTTATTTTTTTGCAAATTCCTTTTTAAACAATAAGAAAATCAACAATGAACCAGCTCCATTTTGTTATGTATCTTCTAAATCTTTTTTCCTTTACTTTTTGTCTGTGAAGCTATATTTGACTTTTGTTGATTTTTATCCTCTTTCCAAATGCTTTAGACCTGGAATAATTTTGGTAGCCTGTTTCTTTTTCTTCTTCTTCTTTTTTTTTTTTTTGTATGATTTTGCACAGTAAAATTGTTGGAACGCTGGCAAAAACTGGAAAACTTGTCTGCTTGCTGAAGCTGAAAACTGTCACCTAGAATTGACATCCAGACAAGATTTTTGTGAGTGCTCTTAGTATTGGGGAGGCTTAAAAAAAAAAAAAGGCTCACATAATAATATAAATTTCTCAAAATCATCTCTGAATTCAGGACCTTTTATTCAACATTCTTCCTGTCAAAATAGCTACTTAATAATAAGTTGAATGCCAATTATTCTTGAGTTTGTTCCTAAAAAACATTCACAGTACTGACTTTTGTAATCATAGCTGTGACATCAACTCGGTAATAGGAGTTTCCCTCTGTTGAGAGTATCACTAAAATTTTTTAAAATAATTTAAAAACAAAAATTTTATTCAAAAGCAATTTGAGATTATAAATGATTTTCCAGAATTGTATATTTTATAGGTATATACTATGTATATATATATATATAGTTATTGAATAAATGGGTTATTAGTGTCCTATAAATTGAGGGGTAAGAAGTTTTTTGTTCAAAATCCAAATAAGTCAATAAATTTTTGAAAAAACACTTTAATAATCAGCTCAGAGTCTGTTCACTTTTTACTTTCTATAATAAGGGACTATGCTTATTAATCTTCGGACACATTTAATATATTTGTATTGAAATAAATTGATGTGAAAATATTTATTTTATAGCATTTGCCACTGTAAACTCATATATTCATTATTAGAATTAAAATAAATGTACAAAATTGTATAAATGTGAGTTTAAATTTAGTGATTACTTTTCAGTTAGCTAGTGAAATCAGGATACCAGAATCAACTTAAACAGAAATAGGGGCTCCTGGGTGGCTTAGTCTGTTGAGTGTCTGTCTTCACCTCAGGTCATGATCTTGGGGTCCTGAGATGGAGCCCCATGTCTGGCTCTCTGCTCAGCAGGCAGTCCGCTTCTCCCTGTGCCTCTGTGATCTCTGTTGCTCTCACTCTTTCTCAAATAAATAAATAAAAATATTTTAAAATAAACAGAAATCAAAATGAAAATAGGAAAAAATAATTTCCCATCCAATTTTGCATATGTAATGACAAATATCCTGATGTTTAAATTACACTTGATTACAATTACTTCAACTTTAAAAAATAATCAGATGTAATTTAATAATGACTGAAAAACATACAACAATGGTGACATCAATTATGGCATGTTTTCAGTAACTTTCACAAGGAAGAGCTGATAGAAAAATAAAAATTTGTGCCAAGAATAGAGATTTTGGGTGGAAATAACACAAACTGACACAATTCTGAGTATCATTTCCTAAATATCAAAAAGAAACAAATTTATAAAGCAACAGAAATTAGTGGTTTACTGTAATGTCTTAAATTGATCATGACGTTGCTTGTTTATGCCCCTTGAGTTGTTTTAGCGATATAGACATATTCCTTAATATAGTTTGAAATTTTAATATAGTATTTATTGTGTTAAATATTTTGAAAAATTTATCATAATTGAATCAAATTATGTATCTTAGAGTATAATGCAATTTGAAAATACCAATTCATTGATTATTGTGTAAATTATTATTATTGGAAAATTCCAAGTAGCTTTTCACCAAGATAAAGCAATCTTGATTTTCCATTAATGACACAGCAATGCTGGTTGAATGTGATTATACAGAGTTGAGTCCCTGAAGCAAAAGTGATAGGACAGCATGACTAACAAAGCAAATGAAGCAGATAGAATCAGAGTAGAGTCCTTCCCAACTAAAGATATACCAAAAGCAAAGTGAAAAGCCAATCTGCTTCCACATCAAAATGACAAGACTCTGGCAGAAAACAGAACACAAAATCCATAGATTATACAGGCAGTTGAACAGTAGAATAGTATTAGAAACCAGTAGTTAAAAAAAAAAAAATAAAAGGAAGAAACCAGTGGTAGCCAGGAAAAAAGTATCTATGGATATTACAGTTAAAGGGATATCACAGTTAAGAAGGCTTATACATAGGGAATGCTCTTTTTATCATCTCAGTGCTGTGTACTTCCTTAATGAATATCGCATATTAATGGATAGACAGAAACAAAAAGAACCAAACAAAAATTCTCATTATTGCTATAGATGTTTTAGAAAGTATTATGTGTGCAATAATACATAAAGAAAAAATATATATGCGCACATATATGGTATAATGTCCTAGGTATTGCATATACATGTGTATATGTATATATGTATATGCATAGGTATATATGTGTGTATATGGATGTATGTGTGTGTATATATATTATTTTAATGGTCAAAAAAGATAATATGGCACAGATAGAGCATTCCAGGGGTAGGGGGAGAACTCAGAAATAAGTCAGTAAGATGTCAGTGTTTAAGAAAAACTAAAAAAAATCTAATTTCTATGCAGCAAGAGTAACATATTAGAAATATAATAAAAAGGCTGATTTAATGAATTGTAGCAGAAAAATATAAAATCAATATAAATAGCATTTATGAGTTGGTATAAATATGAGTTACTTTTATTAGAATATTTTAATATATATATGTATGAATGAATGAGGAAGCATCCAGTGTGTTTTTTTCCGTTTATTTTACTTTTTTTCCAAATGAGCAGTTCTTTTTTTAATTGAAATATAATGAGCATATAATATTATATTAGTTTCAGGTATACAACATAGTGATTAGATATCTGTATATATTTTGTCATTACAACAATAAATCGGTTAACATCCATTACTATATATAATTTTTTTTCTAATTTCCAAATGTAAAGATTAAGTGCTATAAAATGTAAGTGAGTTTATTATTAATTAAATGATAAAATTCATATAATTCTAATATAAATCTCATTATGTGTGTATGTAGGTTCTGTGTTTGGGAGGACTCAGTAAAGTTACATTACAGCAAAAAGAAAGAAGGGGAGATATTTTTAAATAAAAGCAAGAAAAAATTAACATTATTAAGGCTTATCTCAGGTTATCTATAATAATTAAAACACTTTTATACTCATATGTGAACAAAGAAATTAGAGCGATAAGACAGTAAATACTGAGGAAACTGACTCTGGTCTTCTGTTTAATGCCTTTATATCAAGGAGTACTACCGTGATGGTCTTATATTAAGGGAAATCCCTTCTACACTTTCTACCTTACCTTGTTTTATTTTACCTCATAGTTTCAATTACTAATTGTTATGTTGCATATCTTTGTAGGTGTTTTTTTGTTTTGTTTTAAAGATTTTATTTATTCATGAGAGGCACAGAGAGTGAGACAGAGACAGAGACAGAAACAGAGACAAAGACACAGGCTCCATACAGGGAGCCCTGGTCTCCAGGATCAGGCCCTGGGCTGAAGGTGGCGCTAAACCGCTGAGCCACTGGGGCTGCCCTTGTGTAGGTGTTTTATTCTCAATATCTTTTGAAGAGAATATTAACTATGATAACAGAAACTTTTTTTTTAATCCTCCATAGCTTGGGCCTACAAGAGTACCTGGCCCAATAAATATGTGATAGTGTAATGTCTTATACATGTGGTAAAAGAGCATCCTAGAATAACAGAGAAGCAGAGATTATCTACACAATAGTAATGATTTGTTTTTACAAATGTAAGTAAAAATTCAAACAAAACAGTTTTGCAAAATAAAGTCCAATTCAAATAAGGGATAAACTGTGTAAACTGGAGAAATTTCAAAGCCAGTAAAATAAAATATTCAGGAAAAGTCCAGAAAATTTAATTCATTGTCATTTTTAATTCTTTAAAGTATAAATTTATTTAGATTATATTTTAATCCTACCAGATGCTGAATATTGGATATCCAAATATCCAAAATATTTATTTATCTAGAGTTGTACCTACAAAATGTAGTTTTCTCTTAGTAATAATCAAATGATAATATTAACACTGATAATAATGATAATAGCTTTCCTTTAGGTAAGGTTGTTTATAAAATATTTCTACAATACTAGGATTTTTATTCTGCTGCCAAGAAACTGATAATCAAAAAAAGTTTTGTGTAACTTAAGAGATCCCATGGTTATTTGCAAGCAAATATGTCTGGATAATCTGCTGGTTACATTGAAGAAGTAATCTTTTGGAGAATTAGAACATTCGTTATAGGTATTATTAAGGGATATTTCAACATCCCATACAGTCATGACTATATTTGGAAACATGATGTTATTATTACTCATCTCCAATTAAGTGAATGAAAATTAAGCGAGGCCTGTGAATCATTGAAAAGATTCAAGTCCTTGTGAGACTAAACACATACATGCAGGCACACACATTGTTGCTTTCTCTTATTCCTTTTTAGTAATGTTATGTTCAGTTCTTTTGCCTGGATCTTCAGCCTCTTGGCGTATTCCTAGGGTCAGAAAATCCCCTAAAGAAAAAGCTACTGCAGAATGTCCTCTGATTGACTTGACAAAAATATAGGTCAAGTCAATGCATATATATTTATTTATACATATGACATATATTATATATTATATTATGTATATTATATATTGATTTATATATATGTCAAGCTTTCTGCATTGTTTTCTACAGGAGATAAAAATCTGCTTAGTTCAAGCAAATTTGAAGATATTTAATAAGTGGTAGGTAACCTTGAAATTCTAATGTGAAAGTCCCATTGATTGGAGGAGAATTACAGAGATAGATTATGTCTTCATAAGGCAATGTAAGGTAGAAATTTCAGGTTTAAATATAGTGAAGTCATAAAGGTCAGGGCAAATGTAAATACTACCAAGTATAATTTGGTAAATTTAAATTTTTCGAAGATCTTAGGTATTTTCTTTTAAAAGCACATTTATAAAATGGGACATCCTATGTATGTCCCTGAACATGTACTCATTTTTAACAAGTACAACATAGCTATACAGTTTCTATAAATGAACAGTTCAATGTCAATTATATAAAATGTTACATAATAAATAATTTTTAAAAATTATTTTTTGCAGGACCCCAGCTGGGAAAACTGTATTAACAAACATGCTAATGAAAATTAGTAAAGTGTTAAAGTATTATTCTTCACCCTTCTCTTTCATGACAAAGGAGACTAGACCATTAAACAACCATCTCATTCAGAACGTATAGTGCTCTTCTTCATCTCTTTCTCTTTCTGCTACTTTACTGACAATGAAACAAAATTTGATAGAAAAGACAGGTATTTAATGATTGGTTTTACTAATTATATTTTATGAAAAAATCCTGTAAGAATACTTTTAAACACTTAATATAGATAGCTTCTGAACATCATAATACGTTTCTATTAACAACATTCAGGAAAAGATGTTTTGTTTAGTGTATTTTTTTTGGGCGGGGGAGAGCTCCCACTTGTGGGGTGTGGCAGAGGGAGAAGGAGAGAAAGAATCTTAAGCAGACTCAATGACCAGTGACAGCTGAAGATATCCTAAAATATATAGAATTCCTGAGATCCTCATTTTCCAAATCTGTGACATCAGCAGTCTTAGGAACTAAATTACTTATTGGAAACCATAGTCAAGTTTTTATTTAATATTAACAATAAGAATTTATGGTTTGTTTTGCTCTGCATTTGAAAGTAAACTAAAGTTAAAATATACCTTTTTTCAAGGAAGAAGAAAACATATTGTTTTGAAAGTCTAAGACATCTGCTGGCTGTCTATATTGTGTTGAAATGATTTTTGTATTAAGAAATTATGTAGACAATAATTTAAAAAGGGAATAGTTCAAAATCCACACTTTTCCAGGTGAAGTATGAGTACTTCAATTTGATACAGAAAGAATTGCTTTAATGCTAGTGCTATTTAAAGAAGTCAAGTGAGTATGATAAGCACATTTCAAAAGGTATTTCATAAAATATTCAAAAGGTATTTCATAAAATAAAGTTTATTTTTTAATGTGGTTTGATTTGAACCAAAGTAAATACATTTATATTTTGAGGCATGAAATCCAGTCTTCCATCTTTAAGGGTGTTTCATTCCCTGTGCTCTTTCAACCACTGTTTATTTTTAGAATTTCTAATTTTGGTAAAACATCATTTAGCAGGAAACACATGAATGAGGACATGCAAAAGCAAGTTTAATACCTATGATTGTTTTCCATTTATGTTCATTTTGTTACATTAAAATACTTTATGAAATTTTCTGAATTATGCAAATTTAAAAATATAGACTATTTTTTAAATATTAAGACAATAGGAAGCTAGTTCTTTATAAAGAGCATAAAGTTGCTCTTCAGTATAGCCTAAGATAATTAGGCATTCAGACGTATTTTCAGGAAAGCTCTAGGTTATATATCAAGTCTTACCTAAAAAAAGAGAAAATTCCTAACATCATGAAAATCAGAGAAAATAATTCAGAAATTAATTTCATAAAGATAAGACTACACATCACTTATTTAAATTAGACATATTCAAAATATTTTACCAAATGCAAATTAATACTATATGCAAAACTCTAGAAGAAAAAAAATGTATATGTTGTGCTTTACCATATAAGTCACTAGTATAGTTATTAAAACAATATATATAATGTAAAGAAATGATAGACATAGGGGTACTTCGGTGACTCAGTAGTTGAGCATCTGCCTTCAGCTTAGGTCATGATCCTGGGGTCCTGGGATCAAGTGCTGCATCAGGCTCCCTGCAGGGAGCCTGCTTCTCCCTTTGCCTATGTCTCTGCCTCTTTCTCTAGGTCTCTCATGAATGAAAGAATGAATGAATAAATAAATAAATAAAGTCTTAAAAAATGACATTCTTTGAGTAATAGTGGTAAATGATCTACTTATTTCACTTTTGCATTTTTTTTTTTGTTCTGTGTTTGCTTTTATCTTGAGAGAGAGAGAGAGAGAACCTGAGAGGAGGTGCAGAGGAAGGGGAGAGAATCTTAAGCAGATTCCATGTCAAGCATGGAGCCTGATGTGAGACTCACTCTCACGACCTTGAAAACCTGACCTGAACTGAAATCAAGATTTGAAATCAAATCTGATTGACTTACTTCTCTCAGCATAATACCCTCCAGTTCTATCCACATT
This sequence comes from Canis aureus, assembly GCF_053574225.1. NCBI lineage: Eukaryota > Metazoa > Chordata > Mammalia > Carnivora > Canidae > Canis > Canis aureus. The sequence goes on along the minus strand of NC_135627.1, from coordinate 24,172,310 downwards.
GAAGCAAATGGTGGGTATTTCTTGTTTCTGATGGCTGAGTAATATTCTGTTGTATACATATACCACAGCTTCTGTATCCATTCATCTTTCGATGGACACCGAGGCTCCTTCCACAGTGTGGCTACTGTGGACATTGCTGCTATAAACATTGGGGGGCAGGTGTCTCCTTCTTTCACTGCATCTGTATCTTTGGGGTAAATTCCCAGCAGCACAATTGCTGGGTGGCACAGCAGATCTATTTTTAACTCTTTCAGGAACCTCCACACAGTTTCCCAGAGTGGCTGCACCACCAGTTCACATTCCCACCAACAGTGTAAGAGGGTTCCCCTTTCTCCACATCCTCTCCAACATTGGCTGTTTCCTGCCTTGTTAATTTTCCCCATTCTCACTGGTGTGAGGTGGTATCTCATTGTGGTTTGATTTGTATTTCCCTGATGGCCAGTGATGCAGAACATTTTCTCGTGTGCGTGTTGGCCGTGTCTATGTCTTCTTTGGTGAAATTTCTGTTCATGTCTTTTGCCCATTTCATGATTGGATTGCTTGTTTCTTTGCTGTTGAGTTTAATAAGATCTTTATAGATCTTGGATACTAGTTCTTTATCTGATAGGTCATTTGCAAATATCTTCTCCCATTCTGTAGGTTGTCTTTTAGTTTTGTTGACTGTTTCTTCTGCTGTGCAGAAGCTTTTTATCTTGATTAAGTCGCAGTAGTTCATTTTTGCTTTTGTTTCCTTTGCCTTCATGGATGTATCTTGCAAGAAGTTGCTGGGCCAAGTTCAAAAAGAGTGTTGCCTGTGTTCTCCTCTAGGATTTTGATGGATTCTTTTCTCACATTTAGATCTTTCAACCATTTTGAGTTTATCTTTGTGTATGGTGTAAGAGAATAGTCTAGTTTCTGTCCAATTTTCTGTCCAATTTTCCCAGAGCCATTTATTGAAGAGACTGTCCTTTTACCGGTGGATAGTCTTTCCTCCTTTATCGAATATTAGTTGACCATAGAGTTGAGGGCCTGTTTCCGGGTTCTCTATTTTGTTTCATTGACCTATGTGTCTGTTTTTGTGCCAGTACCACATTGTCTTGATGACCAAAGCTTTGTAGCACAATCTGAAATCTGGCATTGTGATGCCCCCAGCTCTAGATTTCTTTTGCAATATTCCCCTGGCTATTCGGGGTCTTTTCTGATTCCACACACATCTTAAGGTTATTTGTTCCATCTCTCTGAAGAAAGTCCATGGTATTTTGATAGAGATTGCATTAAATGTGTAAATGGCCCTGGGTAGCATTGACATTTTCACAATATTAATTCTTCTAATCCATGAGTATGGAATGTTTTTCCATGTCTTTGTGCCTTCCTCAATTTCTTTCAGAAGTGTTCTGTAGTTTTTAGGGTAGAGATCCTTTTCCTCTTTGGTTCGGTTTATTCCTAGGTATCTTATGCTTTTGGGTGCTACTGTAAATGGGATTGACTCCTTAATTTCTGTTTCTTCAGTCTCATTGTTAGTGTATAAGAATGCCACTGATGGCATTGATTTTGTATCCTGCCACACTGCTGAATTGCTGTTATAAGTTCTAGCAATCTTGGGTGGAGTCTTTTGGGTTTTCTATGAACAGTATCATGTCATCTGCAAAGAGGGAGAATTTGACTTCCTCTTTGCCAATTTGAAAGCCTTTTATATCCTTTTGTTGTCTGATTGCTGAGGCTAGGACTTCTAGTCCTATGTTGAATAGCAATGGTGAGAGTGGACATCCCTGTCTTGTTCCTGACCTTAGGGGAAAGGCTCCCTGTGTTTCCCCATTGAGAATGATATTTGCTGTGGGCTTTTCATAGATGGCTCTGAAGATGCTGAGGAATGTTCCCTCTACCTCTACACTCTGAAGAGTTTTGGTCAGGAATAGATGCTGTATTTTGTCAAATGCTTTATCTGCATCATATGAGAGGATCATATGGTTCTTGTTTTTTCTCTTGTTGATATGATCTATCACACTGATTGTTTTACGAGTGTTGAACCAGCCTTGCATCCCGGGGATAAATTCCACTTGGTCATGGTGATTTATCTTTTTAATGTACTGTTGGATCCTCTTGACTAATATCCTGTTGAGAATTTTTGCATCTGTGTACATCAAGGATATTAGTCTCTAATTCTCTTTTTTGTTGGGGTCTTTGTCTGGTTTTGGAATTAAGGTGATGCTGGCCTCATAGAACGAGTTTGGAAGTAATGCATCCCTTTCTATCTTTCAGAACAGCTTTAGTAGAATAGGTATTGCTGCTTCTTTAAACATTTGATAGAATTCCCCTGGGAAGCCATCTGGCCCTGGACTTTTGTGTCTTGGGTGGTTTTTGATGACTGCTTCAGTTTTCTCCCTGGTTATTGGCCTGTTCAGGTTTTCTATTTCTTCCTGTTCCAGTTTTGGTAGTTTGTGGTTTTCCAGAAATGTGTACATTTCTTCTAGATTGCCTAATTTTTTGACGATAGCTGCTCATATTATGCTTTTAAAATCATTTGTATTTCCTTGGTGATGATCTCTCCTTTTGTATTTGTGTTTTTGTATTTGTATTTTTGTATTTGTATTTTGTATTTGTATTTTGTATTTTGTATTTGTATTTTGTATTTTGTATTTGTATTTTGTATTTGTATTTTGTATTTGTATTTTGTATTTGTATTTCTATTTCTTCCTGTTCCAGTTTTGGTAGTTTGTGGTTTTCCAGAAATGTGTACATTTCTTCTAGATTGCCTAATTTTTTGACGATAGCTGCTCATATTATGCTTTTAAAATCATTTGTATTTCCTTGGTGATGATCTCTCCTTTTGTATTTGTGTATTTGTATTTGTATTTCCTTGGTGGTGATCTCTCCTTTTGCATTTGTGATTTTATTAATTTGAGTCTTTTCTCTTTTGTTTTTACTAAGGCTGGCTAATGGTTTATCTATCCTATTAATTTTTTCAAAGAAACAACTCCTGGTTTTGTTGATCTGTTCTACAGTTCTTCTGGTCTCTATTTCATTGAGTTCTGCTTGAATCTTTATTAACTCTCTTTTTCTGCTGGGTGTAGGTTTTATTTGCTGTTCTTTCTCCAGTTCCTTTAGGTGCCAGGTTAACTTGTATATTTGAGTTCCTTCCAGTTTTTGGATGGATGCTTGTATTGTGATATATTTCCTTCTCAGGACTGCTTTTGCTGTATCCCAAAGATTTTGAAAGGTTGTATCTTCATTCTCATTAGTTTCCATGAATCTTTTTAATTCTTCTCTAATTTCCTGGTTGACCCATTCTTCTTTTAGCAGGATGATCTTTCACCTCCACTTGAAATGTCTTCCAAATTTCTTCTTGTGATTGAGTTCTAGTTTCAAAGCATTATGGCCTGAAAATATGATTTTGATTGATATACTTGGCAGCTCCCACATTAGGGGCATACATATCCATGATTGTTAGGTCCTCTTGTTGGATAGACCCTTAAAGTATGATATAGTGTCCTTCTTCACCTCTTACTACAGTCTTTGGGATAAACTTTAATTTATCTGATATGAGAATTGCTGCTTTCTTTTGAGGACCCTTTGAATGGTAAATGGTTCTCCATCCTTTCATTTTCAGGCTGTAGGTGTCCTTAGTTCTAAAATGAGTCTCTTGTAGACAGCAAATAGTTAGGTCTTGATTTTTATCCAGTCTGAAACACTGCATTTTTTGTTGGGAAAATTTAGCCCATTCACGTTAAGAGTTACTATTAAAGATATGAATTTAGTGTCATCATAATACCTATTTAGTCCCTGTTTTGTGGATTATTTCTTTGGGCTTCCTCTTTATTTTACAGGGTCCCCCTTATTATTTCTTGCAGAGCTGGTTTGGTGGTCACATATTCTTTCAGTTCCTGCCTATCTTGGAAGCTCTTTACCTCTCTTTCTTTTCTGAATAAGAGCCTTGCTGGATAGAGTATTCTTGGCTGCATGTTCTTCTCAGTTAGGACCCTGAATATATCCTGCCAGCCCTTTTCTGGCCTGCCAGGTCTCTGTGGAGAGGTCTCCTGTTAATCTAATATTTCTCCCCATAAAAGAGGGATCTATTGTCTCTTGCTGCTTTAAGTATTTTCTCTTTATCTTTGGAATTTGCAAGTTTCACTATTAAATGTTGAGGTGTTAAGCGGTTTTTATTGATTTTGGGATGGGAGATTTCTCTATCTCCCGGATCTGAATGCCTGTTTCCCTCCCCAAATTAGGGAAGTTCTCAGCTATGATTTTTTTCAAATATAGTTTGTGGTCCTCTGTCCTTTTCTGCACCCTCTGGAACTCCAATTTAATGCAGATTTTTCCTTCTGCGGCTGTCATTTATTTCCCTTAACCTTTCCTCAAAGTCTTTTAATTGTTTTTCTCTTTTATCCTCAGCTTCCTTCCTTGCCATCAATTTGTGTTCTCTGTCACACAGTTTCTTCTACCTCATTAACCCTTGTCATTAGGACCTCCAGTTTGGATTGCATCTCATTTAATTGATTTTTAATTTTGGCCTGATTAGATCTACATTCTTCAGTCATGAAGTCTCTTGAATCTTTTATGCTTTTTTCCAGAGCCACCAGTAGCTTTATAACTGTGCTTCTGAATTGGCTTTTTGACATTGAATTGTAATTGAAATTCTGTAACTCTGTGGGAGAGAGGACTGTTTCTGATTCTTTCTTTTGTGGTGAGTTCTTCTTTCTAGTCATTTTGCTCGGTGTAGAGTGGCTAAAACGAGTTGTACTGGAAAAAGGAAAAAAAAAAAGAAAAAATAAAGAAAAAAACAAAAACCAACCAACCAACCAAACAAACAAAAAGGAGTATATTCTGGTTCTATATACTGTAAATCCCTTGACTTCCCCTGGAGCTTTCCAGTGATGCTCGGTCAAGAAATTGCTCTTCCCCTGCCCTCCCAGCTGGTCTTCTAGGGGAGGGGCCTGCTATGCTGATTCTCAGGTGTGTGCACCTGGGGGAGCTGCCCTGCCTCCCCACCAGGTGCACGGCTCAGTAGGAGCTGTTAGTCCTGTGAGGCCTCTGTTTCCAAGCAGCCCCACTCCGTCCCAGGCACAGGGTGACACCATGAGTAACAACCACACTGGGAGCGGCCAGCTCTCCAGCCCTGAGTCAGCTCCCACAGTAACCACCACAGTCTCCCAGTCTGCACTGGCCTCATGCTCCGGGGGTGGGGAGCATGGATTTGCACAGCTTGGGGGCACCGCGGGCAGGAGCATCCTTGTCCTGTGCCCTCTTATCTCCACCTCTCCCAAGGGGAGCACAGGATCCTGGCCGTGTACCCCAGTGCCACTGGAATCACGTTCCCAGGGCTGTGGCTCCCGAAGTCAGCCCTCTCTGCCTGGAGCCACCGCCTGAGCTGCTCCCGAAGCCCCGCAGGTCGCGTGCTCCAGTCCTTTACCACACTTGGCCCATGGTGTGTGGCGCGCTCTCCCCGGGGGGCACTTCCTCTGTTAGTGACCCCGGTAGACTGGAGGCTCCACTGCCCTTCCTGGGATTCTGCCCGAGTTCCCTGCAAGCCTCTTTCCCTCCGGGAAGAATCCGGTGCAGATTTTTAAAAGTTCCTGCTTCTCCAAGACTGAGCTTTCCTGTCCTGGGGGCTTTTGCAGTGCCCCCTCAGCCTGGCTCCTCTGGGGGGGGTCCTCCCCCACTGGATTCTTTTTCAGTTATTTATTTATTTTTTCCTGTCTTCCTACCTTGTTAGAAGTGCAAACTCTTCTCTCCGTAGCGTTCCAGCTGTTCTCTCTTTAAATCTCAGGCTGAATTCATAGGTTTTCAGAATGATTTAAGTTATCTAGGTGACTCTAAGGTAAGTTGGTGGGGACAGGTGACTTGGGGACCCTACTCTTCTGCCATCTTGCCCTGCCCCCCGAGAGCCAGATTCTTAACCAACTCAGCCACTTGGGTGCCTGTATTATATAGCATCCTTAAATAAATGTTCATAAAAATGTAATGGGCTAGCTGATTTCTGTACTCATGAAATTATATAACACTGATACATAATGATGTATCTTCATGGTAAATTGCATTTGTCTTATGTGTAAGTTGAGTAATTTACTGTTAATTAAGATAGGTCATCCATTAAGACACTCTGTGAATCAATTTGTATCCTAGTATCAGAATTTTGATTTTATGTACAGGGTCATTGGACTGATAAAGAGTTTAGGAAAGCTATGTGACAGTGTCATCTGGGATGAACAATGATTTAGTAGTCAATCTAAAATTTAAATTGTAGATATACAAATGATGTATCAATGGTGTTTAGGGATTAAAGATTAAAATAAATTCACACACATTAAATTACCTTAAACAAAAATCCTCATACTATTTCATAGCTGTATGAAATCAATGAGAAGTAGAAGTTTAAAATCATTATTTTTCCTGATCTATCTTCAGTACTAAATGGTTATAAGAAAATGATAAAATATCTTCAAAATTATATCTAAATGTCAACTTCTAATCGAATCAAAGTGTTGAGATATTTCAAAAATTAAAAAGGTTAACACCTCTTTAACACATTTCCATAGAGACATCAATAAAATTATCATCAGTATCTTTGAGTTGTTTTGATTAATTAGTCTTTTAAATTATGAAACATGACATAAATATCGTAAAATGCTTGGTAGGTATAAACACTACAGAAAATGATGTTTAAATTTTAAAACTAAATTTCAAAGAAAATTATTTTTCTATGTAATTCTTTCTTTTTGAAATTTGCTTCCATGCAATACTTTAAACGGTAGTTCTATATTCTGGCACACTTTATAATTGACAGGCAATAGTGGGCATTTCTTAAAAAATTATGAAAGTATTAGTGATTTTTAAACTCTTTGATTGAATCTAATGTACAATCAAGTTTACAAAATATTGTCCCAAAGCTATGAAACATTGGTAACCTTCAGGTATCCATAATACTATTATTCTGGGTGTAATACTCTTACTACAGAACAGCTTTACCTACTCTTTCTCTATTCCATATCATACTTGGTTATTCTCCTCCCACCTTACAAAAGGCATAAACTTCTATCATTCTAATAAAACTGCCATTGATTCAAGCTATCGTTGATCCTTTTGTATGTCATACCTTCTACCTGTGATGTATTCATAATAGGAAAATAGATTATTAGTTCTTCTAAAACTATTATCTATGCCAGAGTTCACTAGTATAAACAATTGGTCTTAGTATATAGACTCAGTTTAACATAACTATGTATTTTCCTTATATATTATTAAATCAATATATATTGTTATTCAGTGGGAAAAATGGAAATACTTACTTTGATAATCACTAAGATAAAATAAGGAGAGCAGTCAGCTCATTGTCAGTATAGCTGTTTAAAATGAAACTCTTCTTTGTAGCCTCACATAACTCTAGATAATTTATATAACTTTATAAAGACTATTTTTTTCATTTGGAAAGTACTTTTAAAATTTCTATTGGATTATTTTAATACATATTTATTCACTGCTTTGAATGGCTTTTCTGCCCAAATATTCTCTCTCGAATTGTATGTATGAATTTTTTTTCTTGAGGATAGGAGGTTTCTCAAAAAATAGTAGTTTTTTTCCCCATTAGGAAATTTTAGTATATGTGCCAAAGTGAGCACATCCCCAATAGCAAATTTTAATAACCTGTTAATAATTTGTATTCATTGTATAGATGTGTGTATGTTAGGATAGTCTGAAGATTTGTTATTCAAAAAATAAACATGACCCATTTAGAGAAGAACTTCATTGACTATGATAAATGATAGATAGATAGAGCTATAGATAGCTATGACTGTACATGTAGATATAGACATAAAAGTAGGTGTAGATATTTAAGGGGGGAGGCACTAAAAAAGGAAAACAACTCTGAGTGATTTTATCCTAGAAATATTTTTGTTGCTTAATTTCTTCATTTTTTAATGCTTAGCTTTTTTTGCATGAATAAGGGAAATATTCCACATTATTATTTACACCACACTGGTGTAATAAGTAATATCCCTTAAAAATCTTTAGTATTAAAAATGAATATATAGAACATTATTTAGAAAAAATGTTCTGTAAAACATCTAACTCAGAAAAATGGACATTAAGCTTAACATAAGACTTTCAGTTAAATTCACAAAATGTAGCTAAATATAAGGATTTCATAATAACACAGTAAATTTTATTTGCTATTAGACATGACTATAAATGGAGTTACTATGTACTTCCCCATATATTTCAAGTAACAATTGGCTCAAACATATGCAAAAGACTTTAAAATTTAGCTTGAAATCAAAAGAGGATAATTATTTCTACCACCTAAAAATATAAGAAAATACTAAATTTTTCCCTGTATCTTATATTTTCATGTAAAATATGCTTTTCTGGAATGTGGGGAGTGAACCATTCTGACTCAAGTGATAAAGATACCTTCCTTTACTTCAAAGAGGAAAAATCGAAGTGAATAGAATAAGCTTGACACTGAAACTGAGAGACAGGGATCTCTAAAGTTGAGAAATTTGGGTGGCATAATGTCTCTCTGCATTAACTTCAGAATAATCCAGCCTACATAATGGTAGTTATAGCAGAATGTATGCTTCCACAAAGGAAAAATGCATGCTAGAAAATGAAGACTTCCAAGGGGAATAATTTTAGTTTCTATATTAAATTATGAAGATAGATCATCAAAATAGTTCTTAGTATTCAGATAAGCAGCTATGAATTGCATTAATAGAAAATAATATTCTAATATAACCCATCATCTCAACTAAATTTAATCCATCACAAAACTATTTTTACACTCATGGACAAACACTCCCTCTCACACTCACATCAACATACATATGCACAACCACACATCCTTGGTAAAAATCCAATCCATTGGGTGACTGCTCATATCAACAGAGGAACCTATACTTAAGTACAAATAGAACAAAATTCTAGGGAATATGTAATGTTATTGGGAGATGGAAAAATATCATATTGGGAGGATAGACTATAATTTATTAGAAAATATTTTTTAAATACTAGTATCTAGCTGTTTAAAAATCTTATTTGAAAGTATGACATCATATTGAAAGACTAATATATTGTTAAATAAAGATCTAATTTAGTAAAATGTACTTTATAATTATTGAATTAAAATATATACGTATTCATTTTTCAAAAAATACTTATGTATGTAAAGCAGTTTTAAAAAGTATTAATATATACCTATCTGGGTAAATTTGGTTGGTGATTTGTTTGCTCATCTGAAGTTTTTTATTACACAGAATGTATTATCTTATATTTTCTTGAGGGAAAAGTATGCTTGTGGCTGCCCGGGTGACTCATCGGTTGGCATCCCGGGTAGCTCAGTGGTTGGCACCGCCTTTGGCCCAGGGCCTGATCCTGGAGTCCTGGGATGGAGTCCCTCGTCGGGCTCCCTACATGGAGCATGTTTGTCCCTCCGCTTGTGTCTCTGCCTCTCTCTCTCTCTCTCTCAGTGTCTCTCATGAATAAATAAATAAAATCTTAAAAAAAGAAAAGCCTTAAAAAAAAAATTTGATATTTAATCAAATCTAACTCAAATTTGAATAATCTAAATATTGCTATAATTATTACTTAGGTGCAGTATTTGAAAAACCTTTCCCTTACCTTACAGCCTACTGTTAAGATGACTTCAAACTGTGTCTAAGAAAGAATAAGTTTACTATTAACATACTTATTTTATGTCGATATATGCCTGTTTGTTAGTGTTACATGTTTTCATTTGCCAGCTTTAAGAGAAATGTCAAGAGAACATGCATGTAAGCCACTGACAGTTATGCAGATTTATATCCAAAATGCTATCTTCAAACACTTTTACTTTTCTATTAAATTTAAAATTGTCCACAGTATTCAATTGAAATACATTTAATAAATCAGTAATCACTATATTGTCGATTTCATATCCTTTCAATTTCACCATTTGCTTAGAATGACTTTACCTAAGGACCATAAGAAAAATAATTCTCTTTTAAATACAAGAGAATATTAATTTTTCTATTAATTTATTTATCTGAATTTAATTATTAATATTAATTATTAATATTATAAAGTCAGCATATTTTATAAACATTGTATATATACAAACTCAGGTTAACTCAATTTTATCCATAAATTGGTTGGGGAAATATTTTGTTACGGTCACCCTTATTGTAACCACCATATTTGATTCAAGAAAAAAAGGGTAAATAAAAAGAAAAGAAATATTAAGTAGTGCTTTTCTACTTACATATTGCCTATACCATGGTTTATCAACTGAGATTTTGGGTCGGATAGTCCTTTGTTGTGAGGGTAGTTCTGTTCTTTGTTGGATTTAGCAGTTTCCCTGGCCTCTACCCACTAGATAAAGTCAAAACCACAGACATGACAATAAGAAATGTCTCAGACATTTCATATGTTCTGGGGGGCAAAATCAGCCCTTTACCTTGGGAGCCTCTTCAGTCTACAGGTGAATACAGGACCTTATTAATAACAATTCTGTAATGTAATTATCCCACTGCCTTATATTACCAGATTCTGTACATATTCCAAAACCCAGATTCTGAACAGATGTAAAATAAGCAAACAATGGGGTGGAATGTAGCCTGGGAACTGTTGTCTGATTTTTATCTTCCCTTTAAAACATCAAAGTAAATGAAAAAAAAAAAAAAAAAAAAAAACGAAAGGGAGGAAATTAAAACAGTATTCCTTCCTGGATAATTTTTATATTGTGCTAAAAAATAAGGAAAATTTATATACTTCCTAAAGTCTATTGATTTAGTTTTAGCAAAAGATTTTTAACCTAAGAAAAGGAATCTTACAAGAATTTTAGTACTGGAATATAGTAGGTAAATATAATACTTAAACCTAACATTTATGAATTATAGTTAGATAACCATTTATCTCAATTTATTAAATTTCTCAGAAAATATTGTATTTGTAAGGGAGAATCAGATCATAAATTTTGCCTATTTTATGTAACAAGTATTCCTTAGACTACCTCGCAAATAAGAGTGAAATATTACATTGAAAGTTATATCCCTAAATTCATAACTTTGGTCAGTTCAATGAAAGGATATGGTTGATGCTCTTTAAAGACATATGCAGAACATATGTTCTAACAAAGAAAATATATGTGTATGTATACACCCATCTATTTTTCCCTAAAGTTAAATCATATTACAGATATGGAGCACTGTGACTTTTACCAATATACCCTTATGTGATACCTGTGTATATATATAAAGAAAGATTTCATATATTTTATTTTTTTTTATTTTTTTTTAATATTTTTCTACCAATCCATGAACATGTAAGTCTTTCCATTTTTTTTTTTAATTTTTATTTATTTATGATAGTCACACAGAGAGAGAGAGAGAGAGAGAGAGAGAGAGGCAGAGACACAGGCAGAGGGAGGAGCAGGCTCCATGCACCGGGAGCCCGACGTGGGATTTGATCCTGGGTCTCCAGGATCGCGCCCCGGGCCAAAGGCAGGCGCTAAACCGCTGCGCCACCCAGGGATCCCGATTTCATATATTTTAAATAAAAATGTATGATTTGAATAATGACTTATCACCCTGCCAAAGATTTTTTTTTTCTAGTCTCTGGAAGCTAATTCAAACTTTAGGATTTTGAGTCAAATTCTGTTTAAATATTGACATCCTGAGGCATACTTAAATTCTTAAACCTTATCATACATTAAATTTGTGTAATGAACTAGAATATCAACCCAGAAAGACCCTGTAGCAAAAGAATGTAGAAAATGCCAATGTGGACAAAATTGAGTGGGTATGGGGGCAAGAAGATCAGGAGCACAGCCTGGGAGGGCACCATTCATTGGTCCAAATACTAGTGGAAGACTGGTGATTATAAGTAACATGAGAGTATCACATATCTTTGATTCTGGTAATTTAACAGAAGTTCATGAACAGTATTTTAGAGGATATAAAAGCCAATCAGTATTAAAAAATGTAACTCCAGTTAGCTCTGCTACAGAAACAAATCAAATGTAAAAAAAAAAGTACTAGTTGAATCAACAAAACTCGAACAAAAATTGGGCCAAGTTTTTTTTTGTTGTTGTTGTTATAAAAAAAAACATATTTTGTGGTTCTGTGGTTCACATTCTTTTCAGCAGATACTTGAAACTCAGTAGGAATATATTTTTCATGTAGTAAGAAACCAAAGCAATGGTAAACAATCAAAATTCAGTGCAGAAAATTTTTTGTTTATCTGACATCAATAACATTGGTCTTAAATTTTGTGCTTTACAGAAACAGTGCTGCTGATACAATATAACCTTAAAGTTAGCTGTAAAAAATTCAGTTTTTAAATAAATTATCTGTATATATATTTCTGAAATATTCATTCCCTTTCATTAAAAAAATCTTGTAAACTGCAATCTTGATATTAAAGAAATCATGTCAGGAAGATTGCACATGATTTCTGTCAAGTGAGAAGAAAATATATATGAGAAAGTATTTAAGACATAGACTATTTCCTCTTCAAATCTGGTACCTCTATGTTATAAATAAGTGATGTGATATTATATTATGAAACAAGTAAATAATAAGCATACAAATAAATAAGAACAATATGAAGGAATATTATATAAAAAACAAAAAATATTTTTTCAACCAAAATATGTGTTATGCGGACATTTTTAAAGCAATTTAAAATATCCACTCATTTATTCATTCATTGAATAAATAAGTATCTTTTGATCAGAAGTATATCCCAGGTATTTTTGGTACAAGCAAAACAGTAATCAACAAAACACACAAAATATGTTTCCTTATGAAGTTTATATTCTATTAAAAGAGGTAGTAATAAGTGCTAAAAGAAAGATTAAAAAAAAAAGAAGAAAAAAAAAAAGGGCAGCCCGGTGGCTCAGTGGTTTGGCGCCACCTTCAGCCCAGGGCCTGATCCTGGGGTCCCGGGATCGATCCCACATCGGGCTCCCCGTATGGAGGCTGCTTCTCCCTCTGCCTGTGTCTCTGCCTCTCTCTCTCTCTCTCTCTCTCTCTCTCTCTCTGTCTCTCATGAATGAATAAATAAATAAAATCTTTAAAAAAAAAAAGAAAAGAGAGATAAAGACATAAGAGGGAAGGAGAATAGGAAATGTTGGATCAGAATGATAAATTTTACATGAGATTGCCAGAGAAATTCTTTCCACATGGCCATGTTCTGGTCTTTGTGGACTTTTTGTCTTCCAGACTTTCATTAAAGACACACACACACACACACCACTTAAGCATATATGTATATGTATGTAACAGTTGTATTTTATACTGTGTTGATAGAACAGTACTAATATTATATTTAAAGATTTTAGTTGACATGAGAGTTCATTTCCTTTCCTTAATTAAAAAAATTAAAATATTTTTTAGAGACCTTAAACATATTGTTTGTTCTAAGTATTGTACAAGTAGTACAAGTATATACTAAGTATATACTTAGTTTGTTCTAAGTATTGCTAGTGGATGCATTGATCTTACCTCATTAAAAAGAGATTTATAGGGAAAAAAGATAAATGAATTAACTAATTATAGAAGTATCTAAAGGAAAGCATTCAGATGGAACAACTGTTAAAATGTCCACATGTGGGACTTTGTTTGGCATATGCAAGGGACAGCAGTGAGTGAACTGAATGTGACTGAACTGGAGTGAGGAAAAGAAGATGTGAAAGCCAAGTAGGAAATGCCATGAAAAAACTGATGGACAGTCTGTTTTGGCAGGACCATGTATTTCATTCACTAAAAGCTTTGGGCTTCATTCTGAGCAAGAAGTGAAACCATTGGAGGCAGGTGTTTAACAGAGGAATGAGAGGACTAAAATCATTTTGCTAGAATCACTTGGTCTGAAGGACACAAGGCAGTTGTTGAGTCTCTTAAGACAGTACCTAGAGTGTGGCTATTAAAATGTAAAGGAGAATGTGGTCATATTCTGGGGGAGAGATAGCTGTGTCTGAGATGAGAGTGGTGATTAGAAGTTGTGATAATGCTATCAAGGCAAAGCTAAAGTTATTTGCTGAAAGACCATGCATAGGGTTAAGACAGGAGAGAAAAAAAGAGAATCATTGGAATAAAAAAGGATTTATTGCTGAGCAAATGAAAAATATAGAATTGGCATTGACTGAAATGAGAGAAACTTCAGAAGGAATAGATATGGGGAGAATTGTAGGAACTTCATTTTTCATGTGCAAAGTTTGCAATTACTATCAAATATACAAGTGGAGAAGTAAAGCTGACATAAGAATATTTGGAACTTGAGGTCAAGAGAGACATACATAAAATGCAAATCCAGAAGTCAGCTTTTAGATTATGATTAAATCATCAGACAGCATGAGAGCCTAAGTGTTAGAGTAGATAATAAAAAATAGTCATGTGAATGTATTGACACTCCTAAATTTAGGGGTGAGAGTTGTGTGCAGGTAAAGGAAGTATTAAAAAAAAAAAAAAAAAAAAAAAGAAAGATACAGTGTACGAAATGTTTCTAAACAGCCAGAGTAGATTACTGCATTTGATTGCTGAAGTTGCCAACATAAAGGTAATTGGTAACTTTGAAAAGAGTTGGGAGTTGGTGAACAAAAACCAGTGCAAAGGGCCAATATGAAGCCAACAATTATCCACTATACTTTCAAGAAACTTTTCTGTAAAAAGAGCAGACAAATGGAGCAAAAGTTAGAGAAGGAAATAGAATCAAAACAGGGAATTTTTATTATAAAAGATAGAATTTACTTATGTTATGTACTAGTATGAATAATAGAAAAGAGAGAATTGGTAGCAGAGGAGAGAGAGGGAGAATCAACGCAATAATGTCCTTAGATAGATGTGAGGGAATGAGAGGTAAAAGCAAGGGGAGGGGGGAATTTTAGCTAGGAGCATGACATCTATTTTTATTGTTTATGCACAAAGAGTAAATTAGTAAGCAATAAATTATTTATTTGTTTTGCCTGTAGGAATTAAATGCATAAAAACTAAAGGATTTTTTATTTTATATTCTCATCTTACTGATCTATAAATATGTCTGAGCACTGATATCATTATTGATAGATTTGTCCTACTCTGCATCCCATTGGCTCTTTTTTGAGATTCTGAGGAGAATAAACTAAATAAATTGAAATTCAATGGCTGTATTTCATTGTTTATGTTTTATGGTCCTTTTTAGATTCAAAAAATATAGTATTTTTATATAGTTTCCTTATTCTTTCACTAATAATTATATTTCTTAGTGAAATTATGAGAGAATATATAGAGAATTAGAAAATTATATTTCTCTTCTTATAACAAGGATACAAATTTTCTTCCTTTTATTTTCAATTTAAACTGTCCACCTGAACAGGCTTTTATAAATTACAGTTCCTGCATTTTCCTTTCTTCTCCATATTGTATCCTTTCCACAGTGTCTAACAATTAATGCAAGGACTATTCCTTCTTATCACATGCTATTCAGTCTAGAGAAAAGTTGAATTGTATCAAAAGTTCTCCATGGCTTCTAAGTATGACACATAATATTACTGTGACCTGCTAAATGCCAGTGAGAACCATGAAAGTTCGAGTAAAAACATTCATCACCTTCCAAAATATTTCCCTTGTAATCTATGCCACCTCCTTGAGTATTATCTAGATAAACTTTTTATTATTTGTACGTTTTATTGAGCCCTATCTTAGATAATTTTCTACGAACATTCTATAAAACTCTTCAAATCCTAACACACACTAATTAATTGAGCAGCAGATACCATTGTTAACCCTCTATGATAAATACAGAAACTGGGGAGTAGAGAACACAAGCAAAATATTCAAAATCACATGCATAATTAGATACTTGGTAGAACCTGGATTAGAGGTTCTGGAATATCATTCCCAGAAGTTAACATCCAGAATTCTCTCAGACTACAATATGCAGGCTTATCTTTAATTGTGATATATTGAGATTATATGGATTCTATTAAGAAAGTTATGTGGATGGGAATATCTTCTTCTATATCTAATTTATACGTCTGCTGATTTTTTAAAGATTTTTTTTTTTTTTACTTATTTAAGAGAGAAGGAGAAAGAGTGAGAGAGAGAGAGCAGGAGCAAGAGAGGGGCAGAGGGAGAGGAAGAGGCAAATCCCCCGCTGAGCAGGGAACCTGATGGTGGGGCTCAATTCCAGGACCCTGAGATCATGACCTGAGCAGCCAAAGGCATATGCTTAACCAACTGAGCTACACAAGTGCCCCTATTCTTTGCTGATTTCTAACTGGTTTTGAAATGCTTATTGTATGCATATTGTGGATTTGATCCTTTTTCATTCTAAGAGTTATATATTTTTCATTTTCCCTGAAATGTTTTTCCTATGATGGTTTATACAATACCTTATTACCATACATTCTAGTATCAATATGGTACCAGAAAGAATATTCCTTAAAAAGAATACAACTTGTGGGGTACCTGTGTGTCTCAGTCTGTTAAGTGTCTACCTTCGGCTCAGGTCACGACTTCTGGGTCCTGGAATTGATCTGAGTCAGGTTTTCTGCTCAGTGGGAAGTCTGCTTCTCTCTCTCTCTCTCTCTCTCTCTCTCTCTTCTTCTGCCCCTCCCCATCTCTCATCCTCTCTCTCTCTCTTTCTCTCTCTCTCTCAAATAAGTGATTTTAAAAACCTAAAAAT
Source organism: Canis aureus (assembly GCF_053574225.1). Lineage (NCBI taxonomy): Eukaryota > Metazoa > Chordata > Mammalia > Carnivora > Canidae > Canis > Canis aureus. The sequence goes on along the minus strand of NC_135627.1, from coordinate 24,155,696 downwards.
ATTACAAGTTCAATCTATTCATTTTTGTTATTGTTAGGTTGATACATTTTTCTGTTTTCTTAACCATTAAAATTAGCTCTTATTTAAAATGACAATAAATGAATTTATTTGACCAAAAAAACCAAGAAATATAAATAAGAATTATGGTCAACTATACTGATTTCAATTTTGCATTTGAAACATCTATTTTATATTAGTGACAGGAGCCCATTATTTGAAAGCTATTCTCTACATATCTCATTTTTCATCCTAATATCTATTTACAGGGTCTGATAGTTGTTTCTAATAATGCGAAAATTAGATAGATAGATAATGATGATTACATTAAAATGTTTTATTGATTATGATTGAAATAGTAAGAATAAATATTGAATTATTTGAAAATATTTTCTTCTTTGATATATTCTAAATGTAAAACAGAACCCAAAATGGCATAACATGACAAATCTTTGATGCTGAAAATTTACGCTGGGAGCTTTAAACAGTCTATTTCTTTTTGGCTATAGGTGAGAATATTTGTTGTATGTTAGATTTTTTTAAAGATTATTTATTCATGAGAGACAGAGAGAAAGAGAGAGAGAGAGAAGCAGAGACACAGGCAGAGGGAAAAGCCGGCTCCATGCAGGGAGCCCAATGCGGGACTCGATCCCGGGACTCCAGGATCACACCCTGGGCTGAAGGCAGGTGCTAAACTGCTGAGCCACCCAGGGATCCCTCCCCTATGTTAGATTTTCCTATGTCTCTGCACAAAATAATCCTAATCTCCTTATTTTCTGACCCAATTATTTAAGAATTTATGCATGATCATAAATTTTAGAATTTTTCAATGACAGTATGTTTTTTAAGTAAATGAATAAAATATTAATACATAATCTAGAAAGAATAGAATTATTCTGTCTGATTCTAATCAATATCCCTTTGCTAGTGTGTGAATGAAGATTCAAAGACAAGGAAGAAATAGGAAAATATACTTTGACCTTATATTTTTTATTTTATTTTTTATTTATTTATTTATTTATTTTTAAATTATTTATTTATGATAGTCACACACAGAGAGAGAGAGAGAGAGAGAGAGAGAGAAAGGCAGAGACATAGGCAGAGGGAGAAGCAGGCTCCATGTACCGGGAGCCCGACGTGGGATTCGATCCCAGGTCTCCAGGATCGCGCCCTGGGCCAAAGGCAGGCACTAAACCACTGAGCCACCCAGGGATCCCATACTTTGACTTTAATTACAGATAAGAAATGCACCACTATTCTTGTGAAAAATCTATTCATGAATAATTATAATTATGTTTACATTTTGTGTGAACTTCTATGAATGCACACCTATCTCATGGCATAAGTTTTGGGTGTGTGGTTAAAAGGTTGAGACTGTCTTTTTGAGGTTGAAATACAGACTAAAAGTGGAAAGAATACTAGTAGAGATCCTTTAAGACTAATATGGACATTACTAGAGATAATAGTCTTACCCACAGCATTCAATGAAGCTTCTTTCCACCCACCCACTTCCAGCAAAATTAAAGGAATAGGAGGAAATTGTCCACTTGTGTTTAAAGGTGGAAAAGAATTTAAGGACATGGTTTTGTCAATATAAGAACTCAAAGAAGACCAAAGCAAAATTAAATGAAAAGACTCAATACAGAGGAAACTAACATTATTAATGATAAATCAGTATAAATCAGAAAGGAATAGAAGTGGAATTACTAACAGAAAAAGAATATAATGAAATCACAGGAAATATAGATGAAAACAGTCCATGATAGATTCTAATGTTGGTCTGATCTCTTTGTCCTATATTCACTCTTTAATTTTCATTTTCTCCCACTAAAATGGCAGAGAATGTTTTCATTCTTTTTGACTAGATTAGATTAGTATAGTCTAGGCAGATTAAACCCTAGACTTTAAGGTACCTTATGTGTTTCCACTTACCCTCTAGGGCTTCTTGCCATCACCATGAGAAGAACATGTCTCATGCCTCACTAATCTCAGGAGCAGGATAAGAGGACTCCACTCAGATCACCAACCACCGGCATACTCACAGAAGTATGAGGTAAAATAAGTATGTACTATTGTATTCAATTGAGTTTGTATGGATCTTTTTAATGAAAAAATATGTAAGAAGTGCACATTAAAATGCTAAATAATATCGGGAAGAAGGCAATACATGTGAAGGAAAAATATAATCAAGAGTAAGAATAATTGGTATAACCAAATTAGACAACTTGATAAAAGAACAAAAATAATTTCCAAATTTACAGTGTAAGGACATGATCCAGCAATAAAGTTTGTACCTCAATTGAATACAATAATATGTGTGTCAGGCTCCGTGCTGAGTGCGGAGGCTGCTTGTCTTTCTCTGTTCATCATCCTGCTTGCTCTCTCGCTGTCTCTCAAACTAATGGATAAATATATAAATCACATTATACAATTTGCTATATATCTTGATCTAGGGTCTGGCTACATGGGATGGAGGTATACTGACCAAAAAGTTCAGTTTTCTATATGCTTAAGATTTTGTACTTCATTTTATGTATTTTTCTTAATATTATGTATTTTTCTTAATATAAAAGTTTTATTTTATTTTTTTATTTTAAAGATTTATTTATTTATTTATGATAGACATACACACACACACACACACACACACAGAGAGGCAGAGACACAGGCAGAGTTCAGTTTTCTATATGCTTAAGATTTTGTACTTCATTTTATGTATTTTTCTTAATATAAAAGTTTTATTTTATTTTTTTATTTTAAAGATTTATTTATTTATTTATGATAGACATACACACACAGAGAGAGAGAGAGAGAGAGAGGCAGAGACACAGGCAGAGGGAGAAGCAGGCTCCATGCAGGGAGCCCGATGAGGGACCTGATCCCGGGACTCCAGGATCGCGCCCTGGGCCAAAGGCAGGCACCAAACTACTGAGCCACCCAGGGATCCCCTTAGTATAAAAGTTTCAAAGATCCATTCTATGTTTTAAAAGTATTTATTCTAATTGTTCATTTAATGTTTATGATTATTAATTCTTAGCAGATGATTGTTAATTTTGAGTAGAAAGACTTATTTTCTTTTATTCTTTGTGGTTTTATGCATTTACTTAAATTATTTATAGTAAACGTGTTTTTTACACAAACTATATAGTATTTTATATCTTAAGTGTAGATATGAATACGGACAACTTGGATTGATAATAATACATGACAAATTACAGTCACACGAGAAAAGCATGCTATGCTGAATCAAACAAAAAATAGATGACCATAAGTCAATTAGAAAGACTAACCAGACAGTGATATTTTAAGAATATGAAAGATGGTTAAGAATTTTACAAATAGGAATGTGAGGGAGAACACTTGAGTGAAAAGAGTCATAATATTTGTGAATTCTTTAACAAAATAGAAATAGGTTTTGGGCACATACCATGTTAAAAACTGTGGTGAGCAAACAAACAAACATAAAATGGTTTCTGCCCTGAAATCACTTACAGTGTAGTTAATAAACACTTGGAAATCTATCCTAGAGATGAGAAGAACTAAGAGAAGTTATTGAATTCCTTTTAAGATTTTAAAAATAACCTCCATGTACAAAAGGGAGCGCATAGTGATGGGCTGCCCTGATGCCCTTATTTTTTTCTCAGCTGCTTGGAGTGTGGCCTGCTGACAGCTTGAAGGTGAACTGCTCTTGCAGGCAGCCTTTATCCAGTGATAAAAGCCCAGCCCTCTTGCTTCAATCATAATAACCCTCAAACATGTAGGTTCTGGAAATATCCCTCCAGTAAACCTCTGACTGCAAATATCTTTCCTATAGCATGTTTTCTGAGGACCCTGACCTATGATAGTAGATATGATGAGTCATCTAAGATGCCAACTCTAAAATATAATCTTACAGCTGCATAATTGATTTTCCAGGTTGTCAGTGTGGGCCTTGTAATGGCCATTCCAGCATCTGGAATGTCCTGGTTCAGCTGCTAAAACTTTTACAAGAAAAATAATGAAAGTCTAAGGATGACTAATCACAAACCAGAAGTGATAGAAAAAGCCAGAGAGACTCCATGACAATACAGTAATTTTCTGAAACCAGAGGGCAAAAACATTGACGATCAGTCCCAGGACTTAATTATAGGGTTAGATGCTTTTAAATTCAGCAAGTCTGCAACACCGAGGTAAGTGACATGATTGAGAAAGGTAGAACCCTGAGATTTGGAAAGAGGCATTTGGGAAATATAACTCCTGTTGTGCCCTCTGGATTTGCAGCAGTGTCTGCTCCTTTGTATCAGAATTTAGAAACCCCTTCTCCCTTTATGCTTGAAAACAACGTAGAGGGCTTTACCTTCTAAGGCTGCACTCTGCCTCCTCTGGAACTGCTTTGTCATTCCTGCTGGACAACATATTATATTACAACAAAATCCTGTTTTGAAAGTACGTGACCTGATAAAAGATGAAATATTCCAGAGTTGCTGCATGACTGAGGAAACACATCCACTTGCAGAGAACCAGTATATAATGGGGCTGGATATAAAGGATTCAGGATCAAGGAGAACAGTTGATAAATTTGAGTAAGAAAGTTTACTCTTATGGGAGTACTCTCCTTTGATGCAGTATTTAAAAGCTGGCAAGATCCTGAGAGGCAGTGCTGAACATGAGTGGCTTTTGGAAGATTGGAAAATCCCACAAACTGAAGTATAAAGACAAAAATTTCCATGGAAAACTTGGTAATAAGTGATCATAAGGCTTGGAGAAATGGACATGCTAGAATGATATATTACATACAGAAAATCCATCCGCTGACTATATTCTGTGGGAAGATACATTTACCAAGACGATATGGAAGACACCGATAAGAGGGTCACCAGCATCTCTGAGAAGCTCAGAGATGGCGGTCTTTTGTGGGTTTGCCCAGCATCTAGGAGGAGTCTGAACTACCAAAACACAAAAATTGCTTAATTTATATAATTAAAACAAAATCAACACTAAATGAGAAGGAGGCTGAGGGAAGCCACTACAAGAAAAAGTGGCCATTTATTGTCAAATTTTTAGATGAGGCCTAATTCTTAGACCTAGATTCCATACACTGAAGGAATCCTGGTTTTTCAAGAAGGCATTAATCATAAAAATGGTTAGGCTGAATAGATGTATAAAGATGAAAAATTGTCCTGCAAATCTACTACTTGATGTCGAGGGGATCAACAGGTGTCAACAGATCTCTGATTCTATTACCAACTGTATCTTAGTTCACTTAGGCTGCTGCAAAAAATACCACAGACTGAGTAGCTTATTAACAACAAAAATTTATTTCTCACATTTTTAGAGGCTGGCATCCTTGCCAGCATGTTTAGATGAGGACCCTCTGTAGGGTGTCATACTTCCTATAGTATAACAGAGTGGCAAGGGAGCTGTCTCAGATCTCTTTTGTTAAGGGCATTGGCCCATTTCTTGAAGGTTCCACTCTCATGACTTAATCACCCCCCAGTGGTAATTTCTAATAGCATCATGTTGGGTATTAGGATTTCAAATACGAATTTTGGAGGGACACAGACATTCAGTCCACAGCAATGAGACTTTGTAAGTTCTGCTCTATGTAAGCAGGAGATGTATGTTTACTTTACTGATGAAAGTAATACAATATTACAGAGAAATTTGTTAAAAGTTTCCAAAGAGATGGTATAAAAGAAATCCCAAGGGAAACTGAGCATGGCATGTTATTCTATTGGGAACAAGGACACTATGAGAAGAGTTGAGGAGGCTCTGTCATGGTCTCAGATGTGCAGCCACGGCACAAACTTTTTCATAGTAAGAATTCTAAGTTTCCGTTTAAGATACAGTGTTTTGGAGGCACCTGGGTGGCTCAGTTGTTGAGCATCTGCCTTCAGCTTCAGGTCGTGATCCTGGGGTCCTGGGATGGAGTCCCGTATTGGGCTCCCCACAGGGAGCCTGCTTTTCCCTCTGCCTGTCTCTGCCTGTCTCTGCCTCTCTCTCTTTGCCTCTCATGAATAAATAAATAAATAAAATATTTTAAAAGAGTGTTTTCTGATAAATGCAGATATTTGGAAACACTCTGAATTCTAGAGATAAGCCAGAGACAAAAAGAAATTACAAAGAAAAGAACCTCAATATTAGCCCTCAGAGAGCTATAAGACTTCATCAACCTTTCTATGAGGAAAGATTAGAAAATACTATGCATTTATATGAAGAGAAGGTTTTAGTGTGAACAGAATTTGAAAACTGAGTCTCAACAATGAAGTCTCAACAATTTTATAATCCTATCTTAAACAAGATAGGATTATAAAATGTCATAATAACAAAACATCCTTCTAGAGGGTAGTTTTAAATAGCACAGCTTCCAGTGACTCTTGCACATTTCTAACCAAATGTCAGTTTCGGTGCTCAGTACCATCGCCAATCAGGGGAATTTGCTCACTCCTATCCCAGAAGGATTGATAATTGGTATAGTTTAAGGAGATAATCTCATCTCTCTCACTAATAGAGTTTGGACCAATTTGTTCTGAGGAAATTGCTGGATGTTTCAGAGTAAGAAAGTCCCTCCTGGCACTTGGAAAGCTCTCCAAGAAAATTTCTCTTTCCTCCTTTTGATTTTGTCATGAGATTGATGCTGGGGTCAGCTGCACATATTTTCATCTCTAGCTAACATATAGAAGAAAAGGACAAAATACATGAACTGTAAATAGAGCTGAGATCCTGGATTAAGCCAATTCTAAAATCTCTGGGTTTTCATTTTTGTGAGGAAATAATTGTTCTTGTTTAACCAATTTGAAGGTTATTTTATATTTCCTTCTTCCTATTGCCAACTGCCAAAAATATTGCAGGGTAGCTTATGAGTACCAAATGTGATAATAAAGGTAAAACAATTGTAGTAGTGCCAGACACATAATAAGCACTCAGTAATGGAGAAGATACACCTAATTAAATGGGCTACATTTCTATTAAACATTCAGGATTATTTCAATTCATGTTGATTGTACTTTTTAAGAATTTTCCTACTGGATAGTTTTGTATTGATGTGTAGATCAATATAATTCTAATGTACCTTATAGTGTGATGAAGATGAATTTGGAACAAATATGATGGTTTTGATGGCTATATTGGCTCTGAAATTTTATTTAAGAAATATTGCAATCTGAGCAATAGTAAGTCTTTTAATCTGTGAACATGACTCTCTTTCCATTTTTTTTTAGGTCTGCAATTTCTTACAAGAAGATTTGGAGTTTTCAGTGCATAAATCATACATATCTTTTGTCAAATTTATTCTTAGTATTTTAATATATTTGCTGCTATTGTAAGAGGAAATATTTATTTAAATTTTATTTTCAAAATGTTCATTGCCAATACATAGGAAAATAATTTGTATTTTGATAATGTGACTAATACTGGCAAACTTGTTTACTAAAAGTTTTTCTGTGGATTCTTTGGAATTTTCTATATTCATGATTATACCACTTGAAAACAGATTTACTTCTTCCTTTCCAATTTAGATGGCTTTTCTTCCTTTATTTTGTCTAATTGCTCTGACTAGTACCTTCAGTACAATGTTGAATGGAAGAGGCAAGAGTAGATTTTTTTGGCTTATTCTTGGTAAAAGGGGAAAGCCTTCACTACATCACCATTAAGTGATATTAGCTGAAAAATTTGAGTAGATATCTTTTATCAGGTTAATAGTAGTCCCTTACATTCCTAGTTTCTTGAATTTTTTTTCATAAAAGTTTGTTTGACTATGTCAGATGTTTTTCCTGTATGCACTGAGATGATCATATGCTTACTTTTAATTTATTTGTATGGCATATTACATTGCTTGGTTCTCATGTGCTAAACTAATCGTATAATTTTGGTATAGATACAAATTGGTCATGGTATATAAACATTTTTATGTGTTCTGGATTTGCTTGCTGGTAATTTATTAAAGGTTGATTTTTTTTCATCTAGTTATAAGTAATATATTTTTCTGTAATGTTTTCTTGTAATGTATTTGGCTTTGGTATCAGAATGATGATAGCCTTATAGGATACATTAGGAAATACACTCCTCTGTTTCAGTTTTTGGAAAAATTTTATAAAGGATTGACAGGGTTTCTTTTTAAAACATCTTGTTGAATTTGCAAACAAAGCAGTATAACCCTAGGCTTTTCTTTTGGGAAATTTAAAATTATTAATTTAATCTCTTTACTAGTTATAGATCTATCCAAATATTGTATTTCTTTTTGAGACAGATTCAGTAGTGTTTACCTTTCTAGGAATGTGTTTATTAAATCTAGATGATCTCATTTAGTCATAAAATTATCCTTTTCCATTTTAAAATTGAATTAGACTACTTTGGAAATAAAATTTGCCACAAGGCTGCTCCTTGTTGTTGTTTGTTATTGTTTTTGTTGTTATGGTTGTTGCTGCTGCTACAGCTCTTTGCCTGTCTAGTGATTTTCCAAGATTAATTCAGTAAGATTCATATTCTTTTTCATGTGTAGCCAGTAAAGTTTCTCTTCAACCTGCTTGTCTGAGATTTCACCTGAATCAAAATTTCACTTTGAATCAAAGAGTCTCCCACCTTTGCCAAGAGGCTCTGGGTGTTGAGGCACACTTCAGTACTCTGGCAGTTTCTATGTCTGCCTTATCCCTTTTTTTCTCTGCTTATATACCTCAAGGTCTGTCAGAAATGAGAGAGTAGTGCCTCCTCAAGTCTTTCTGGTTATGCACACAATTCAGCACACGCATGTGACCTTCTATATTCCCAGAAATCTGGGAATATAGATTTTCAAAGCTCCATGTGGACATATTGTAATCAAGATCTTTTCTTTTCTTTTCTTTTCTTTTCTTTTCTTTTCTTTTCTTTTCTTTCTTTTCTTTTTTTTCTTTTCTTTTCTTTTCTTTTCTTTTCTTTTCTTTCTTTTCTTTTCTTCTTTTCTTTTCTTTTCTTTTTTTCTTTTTTCTTTCTTTTCTTTTCTTTCTTTCTTTCTTTTTTCTTTATTTCTTTTCTTTTTTAATTTTCTTTTCTTTCTCTTCCTTGCCTTGCCTCGCCTCGCCTCGCCTCACCTCGCCTCTCCTTTTCTCTTCTCTTTTCTGTTCCGTTCTGTTCCAGCTAGTCTCTTGAGTAACACAATTGATAATATTGCCTCAGACAGCTGTACTGTTTATTGATAACTGCTGATTATTTTGTGAAAATTTCATAGGGTTTTCCCCACTGAAAAAATTCTAAGTCAGATTTAGTAAAGAATTAGCTCTGTTAATTGGGTTATTCCACGGAATTTTTAAGCAAATAGAGAGAACATTATTTGAACAATTCAGGAAAACTTCCAACCCTTTTTGGCTTCTCCAGAGGTCCTAGGTTGCTGATTTTTAAGGATACTATGGAACTCCTGGTGAAAGTTGGATGGAAAGAGACTGAGTTAAAATATCACAAATCTTGCTGCAATTACTGAAGATTACTAAGATTATTATTATTTAGATTCAACCATTTTCTTGATTGAATGTTATTCAGATTTTTGTTAAGCATTTGGTTAATTCCTAGAATTCTGGAAGAATTGTTTTTGACAATATTTGTCAGTACTCTTACTATTTTTATGAAGGACATCATTTTTGTTGGTCCTTCCTCTGACAATCCAGAAACACTCCCCTTTCTTGAATCTTCTGAATTTATAACAAATATGTTATCTATGGTTTTTTAATGATCAATAGATAATTAAATTATAAGTGTGCTGGTTAAGTAAGAAAACATTTCAGAATGGCTATTTAGCATTTTATATATTCTATTAGGCCAAACACTCACATCCATATTACTTCTATGAAGATTATGCAAATTAATATTTATAAATTGAAACTACATGGCATAAAGGAAAATGAAGGTCTAACAAAATTTTTGTCTAGTTGTCATTGGAATATATCAATTTCCAGGATTGGCCAAGAGAGATTTAATTATAAGTGAAAGAAACATATTAAACTTGAAAATTTTTTCACATACTGCATTTGGTATATATTTTCCCCCAGTGACATTCAGATAGAGCTTGAATGGCCAATAATCTAATTAATATGCTTAGGACATCATAATAAAATATAAAGCAATATATTTTTAATCATAAGAATTGATTGTCCTTTTGCTATTTCATGCACCTATCTTATTATTTTGTATTATTTTCTACTGTGGATAGGGAGTTGGTGGAATAATATAATTTTTTCATTGTGTAGAGCTTTGAATATCCTCTAGGCCTGCTCTATTGATCATAGCTTGGAAGATATTTATAATTTGGAACTTATTCCTAAAATAAAAATGAGAAAGCCTTGATCCCGAATTTATGAGAAGTTTTCTCTACACTTATATGCCCTACCAATGTCACCTGAAATACTCTGTTTTCGGATTCATATAAAACTAATTTTAATCAGAGCATTTTTCAATTTTAAAAATATAAAATATGTAAAATGTACATATTAAACATAACATGTGTCTTTTTTCATAAAACAAGAGTTACTGTTGATTATAAAAGAAAGAAGGAAAGAAAAAAGTTAAAACCAAAAGGAAAGAAAAAATGTATTTCATAAAATAACCCATTACATAATTCTATTTTCAAAGGAAAGTTGCATTTATGTTTAAAGTAGAAAATGCCTACAGTTAGTAGGTGCTTTAGAAATATAGGTCATAACAAGTATTTCCCATTATATCACTAAAGGTTTGGAAGTAATATTAAATTTTCTTTATAAAAAAGCTATTTTGTTTTGTAACTCTGCTAGATGCCCTAAAGCATCTATATACACAAGAATGTGTTTACAAACATAGATTTCTTTAAAAACAATGAATACTCAGGGTGCCTGGCTGGCTCAGTCAATAGAGCATGTAACTCTTGACATAAGGGTCCTGAGTTTGAGGCATAGAGCCTATTTTGTTTATTTTCTAAATAAATAATTTGTTTATTTTATTTGTTTTATAAGTAAATAATTTGTTTATTTTATTTATTTATTTGAGAGAGAGAGAGAGAACATGAACAGAGGGAGGGGTAAAGGGAGAGGGAGAGGGAGAAGCAGACTCCTGCCTGAGCAGGTTATGCATCTCAGGGCTCCATCCCAGGACCCTGAGATTATGACCTAAACTGAAGGCAGACGCTTAATGTTCTGAGCCACCCAAGCATCCTATGGAGCCTATTTGAAAAAAAAAAAAAAAAAAAAAAAAGAAAGAAAGAAAAGAGAAAAAAAGAAAGCAATGAATGTTCTCAAACTTCTTTCTTTTTTTTTTTTAATAGATCAACATCTTACGGTTTATAATACACTCACATTTATACACAAATTTCATGTTTACAAGTACAAAAGGCAAAAGACCCTCCAAGAATCGAAGTAAATGCATCAGTAACTACATTCAATAGTGTTAAAACTGTTGTCCCACTCTCCCATTTTCCCAAACCTAGAAGGAAATTGTAACAGCCATTGCACTCACGGACATCATTTTCAGAAGTTGGAGATCGTGTGTAGTTTGGCACACATCTGGATTTCTACAGAGCTAAACTGAGAGTCTATTGTGTTCCAGGCTAAATCAGCCAGAAGAAAGTCATCCATTGCTGTTTGAGTTTCGTTGCTGGTGAAGAACAAGCTCCCCAGGGTTTCGAAGACGGAATTCATTGTGTTTCTGTACTGTTCAACTGAACTTTGCTCTCTACAGTAGAGATATATAAAAATATACAGTAGGTATATTTTTAGCAGGAGATTCCTTCAGTTTGGGTCTCTGTGTCAGATGAATCAGTACTCATGGAAAAGCTGGAGTGTTTCAGAATACTTCCCAGAGGCAGATGGGGGCTACTGTCTAAAAAGAAGTTTAAGTCTGTCTGTGTCTGTGGGTCAAACATTTCAAGGCCTAAAAAGTTAGAATCTCCCCTACAACTATAGGACTGAGCACGGGTGTCTGCAAGGAAGAAGTCCATTTGGGTTTCTATGTCCAGCGATTCCAAGACAGGCTCAGTGGTCATGGTGTTAAGCTCACTCTCTTTGGTTTGAGTCTGGATATTTGAGGCCGACAAGAACTCTTCAATATCAAAACTCATTGCAGGATTCTGGGTAGGGCCAGATGGAAGCTGGGGGTCAGGTCCAGTACTCGTGTCAGACAAAAGACTATGATTGTCCAGTGTCTGACTGAGCAGATTACTTGACAAGATGTTTCCTAATCACTTAATAAATCTATAGTTTGGGTATGATTATCTGTCATGTTCTGTGAAGGAAGCATACTGTGCTGTGCACTGAAGTTTATAATTGGTGCAGATTTCTCAAGATCTTGATTTAAAGTGTTAGGGTGGTTCTGAGGTAACAAATCATGAGTGACAGTTTCTGCTACTAAGCTGCTGCCTATAATACTGTCTGTAGAAACACCATAGGATGGATGGACGCTCTCAAAAATGTCTCCATGCATTACAGGTTGGTCCATCTGTACTTAGTTATCTGTCAGATTCTGCACTCCACTGGTCTGGGTTTCTCTGGAGATCCCACCTGACTGGTAACAGGCATCTATAAATGCATCAGTCTGAGCAGCTATGGATGAGGTCACCTTAGAACTGGGCAAAAACGTTTGCATACGAACGCTATGGGAAGGGAGACTTGAGAACCAAATGTCAAATCTTCTTGAAAACAAGAAGGTACAGAGGAATAGGGCCAACCCACTATGTGGAAGGTAGGAAGTGTGGTGTGGTGTAAGACAGGTCCGTCTGTATGTTGATGGAAGAAATGCTGTTCTTCTGACAGGTGTTCCCTAGTTCTTGTGAAGGATCAGACAGGCTCTTACCCAAGTTCACTTGAACACCTGTACTAATTGGCTTCATTGCCACAGGACTTACAATTTTTGAAAGAGGGAGACTCTCTTTAAGACAGGTAGCCTCTGAATCTAGGCCAAGGATGAGGGTTCCTACTGACAAGGGCAGTATGTACACAGCACCTGGGGCAGAACCTTGATGATCTACACCCAACACCACAGGCTGAGCCCAGGAGTCGGCTGTAGGCACGAAGACAGGCACGGGAGAAAACTGCATAACAGGAAATTTCATCAGAGCCACTTTGGGCTTGGGTAAAAGCAACTTCTGAGAGTATCTTGGAGGTGGTGTGAAAGTCTGCTTTCTGGCATTAGAGTTGCAAGAGTCTTCAAAAGATGCAACCAGCTTTATTTCTGAAGTTTCCAGTTCCTGAGTGTCTGGTTTGGGAACTGGTTGGGTGCTTAGGGACTCAGTGGTCTTACTGGACAACTTCTGGCTGTGCAGGCAGCTGTTTTCCTTTTTTTACTCGGTAGATCCCTGTGCTCTGCTGGGATCTCATGTGCAGTGCGGTAGATGTGGGACTGTAAAGCAGTTCTACTGGCATAGAGACAGCCGCGTGTGCACTGGAAGGTCTTGCCACAATCCTCTGCATGCCTTTCAAGTCCCATTCTGTGCCATAGGAATTGCTGCACTTACTGCATTTATGCTTCTTTTCAGCATGCATTTTCATAAAGTGCTGTTTTACGAGAGAAAATGGTCTGTCAGGGCTTCTAGGGCGTCCTTCAATTGGACAACAGTAGAATTTCGGTACGGCTTTCAAGTCTTTATTTATTTATTTATTTATTTATTTATTTATTTATTTATTTATTATTAGAGTTCAATTTGCCAACATATAGCATAACACCCAGTGCTCATTCCGTCAAGTGCCCACCTCAGCGCCCGTAACCCAGTCACCCTCACCCCCCGCCCACTTCCCTTTCTACCACCCCTTGTTCGTTTCCCAGAGTTAGGAGTCTCTCATGTTCTGTCTCCCTTTCTGATATTTCCCACTCATTTTTTCTCCTTTCCCCTTTATTCCCTGTTACTATTTTTTATATTCCCCAAATGAATGAGACCATATAATGTTTGTCCTTCTCCGATTGACTTACTTCACTCAGCATAATACCCTCCAGTTCCATCCACGTTGAAGCAAATGGTGGGTATTTGTCATTTCTAATGGCTGAGGAATATTCCATTGTATACATAAACCACATCTTCTTTATCCATTCATCTTTCGATGGACACCAAGGCTCCTTCCACAGTTTGGCTATTGTGGACATTGCTGCTGCTATAAACATCGGGGTGCAGGTGTCCCGGCGTTTCATTGCATCTGTATCTTTGGGGTAAATCCCCAACAGTGCAATTGCTGGGTCGTGGGGCAGATCTATTTTTAACCCTTTGAGGAACCTCCACACAGTTTTCCAGAGTGGCTGCACCAGTTCACATTCCCACCAACAGTGTAAGAGGGTTCCCATTTCTCCACATCCTCTCCAACATTTGTGGTTTCCTGCCTTGTTAATTTTCCCCATTCTCACTGGTGTGAGGTGGTATCTCCTTGTGGTTTTGATTTGTATTTCCCTGATGGCAAGTGATGCGGAGCATTTTCTCATGTGCTTGAAAATGGATGAAAGATCTAAATGTGAGACAAGATTCCATCAAAATCCTAGAGAAGAACACAGGCAACACCCTTTTTGAACTCGGCCATAGTAAGTTCTTGCAAGATACATCCACGAAGGCAAAAGAAACAAAAGCAAAAATGAACTATTGGGACTTCATCAAGACAAGAAGCTTTTGCACAGCAAAGGATACAGTCAACAAAACTCAAAGACAACCTACAGAATGGGAGAAGATATTTGCAAATGACATATCAGATAAAGGGCTAGTTTCCAAGATCTATAAAGAACTTAGTAAACTCAACAGCAAAGAAACAAACAATCCAATCATGAAATGGGCAAAAGACATGAAGAGAAATCTCACAGAGGAAGACGTAGACATGGCCAACAAGTCTTTTCTTATTGTTGGATTAACTATGCCATCCTGCAGGCGGTGGCTCTTGACCAGGTGCATGTTGAGCACTGGGCTGTTGGGCAGGATCTTACCGCAGCCCCGCGCCCTGCACAGGATGTCGGTCCCACCGCCCGGGACAGCTCACCCACCCACGGCTGGACGTCGGGAGCCCTAGAGGCCGTCGGGACGGTCGCGGCGCCTGAGGCCAGAGCTGCGGGCCCCACTGCCACCCCCTCAGAGGCCACCGTGGCTCCTGTGCAGCAGAAGGACCAAGGGACCTCAAGCTTGCTTTCTTTCTTTCTTTCTTTCTTTCTTTCTTTCTTTCTTTCTTTTTCTTTCTTCTTTTTCTTTTTCTTTCTTTAAGTGGTGGGGAGGGAGAGGAAGAGAGAAAATCTTAAAGGCTCCACGCTCAGCTTGGAGCTGGATGTGAGGCTCCATCTTACAACCCTGAGACCATGACCTGAGCCAAAATCAAGAGTAGAAGGCTTAACCAACTGAGCCACCCAGGGGCCCTGCTCATGAAATGTTTTACCATTTTAACCATTACCCTGGTAGTTCTTATATTAATAACAATGAGGAATTAGCAGTTTGTTACTCCATTAAATAGATGTCACTTTCTTGATGTTTTAAAATAATTGTTCATGTACGCATTTCAAAAATAAAAGCATGCTAAGAAAGCAAATATAGGGGGTTCTGGGTAGCTCAGTCTGTTGTTAAGCCTCCAGTTCTTGGTTTCAACTCAAGTCCCGATCTCAGGGTTGTGGGATCAAGCCCTACATGGAGCCCCTCCTGGGTCTCTGTGTTGGATGGAGTCAGCTTGAATTTCTCTCTCTCCCTCTGCCACTTCCTGCCTCTCTCTCTCTCTCTCTCTCAAAAATAAATAAATAAATAAATAAAGTAACAACATGAATTTATTTGAAAATTGGTTGAAAGTAATATAAGTGAGAAACTCTCTTGTCTATATTAAAATATTTTCTGATTCATCTTAGATTTCTTCTTTTTATATGTCTTCACATATAATTTTTATTCTATGAATTGATTACATCGTTATTGAAAAAAGTTCAAGTTCTATGAAACACAAAATTGAATATTAAGTAAATCAGGGTAAAATTAAATTTGCACAAATTCAAGCACATACTTACTATTTCAACAACTCTAAATCAGTTAGTTGAAAACAAAATTTTAGTCAAATATGCACAGTTTTTATCTTTCTTTATATGACAGAAACCATCTGGGATATTGGCATAGTATGGATAATGGTTCACATTTTCAGTTTTCATCCAGATGTTGGCAATAGTTAATGCATAGCCTTTGAGTGTTTGGCAAATTATAGTTATTAGAAATAGTGTTAGCCTTGTTATACTTTGTGGAACATATTTATTCAACCTTTTAGTTACCTAGTATTTCAGAATTTGTAAAATTATATAAAAATTATTTTAAGAAAGCTATACAGCAGATAAATTTAAGTTCATATCCTGCATAGCACATTAGATATTTTACATATGTGACATTGTAATTTTATTGCAAATTCCTCATTCTCAATTAATTTTCAGCATGACAAACTGAGACATAGCTAGTCAGATCCCGCTGAGCTCATTATTCATTTTGTTCAGCAGCCCTGCAGGGCTGATCTGAACTTAAAGATCACACTGGCTTTAAATAGAATTTCACAGAAGACTAAATGAAATGAAAGAAAATAGAGAAAAGATCCTTGCACAGTCTATGTATGATGCTCAAAGAATAATAATTTTTATTCTAGTAAATTATTGTTTTTTATTCCAATATCTTAAATAAAAATCTATTTTCCCAGGCTTAAATTTGATGGTTGAATTTCCAAAGTTTCAACTGCCCCATTTTTTTGTAGTTTAACATTTCTTTTGTGGGATAAATTTGTACAAATAGATTTTAAAAACTTTAATTGATTATTCTTAAAAGCTTAACTATTATGGCATAATTTTAGAATATTAGAAAAGGCTTTAAAATAAACATATCTAATCCCTACACTTCTTTCTTTCTTTCTTTCTTTCTTTCTTTCTTTCTTTCTTTCTTTCTTTCTTTCTTTCTTCTTTCTTTCTTTCTTTCTTCTTTCTTTCTTTCTTTCTTTCTTTCTTTTTTCTTTCTTTCTTTCTTCTTTCTTTCTTTCTTTCTTTCTTTCTTTCTTTCTTTCTTTCTTGATTTTATTTATTTGAGAGAGAATAGAGTGAGAGAAAGAGAGTGGAGGAAGAGGGAGAGAGCATGAGTGGGGATGAGGGACAGAGGGAACAGAGGAAGAAGGACAAGCAGACTCCTCCCTGAGCAGGGAGTTGGTGCAGGACTGGATCCTGGGACCCTGAGAATCATGATCTGAGCTTAAGGCAGATGTTTAACCAACTGAGCCACCCAAGCAACCCTGAATCCCTACATTTAGAAGAGAACTGTGATACCCATATTTTAAATAACTTACTTTTTTAATGGGATATTTTCAATAGATATTTCTTCTCTCCAAACAATTAATTATCAAAGTCAATGCAATAACACAACTTTTTTTTTAGAGGAGGGAAGGGCAAGGGGAGAGGGAGAGAGAGAATCTTAAGCAGGCTCCATGCCCATTGCAGAGCCCCAAGCAGCTAATATCAGGACCCTGAGATCATGACCTGAGCCAAAATCAAGAGACAGATGCTTAACTGATAGAGCCATTCAGGCCCAACACAACATTTTTTATCAAAACTACTATTGACATTTCTATATTATTCTGTGCTCACCACAAGTGCCCCTACCATCTGATATCATACAATGCTATTATAGTAACATTGACTATACTCTTTGTTGTGTCTTTTATCCCCGTGACTTATTCTATAACTGTACCTCTTACTCCCCTTCACTTATCATGCCCATCTCCCACCCACTCCTCTCTGGCAACCATTAGTTTGTTTTCAGCATTTATGTCAGATTCTGCTGAAAATCTAGCCTATTTAGAGTAAATGACTCAATCTATGGCTGAAGGCTTATTTGTTAAACCAAAATGTATGATAATTTATGAAACCTCAGAATAATCACTTTCCTGCCACAAAGCATAGTCCTTTTATGGAAAACATCACCTTACCAAAAACAAGCAAAAACCTGTCATTTAATGTAGACAGATTTTAAGAATTCCACAAAAATATCAAATGGCTTATAAAGTTATTGAGACATGAAAAAAAATCACAGACTCTAAAATGAAAAGAAAACTGCAAAAGTGAAAACAATGATTGCAACTTAAAAACATCTGTATGCCCTCTAAATTCTAACACTAAATATAGATTTAATATCCATAAAATTTTATATGGATAATATAGTATGGATCAGGCTTCTTAAGTAGATGATAGGAAAAATATTAAACATTATCAGCTATGTACAAATCAGTGTGAATTAGTCTATCAAAATCTATTAATGACAAATCAAGAGCTTATGACTAATAAATGGATCTAAATTGAGGACAGTAATACTTCAGATGAAGAAAGGATCAAATAATGACAAAACAGAAATGAGGGAAAAAAAACAAAATCACAACTTTGCTAAAGTCTAGAGCCAAATGTTATGACCATGCATCCTTTAAAATATAGTAAATTTATGAAAAAAAATGTGTCTTATTTAGAGGGTTAACAAGGAAGGGGTAGTTAACTGTATTTTTCAAATGTTCTAAAATAGAATTTGGAAATGAAAAATACCTTAATAACATAGAAATATTTCATTATTATGTATCTTGCCATCAGCCAGGTAACTTAAATCATAGGATTAGATAATGTTAACAGAACAAATAATATCTTATAAAATGGAACTGATCTGGCCACCCTCATTGCTTTCCAGTATACTTGATTGGAATTGATTATGAACTAGGCCATACAGAAAATAGTTGCATAAAATAAGGCATTGTTCTCTGACCCTAATGGAGTAAAAATGGCCAATACAGAGCAACTCACAAAGCACATAATAAAAACACATGCAAATGATCCATGGCATAGAAGGAAATTAAAGTGGATTACAGAAAAAAAAAACACAGAACTGATAAAAAGACTATGAAAAATTTCAAAATAATCCAAGTAACATCATAAAAAAACAAAATATTACTTGGAATAAATGTATACCTTCTTGTATACTAAACACTGGAGTTCTTCAAGAAGGAAAAATGGGGTCCTATTATCAGATAAATTTCTCTATGGTGTTAGAAGTCTTTCCTATTAAACTATTTAAAGAACTCCAAAGTAAACTATTTAAAGAATTCCATAAACATAGTATTACACTTGAAATGACTTGCTATTAAACTACTTAATAAAGAGGCTATTTTAGTAGTTTATTTTATAATTAGATGTGTGAGAAAACCAAATTATTGTAATGGTTATTTGGAGTTACTAAATTGTGTGATGTTCATTGTGCACCAGTGCATAACCAAAAGACCGTTATTTTTTCCCCATTTCTCTCCTATTCATTCATTTGCCAAAATTATTATGAAGAAGTTAATTTAGTGAATCATAAAATATTATGTATACCGATGCCCCAAATATGTAAAATATTATGACATTTACAGTGGAGAAAATGTTGAAATGGTTTAAATAATATCCACAAGTTTTAAAATTTGCCTTATTTGTGTCTGCATTTACTTATAATCTCAAACTACCATGGACCTACTTCTCAGTCTTGAATCTTTTTCTTTTAATGGGTCAGAATTTTTTTTAATAGTTCAAAGATAAAGGAAAAGATGTTGGAGGTCTTCGTGGAACAAGTGGTCCTTGGAAGACCCAGTGGGAACAAGAAGTGGAAACAAATTATATGGAAAAAGTGTTTAAAGTGATTGCAAATAGAAAAAAAAGTCTTCTCCCAAGGTGATTCTTTCTGCCTATATTCCTTGGAAGGTTTCCCAGAAAGGTGGAGCTGAAAATATCCCATACTACTCTATTGTGTTGCACGTACTAGTGGTAGAAAGGCTGAATGTCATTTACTAGCCATGAAACGGAATAGAATCCTAAATATTTATAAAGATCTAGTGAAGACAATGAAGTTAAATAAATAAATAAAAAGTTTCATAATAAGATATTGAGGAGTAAGGAAAATGAAATATCAGTGATTACAAATGTGGTGAATTTGTTTTGCATATTGAAAATATACAAGCAGAAGAACCACTTAATATATGACTTGGCTAATAAAAATTATATAGAGGGGTTAAGTACATTGCCCAAGATTATATAAATAAGAGATTGCCAAAACAGGATTTGAACCTATGGAGTCATGTTCACAATGCAAGCTCTTAATAATTTTGTATCGCTTCAGTAATCAGACCCATTATTCCTATTACCATATTTCAAAAATGACTGTGGAAAAAATAGTTATCAGCATCATGGAATTGATGCAGTGACTGCAGAGATTAGATAGAAAGAAATAATGAATATTTTTCCTCTTTTATGAAACATTAAGATAGAATTATCTCTATTCCTCAACTGTTAATTGAACAAAAACATGCTGTAATACTAGGTCATATCATCTTATTAAGATTACTAGAATTCCATCTCTATTTCTAAATTCTTCATTCTCTCATTTAAAAATGCACATGATAGTAAAATATAGAACATCCAAAAAGAAAACTCATGATAGTTTTATCAACTAGTTTTACACTGATATCTAATAAATTCCTTCTATGCTAAATGTAACTAGGTCAAGTTTGGATATGTGATCCACCTTAGCATTAGAAATAAAGATTATCAACTACTAAAATCAGGTCAGTGTGCATTCCTAAGGAAGATTGACAGAAGCTAAAATAGTTGTAAAGATCAAGAGATTACAGATTTAGTTTAGCTTTTCTATGGAAATGGATGCATACACTGCAACCATCACTTCTCTGTAGAAGTATGTATTGTTAGACATAATTTTCACATCATAAATCAGTTCGGCAATATTTTTTATTTTAATATAATTAATTGAGAACATTTCAGATCTTCAATTTTATGTGCTGGTTGAGATTAAATAATAAACACAGTAAATGCCTTGTTTATGTACTAGCTGTCAATAAGAAAGAAACTCATTGGACCAAAAAAGCAATAATTTATTTAAAAAAGTAAAAAATTTGTAAAGAAATATTATTTAATGTATTTACAATAACTGAAGAATATGTTTTACTGAAGGAAGCTTTAATATGGCATTTTCAAAATGCCAAAAACACTGTTCTAAAGAAACCAACTTTATTCAAATGTTGTGTTAATCCTTATCCTTGCCTAATACTTTAAGCAAGGAAAGCTAATCTGGATTTATGTCATCTGAATAATGTCCTATATCCAAACATGATGTAATCTCTCATTTCTTCTACTTGAAATCTCTGTTTCCTTTTTCCTTTGCTCCCAGCTGTCTTCTGTTGTCTTTCCATAAATTCCATTTACTGCATTTAAATAAAAAAATCAGGGAAAGAAGATAAATAACACACAACAATTTAAATCACAGTGGTTTCATCACTGAACATTTATTCGAAAGGCCTTCCTTTGAATTTTTAAATACTCATTTCTGAATATTGTTTAAGAAGCTTCTGAAGCATAGTGTAGTAAATATTTTTTTCTTTTAAGTATGACATAAAAATTTAAAAACACATAATTATCTTGAATAATATTTAGCAATACTATGTTCTTTAGTCACTATTTTGCTTAAATTCTGATTTATGCATTTTCACAGAGTTTAGCTATTTAACCAGGGATGAGAAGTTACAGACTTTTGAGAACTCGTTATTATCATTATTAATTTGGTTTAAACTGAATAGAACCATACAGAGACATCATACTATGATATTTACGTCTGTTTCTTATTAAGCTTTCCTGTATTTTCAGATCCTTATTTAATGCCAGAGAAGGGAGCACTTTCTACTTTCTCATAAATAGTATGCAAATTCATCAACTTTATGACATTTGAAAATTTATTAGCTTAAAATTCTAAGTCACTTTTCTTTCTCACCCTTCTATAAACTCTACTATAGAATAAAACAAATTTAGAACATTTCAAAAACATGTATGAAGCATACTTAAATGCATATGATTGAAGTAATAATGTTACATAAGTTTTCAAATATGATATTGGTATCTTAAGAATATTTTTCTTTCAATACCATTTTGTTAATTAAAATGGGTATATTTGCTAATTGGTATATACATTATTAGATATAGTAAATCCAGCATTTTATAAAATTATGGAGTCTACATTTGATGGATACAATAAGGTTTTTGTTGATATTTTGAGACCAATAATACTACTTTATGATCAATGCCTCTATGCTATTTTCTCAAAAGATTCCATAGAAGGGTTGGTGTCTGGGTCACAGACTTCATTAGCCTATTACAAAATGTGCTATCAATTTAGATAAAATCAAAGAAGTCTGTGTTCGATATGATTAGTATGAATTATATAATTCCTTTCTTTGTAATGAATATCTCTTATTTTTAATATTCTATGTATCCTAATTTTCTGGGCATGGAAAGAGTAAATCACACTTGAAAAATATATAAATTCAGTTTTTTCCTATAAGAATAGTCAGATGACTATTCAGAGTACTCATGCAATAGAAAAATATTTCCATGGTTTTATCACATAATTATTGTAATCTAATTTTTTTTGGGGGGGAGGAAGTGTTAAAAGTCATGGTCCAGGAGTTCCCTTTATGTGTGAGAACTACTCACAATAGGACTGTAAGTATTAGAAGCTACCGATGAAGTGAAGGGAAATAATTAAAATTAAACAGAACAAAATAAAATTTCTAGCAACTGCTTCAACCAGCATACATGAAACACATTGAGTAGTAACTCATCAAGATGAATATATTAAATATATGTAATTTTTGTGTGTCAATTTATATCTCAACACAGCTAAAAACAAGTTAAAATACAATCTATATTGCAATTAAATATTTTAAAAAACACATTGTTTAATAACGAAATCATCCTTTTGTGTATTCGGGTCCATTGAAGCTTATACACCCCATTTTAGCCAATGAAATTTGAGAGATGTTTGTTCTTAGTTTCTGAGAATCATTTCCCTCAATCTCAAGGGAGAAGGACCAAAATTTTGTCCATCTATCTCCAGGGTTGAACAATGAAGCTCGTACCTTAATAGCTATTATAAACATTGACTTATAAACAAGTTAGTATATTATCGAACTAAACCCTTTAAAGGGCAAAGAAAAGAAATCTAAAGAATCTTGTTTCCTGATAAAATCAACATTCTTAAATTTAGGGGTGTGTGTGTTGTGTGTGTGTGTGTACGTGTATGTGCATGTGCGCGTAGAATGTTAACAGTCTTTTCCCAGGAGTTTCCACTGTCTATAGAAGGATCTGCTCGCATTAGCACTTCAAGTATTAGAAACCACAGACAAAGCTGAGTATGGTCGAACTTCGGGGCATAACTAAACAAAACAAAAAATAATATATTTTTAAAACCCAGCTTTATATGATGAATTTTCCTATGGCATAATGTCTGTATTGTTTCATAGGAAAAATTAAAACATAAAATCCTCTAAAGTTTTACATAGTGATCAGAGGAACCAAAAATTACTAGTTGCATTAATAATAATAAAGAGAAGGAATTATCAAATGAGACATGTGCAATGCTTAGGTTTAATTTTACTTATAGTTGTTTTATCAGTTAATATGTTATGAACTTATGCTTTGAAAGTATTGACTATTAAAAGTCTCCAAAGGAAGAGATCTTGTAAAAAAAATAGTTGCAGCCAGTTTAAAAAATAATTTTCTATTTTCTTGTAAATTTATATGAATATATTATTTAACTTTCAAGGTTTTTTTCTGGGTCTGGTATAACAAGTAGCTTAAGGAAGATGCTAAAGACAGGAAGGACATAAAAGTGGCACATGTAGAGGAAATGATAATGTATTTAAGCACAAACACATAAATTGATTTAAAGTGCAATTAAAAAATACAAATACAAGGATAAATTTGGATACCTATAATTCTCATTAGAAGGTGAATGTCGTCCCAAATTTATAGACAAATTATTGAGTCTGGAGAGGTCACATAATCTAGTTTGAAATGGGGCAAGCCACTGGTGGAAAAAAAAATATTGACTGGAAATAGATATGCAAGTACTATTGATACTGTGATATTGTTTTGAAATAGTAATCTTTAACCTTTTAAACCTCAGGCCTATGTAGAAATGGCTTAAGTTGTGTTTTTAGAGAATGCCCTTAATAAAATACACACATACACACAATCCTTTTAGATTAATCTTATGGTTTTGAACTGTCCAAAACACTTGAGATAACTTTGGTTAAAAGTGATAAATTTAGTGACAGAAAAATTTTAAAAATAAATCATTAAAGAACACAAAATTGTAAATTAACACATTTTAAAAACTTGTGGTCAAGATATATTAATTTATGATTAATATTTTGATTTTTTGCATTGATATTATACCCATGTTTGCTTAACCTAATGATTTGAAAATATAAACCATGCACTCAACTGAAAAAGAAATCGCAAAGTGAGAACAGGGTATGTCTTTACTTTATGCAACAATATCATTAATGATTAACAGAAATGGAAGAGTTTAAAAATACATGAATCAATCTCCACTATATTTGATGGAAAGCAGTGTTTGTGTGTGTGTGTGTGTATGTTTTCTTAGAATGGATTTTTCTTCTGATATTACCCATGGAAGTAATGCTTGTCACATAAAATTTCATCAGAAAAAACTGGCATATATAGACAAGGGAAGTCATATACAGTTCCGTTTTCTGTCACATGTTCAAAAGCCTGATATATCAAAAAAAGATAGATTCACAAAATTTTCTTTTCTGCTTCCGTATCTGTTTTTTGTTATTATGATATTTTTTATTGTGCTATTTCTAAAACTACCCATAAGTTTAGCTACATCTCACATAATTTACAGCTGCATAATTAATATACTTATACAGTTATGTTAAATCTGCATTCCCATTCACATGATTTGGTATCATAAAAAAATATATATTTATTATTATTAACCAAAATGTGCATTCCTATTCACATGATTTGGTATTATTCTTATAATATATACATATAATATATACACATATATATTTATTATTATTAACTAAAATCTTTCCTGTATTTAGAATATCTAGAAAGTGTTTTCTGGATCACTTTTGTTTTGTTTTATAATATTTTAATATTTTTTTCTTTTTGTTAAGGTTTTATTTATTTATTCATGAGAGACACAGAGAGAGAGGCAGAGACACAGGCAGAGGGAGAGGCAGGCTCCATGCAGGGAGTTGGATCCCAGGACTCCAGGACCACACCCTGAGCTGAAGGCAGACGCTCAACAGCTGAGCCACCCAGGCATCCCTTAAATTTTTCTTAAAAGCATTTTTAGTTTTAACTGCATTCTATCTCTAATTAATTCCAAGAGTAAATTCCATGTGGCTCAATTAGAAGGCATTTGTCTTTTTCCTGGTAAACATATATTAAGGAAGAAGTAAGTGTTGATAATTATTAGTTTGCTCATATTAAAATGTCACTATCATTTATTACATTTTAAAAACAAATTTATATTTGTGGATACTGCAACAGGAAAATGCATTTTTGAATAAAATATTAATTCAAGTTCTTACACTGCTTTGGTATTTAGGATAATCAACAATATCAATGCCTTAATTTGCAAAAATTAGTTTATTTTGGATCCCCTTCAAAATACTGTTTTGTTTTGTTTTGTTTTTCATGTTTTTGTCACTAGCATGAAGTTATAGGTTGTAACAAAGCAAAGTCAGTCTCAGTACTTTACCAAAGTCATAGATAATGTCTTGGACAGAGGGTTGGAAACTTCAGTAAACTGGTTCTAGAGTATGTAGCCATAACAAATGTGCACTGTATATTGCCTCTTTTTATATGTGCATATTCCTGTTTAATGTGAGAGGGAGTTAGACTGAATTGTCTCAGTTCGGTAAGTTGTTTT